>NC_074673.1:3540541-3910541 GCF_029448725.1 Salvelinus fontinalis
AGAGATGGAGAGAGAACAGAGGGATGGAGAGAGAACAGAGGGATGGAGAGAGAACAGAGGGATGGAGAGAGAACAGAGGGATGGAGAGAGAACAGAGGGATGGAGAGAGAACAGAGGGATGGAGAGAGAACAGAGGGATGGAGAGAGAACAGAGAGATGGAGAGAGAACAGAGGGATGGAGAGAGAACAGAGGGATGGAGAGAGAACAGAGAGATGGAGAGAGAACAGAGGGATGGAGAGAGAACAGAGGGATGGAGAGAGAAAAGAGGGATGGATAGAGAACAGAGGGATGGAGAGAGAACAGAGAGATGGATAGAGAACAGAGGGATGGATAGAGAACAGAGGGATGGAGAGAGAACAGAGAGAACAGAGGGATGGATAGAGAACAGAGGGATGGATAGAGAACAGAGGGATGGAGAGAGAACAGAGAGATGGATAGAGAACAGAGGGATGGATAGAGAACAGAGGGATGGAGAGAGAACAGAGGGATGGAGAGAGAACAGAGGGATGGAGAGAGAACAGAGGGATGGATAGAGAAGTAGAAACACACAAAGCCAGTAGCATGGTGAGTGTGTAGAAGCCGTTAGTACATAGATCACAAACCAAAACCACACAGTTATACATTACTGTTATATTACAGCTACTTTTTGTTAATTCCTCCGAGGCGTCCCAGCAAACACACAACCAACACCACAACGTTGTCTCAACGTTGACCCTATGTCGCTGTTTGCTGGGACGATTCTGTCTATAGCCAGGTTTCCAGCCACACTTCCTATGTGAGTAAAGTACATGACAGGCCTGATGGTAACGGAACATTTTGTTTTGGGTGAACTTTTTAAAAACACAATTACGCTAGCCACGGTGGGATGGTTTTTTGTGTCTTTAAAATAACTTATGCACAAATATTGGTATATTACGACTTGTCGGAAAAGCATTTTATTAAGGCTACAGATAAAATAAATGATGTTGAACTTCACAGGGTGGTGAACGTACACGGTGAGGAGCTGCATGACGTGTTGTTACGTGTACTACGTCATCACGCACAGCCTTGACATCTGCAACAAGTCACATTTGATGGAAACTCATCTCTGGTGGGAAAACGTGCATATTGTTTTTTACATGCAGATTTGAGTCATATTGGGATGGAAACCTGGTCGCCCAATTGGATGGAAACCTGGTCGCCCAATTGGATGGAAACCTGGTCGCCCAATTGGATGGAAACCTGGTCGCCCAATTGGATGGAAACCTGGTCGCCCAATTGGATGGAAACCTGGTCGCCCAATTGGATGGAAACCTGGTCGCCCAATTGGATGGAAACCTGGTCACATTGACCACTCATGAACTTGGAATCAGTGACTCTAGGGACTGCTACAGGAAACATTGTGAATGTTGTGCCTGTGTTGTGAGGAGCCAAGGCAAGACCTGTAGGGGACCGCTCTGCTCTCAGTCTCTCACCTTGTGCTGTGAGGAGCCAAGGCAAGACCTGTAGGGGACCGCTCTGCTCTCAGTCTCTCACCTTGTGCTGTGTGCGGACAGCCTCCAGTGGGTAGTCTCCCTTGGCGGTCTCACCACTCAGCATGATGCAGTCGTTACCGTCCAGAACGGCGTTGGCGACATCGGAACCCTCAGCACGAGTAGGGCGGGGCTTCTTGATCATGCTCTCCAGCATCTGGACCAATCAGGAGAGAGGAGAGATCATTAGGCACCAATCAACGACAGGATAGATTATTTACATCGATGCATTTATAGAGAGTGGCCTATTAGGCATAGATCTCTGCCTTTTCCTCTAAGGTTTGGTCAAAGGCTTGAGGGCTCCTCTTAAAACGGACTAGCAACCCTGGTATTATCTACCATTGAATTCAGTGTATTTGAGTCTTAACAGGTTATCAGACCCTGCTTTGGGTGTGCTTTGCAGACAGGGATGGAAATGAAGCATGTATGAGGGGGTCGAATCAGTGTATTTGTCAAGTGCGCCGAATATAACACACACAACACAGTGAAATGCTCATGTATGAGGAGGTCTAGTAGTTATGTATGAGGAGGTCTAGTAGTCATGTATGAGGAGGTCTAGTAGTCATGTATGAGGAGGTCTAGTAGTCATGTATGAGGAGGTCTAGTAGTCATGTATGAGGAGGTCTAGTAGTTATGTATGAGGTCTAGTCATGTATGAGGAGGTCTAGTAGTCATGTATGAGGAGGTCTAGTAGTCATGTATGAGGATGTCTAGTAGTCATGTATGAGGAGGTCTAGTAGTTATGTATGAGGTCTAGTCATGTATGAGGAGGTCTAGTAGTCATGTATGAGGAGGTCTAGTCATGTATGAGGAGGTCTAGTCGTCATGTATGAGGAGGTCTAGTAGTTATGTATGAGGAGGTCTAGTAGTCATGTATGAGGAGGTCTAGTAGTTATGTATGAGGAGGTCTAGTAGTTATGTATGAGGAGGTCTAGTCATGTATGAGGAGGTCTAGTAGTTATGTATGAGGAGGTCTAGTAGTCATGTATGAGGAGGTCTAGTAGTCATGTATGAGGAGGTCTAGTAGTCATGTATGAGGAGGTCTAGTAGTCATGTATGAGGAGGTCTAGTAGTTATGTATGAGGAGGTCTAGTCATGTATGAGGAGGTCTAGTAGTCATGTATGAGGAGGTCTAGTAGTTATGTATGAGGAGGTCTAGTAGTCATGTATGAGGAGGTCTAGTAGTCATGTATGAGGAGGTCTAGTAGTCATGTATGAGGAGGTCTAGTCATGTATGAGGAGGTCTAGTAGTCATGTATGAGGAGGTCTAGTCATGTATGAGGAGGTCTAGTAGTCATGTATGAGGAGGTCTAGTCATGTATGAGGAGGTCTAGTAGTCATGTATGAGGAGGTCTAGTAGTTATGTATGAGGTCTAGTCATGTATGAGGAGGCCTAGTAGTCATGTATGAGGAGGTCTAGTAGTCATGTATGAGGAGGTCTAGTCATGTATGAGGAGGTCTAGTAGTCATGTTTAAGGAGGTCTAGTCATGTATGAGGAGGTCTAGTCATGTATGAGGAGGTCTAGTAGTTATGTATGAGGAGGTCTAGTAGTCATGTATGAGGAGGTCTAGTAGTCATGTATGAGGAGGTCTAGTAGTCATGTATGAGGAGGTCTAGTAGTCATGTATGAGGAGGTCTAGTAGTCATGTATGAGGAGGTCTAGTCGTGTATGAGGAGGTCTAGTAGTCATGTATGAGGAGGTCTAGTAGTCATGTATGAGGAGGTCTAGTAGTTATGTATGAGGAGGTCTAGTAGTCATGTATAAGGAGGTCTAGTAGTCATGTATGAGGAGGTCTAGTAGTCATGTATGAGGAGGTCTAGTAGTCATGTATGAGGAGGTCTAGTAGTCATGTATGAGGAGGTCTAGTAGTCATGTATGAGGAGGTCTAGTAGTCATGTATGAGGAGGTCTAGTAGTCATGTATGAGGAGGTCTAGTAGTCATGTATGAGGAGGTCTAGTAGTCATGTATGAGGAGGTCTAGTCATGTATGAGGAGGTCTAGTCATGTATGAGGAGGTCTAGTAGTCATGTATGAGGAGGTCTAGTAGTCATGTATGAGGAGGTCTAGTCATGTATGAGGAGGTCTAGTCATGTATGAGGAGGTCTAGTAGTCATGTATGAGGAGGTCTAGTAGTCATGTATGAGGAGGTCTAGTAGTCATGTATGAGGAGGTCTAGTAGTCATGTGTGAGGAGGTCTAGTCGTGTATGAGGAGGTCTAGTCATGTATGAGGAGGTCTAGTAGTCATGTATGAGGAGGTCTAGTAGTCATGTATGAGGAGGTCTAGTAGTCATGTATGAGGAGGTCTAGTAGTCATGTATGAGGAGGTCTAGTAGTCATGTATGAGGAGGTCTAGTCATGTATGAGGAGGTCTAGTAGTTATGTATGAGGAGGTCTAGTAGTCATGTATGAGAAGGTTTAGTAGTCATGTATGAGGAGGTCTAGTAGTCATGTATGAGGAGGTCTAGTAGTCATGTATGAGGAGGTCTAGTCATGTATGAGGAGGTCTAGTAGTTATGTATGAGGAGGTCTAGTCATGTATGAGGAGGTCTAGTCATGTATGAGGAGGTCTAGTCATGTATGAGGAGGTCTAGTAGTCATGTATGAGGAGGTCTAGTCATGTTTAAGGAGGTCTAGTCATGTATGAGGAGGTCTAGTCATGTATGAGGAGGTCTAGTAGTCATGTATGAGGAGGTCTAGTAGTCATGTATGAGGAGGTCTAGTCATGTATGAGGAGGTCTAGTAGTCATGTATGAGGAGGTCTAGTCATGTATGAGGAGGTCTAGTAGTCATGTATGAGGAGGTCTAGTAGTCATGTATGAGGAGGTCTAGTAGTCATGTATGAGGAGGTCTAGTAGTCATGTATGAGGAGGTCTAGTAGTCATGTATGAGGAGGTCTAGTCATGTTTAAGGAGGTCTAGTCATGTATGAGGAGGTCTAGTCATGTTTGAGGAGGTCTAGTAGTCATGTATGAGGAGGTCTAGTAGTCATGTATGAGGAGGTCTAGTCATGTATGAGGAGGTCTAGTCATGTATGAGGAGGTCTAGTAGTCATGTATGAGGAGGTCTAGTCATGTTTAAGGAGGTCTAGTCATGTATGAGGAGGTCTAGTCATGTATGAGGAGGTCTAGTAGTTATGTATGAGGGTGTCTAGTAGTTATGTATGAGGGTGTCTAGTCTGCGGGCAACGTGTCGGACCTGTGTGGCGCAGGTGATGGGCTTGCCGATCCTGTTGCAGCGTCCGGTCATCATCTTCTGGGCGATGAACACCTTCTCTGTGGGGATCTCAATACCCAGGTCGCCGCGGGCAACCATGATGCCATCGCTAGCCTCCAGGATCTCATCGAATCTACCCAGAGACAGACAGTTAGTTAATCAAGTCAGTATTATCCAGCATTGGGTATCTATATTTCCAAGCGGCTAAACTGATGCTCAAGACAGTAGGATCCTTCAAGTGGAGATCTCTTACTTTTTTACTTTTGAAAGTACTGAAAATATACTAAATAGCCACTACAATGCTATCGTGTAGTCAGCGAGGCCTCTCTCAATCGCTCTCTCTGTATCTCCCTCTCTCTCACACACACACACACACACACACACACACACACACACACACACACACACACACACACACACACACACACACACACACACACACACACACACACACACACACACACACACCTGCGGACGCCCTCGTGGTTCTCCAGTTTGGAGATGATCTTGATGTTTTTGCCCTTCTCTCCCAGCACCTTCCTGACGGCGTGTACATCAGCTGCCTTACGGATGAAGGAGGCGAAGACCATGTCGACTCCCTGTTCCACACCGAACTGCAGATCCTGGATGTCCTTCTCAGAGACAGCGGGCAGGTCCACAGCAGCACCGGGCAGGTTCACACCCTTCTTAGAGCCCAGAGTACCACCATTTTCAATCTCACAGTCCAGGAAGTCAGCTCCTGGGGACAATAATGTGTGTCAATCACAATGCCACAGCCAGAACAACGGTACAGTAACACGTTTCAACAGGCAAAGTAGAAGGACTTAACTTTTAGCATGTAGCTACTTCCTGTCATTTTCTAGGTTGTGAGAGTGTTATTCTGTTGCTACAGTAGGATGTTGCTAGGATACTCACCGACTTCCTTGACCTTCAGGGACATGAGGCCGTCGTCGATGTAGACGTGAGCTCCGACCGCCAGGATCTTGGTGATGTTCTTGTAGTCCAGCCACAGGTGCTTCTCGTCACAGTTGTCCTTGTACTTGTCGTCCAGGGTCAGCTTGATGTGAGCTCCCTTCTTCAGCTCGACCTCAGCTTCGCCACTCTGTACAGGGGAAGAATCATGTGATTACACAACTATTACTATAGTATGATGTACTGTCTATCTCTATGGGGAAGGACATGGATTATAGTATGATGTACTTTATATCTGTACGGAGAAGGGCAGGGATTATAGTATTATGTACTGTATATCTGTACGGAGAAGGGCAGGGATTATGGTATTATGTACTGTATTTCTGTATGGAGAAGGGTAGGGATTATAGTATTATGTACTGTATATCTGTATGGAGAAGGGTAGGGATTATAGTATTATGTACTGTATATCTGTACGGAGAAGGACAGGGATTATAGTATTATGTACTGTATATCTGTACGGAGAAGGGCAGGGATTATGGTATTTTGTACTGTATTTCTGTACGGAGAAAGGCAGGGATTATAGTATTATGTACTGTATATCTGTACGGAGAAGGGCAGGGATTATAGTATTATGTACTGTATATCTGTACGGAGAAGGGTAGGGATTATAGTATTATGTACTGTATATCTGTACGGAGAAGGACATGGATTATAGTATTATGTACTGTATATCTGTACGGAGAAGGGCAGGGTTTATAGTATTATGTACTGTATATGTCTATGGGTTAAGGACAAGGCTCATGATCATTACATACATTCTGATGCCAGTAGTATTTTACAGTACTTGATGTATATCAGCGTTATGATATCATTGCTTGTTCGTTGTATTTCTTGCTGCTAGCTTGACCAATGCCTTCCTTTTGATCAAATCAACGATCAACACAATAGCGGGTAGGTCATTTTGGTACTACAGTCAAGAAATGTACCTGCTTGTCTCTGTTTTAATTGGTCTGTAAAGTGTATTTGTGATGATACACTTGAACTGAAGTTGGACTTTTCATAAAGATGTACTTCATGGTGAATGACTACTCACGCCCTTGATGAGTCCAGTCCTGATTTCGGGTCCCTTGGTGTCCAGAGCGATGGCCACTGGTCTGTACTCAATGCTGCCGGATCCGAAGCTCTCGGTGGCTTCACGGACATTCTTGATGGTCTCAGCATGATACTGAATAGAACAGAAGATTTTTTTTTTAAATTCTCCCCCCATCGAAACAGAAATGTATCTGTTTTTTTTATTTTATTCCCACCCCCCTCTGAACACCACACCGATGAGAGTCTGGAAAAGAGGGGGTGTCATATTTGTATTTTATTTATTATTTAACCTTTATTTAACTTGGCAAGTCAGTTAAGAACAAATTCTTATTTACAATGACGAGCCTACCCAGAGCCAAACAAGGACGACGCTGGGCCAATTGTGCACCGCCCTATGAGACTACCAATCACGTCTGGATGTGATACAGCCTGGATAGTATCACTTAGAGACAGAGGTTTTAGCATGCCATGACACTGCATATACTATGGAAAACAAATTCTATGGGTCTGAGCGTAGAGACTTGAGGAACGCCAAATGTAACTTTAGAACTTTCAGATGATTTGCCAACCAGCTGGACCAATAGTAGTGCTCAGATAGTAGTGCTCAGTGTGTTGAGATTTTAAATCAACTTTAAATTAAGTTTGATTTGATTTACTGTAGGGGATGTCAAATCATTCAGAGACGTGTAACGATTCTCATTTTTGAGAACATCAATCTTACATAGGTATTCCTCTTGTCCAGATGGGATAAGGCAGTGTGCAGTGTGATGGCGATTGCATCGTCTGTGGACCTGTTGGGGCGCTATGCGAACTGAAGTGGGTCTAGGGTGTCCGGTAAGGTGGCGGTGATATGATCTTTGACTAGTCTCTCAAAGCACTTCACATGATGACAGAAGTAGGTGCTATGGGGCGGTAGTCATTTATTTCCGTTATCTTTGCCTTCTTGGGAACAGGAACAATGGTAGCCATCTTGAAGCATGTGGGGACAACAGACTGGGATAGGGAGCGATTGAATATGTCCGTAAACACTGGTCTGCGCATGCTCTGAGGACGCGGCTAGGGATGCCGTCTGGGCCGGCAGCCTTGCGAGGGTTAACACGTTTAAATGTTTTACTCATGTCAGTGGCACTGTATTGTCCTCAAAGCGAGCAAAGAAGTTGTTTAATTCATCTGGGCGCAAGGCGTCAATCTCCGCGACGAAGCTGGTTTTCTTTTTGTAATCCGTGATTGACTGTAGAAACTGCCACATACATCTCGTGTTTGGGCCGTTGAATTACGACTCTACTTTGTCTCTATACTGATGCTTTGCTTGTTTGATTGCCTTGTGGAGGGAAGAGCTGCACTGTTTGTATTCGGTCATGTTTCCAGTCGCCTTGCCATGATTAAAAGCGATGGTTTGCGCTTTCAGTTTTGTGCGAATGTTGTCAGCAATCCACGGTTTCTGGTTAGGGAAGGTTTTAATAGTCGCCGTGGGTATAACATCACTGATGCACTTGCTAATAAACTCCCTCACCGAGTCAGCGTATACATCAATGTTGTTGTCTGAGGCTACCTGGAACATATCCCAGTCCACGTGATCAAAGCAATCTTAAAGCGTGGAATCCGATTGGTCAGACCAGCGTTGGATAGGCCTGAGCACGGGTGTTTCCTGTTTTAGTTTCTGTCTATAGGCTGGATGCAACAAAATGGAGTCACAGTCAGATTTGCCGAAGGGAAGTTGGGGGAGGGCTTTGTATGCATCGTGGAAGTTAGAGTAGCAATGGTCCAGAATGCTACCAGGTCGTGTCGCGCATTCAATATGCTGATAGAATTTAGGAAGTCTTGTTCTCAGATTAGCTTTGTTAAAATTCCCAGCTACAATAAATGCAACATCATGATATACGGTTTCCAGTTTACATAGAGTCCAATGAAGTTCTTTCAGGACCTTCGAGGTATCTGCTTGGGGGGGATATACACGGCTGTGACTATAATCGGGGAGAATTCTCTTGGTAGATAACACAGTCGGCATTTGATTGTCAGAGTGAGCATCGGGTTCTTGGTCACCTCCCTGACCAAGACCCTTCTCCCCAGATTGCTCAGTTTGGCCGGGCGGCCAGCTCTAGGAAGGGTCTTGGTGGTTCCAAACTTCGTCCATTTAAGAAAGATGGAGGCCACTGTGTTCTTTGGGACCTTCAATGCTGAAGACATTTTTTGGTTTCCTTCCCCAGATCTGTGCCTCGACACAATCCTGTCTCGGGAGCTCTACGGACAATTCCTTCGACCTCATGGCTTGGTTTTTGCTCTGACATGCACTGTCAACTGTGGGACATTATATAGACAGGTGTGTGCCTTTCCAAATCATGTCCAATCAGTTGAATTTACCACAGGCGGACTCCAATCAAGTTGTGGAAACATCTCAAGGATGATCAATGTAAACTCAATTTCAAGTCTCATAGCAAACGGTCTGAATACTTATGTAAATAAGGTATAGCTTATTTTTATTTATTTTTTGCAGAAATTTCTAAAAACCTCGCTTTACTTTGTAAATTATGGGGTATTGTGTGTAGATTGATGAGGATATATATTTTTTATATAATCCATTTTAGAATAAGGCTGCAACGTAACAAAATGCGGACGAGTCAAGGTGTCTGAATACTTTCCGAATGCACTGTACATCCATTAAATGCTCACTGCCTCCTGGTATATCGGTGTTGAAAGCCCAACAACATTCAACAAACAGTACTAAGTAGGAGCTGGCAAAGTGCAATTTAATATGTTATGTTATGGCCTAAGCATAACCACATAGCATAGCAACGTAGCATAGCAACGTAGCATATAACCATGTAGCATCGCCAAGTAGATTTAACAAAATAGAATAGCCAAGTAGGATAGCCACGTTGGTTATAACGATGTAGAATATCCAAGTAGAATAACCATGTAGAATATAACCAAGATTAGCCAAGTTGGATAACCAGGTAGTGTTAGCCAAGTAAATTAGCCATGTAGCATATAAACATGTAGCATATAACCAAGTAGTGTTAGCCAAGTAGATTTAACAAAATTGAATAGCCAAGTAGGATAGCCACGTTGGTTATAACGATGTAGAATATTCAAGTAGAATAACCATGTAGAATATAACCAAGTATAATAGCCAAGTAGTATATAACCATGTAGCATAGCTACATAGCATATAACCATGTAGATTAGCCAAGTAGGATAACCAAGTAGTGTTAGCCAAGTAAATTAGCCATGTAGCATATAAACATGTAGCATATAACCAAGTAGTGTTAGCCAAGTAGCATAGCCACATAGAATATAACTAAGTAGTGTTAGCTGGCTTCTGGTCCCAAAACAGTTTCTGCCTATAGGAGCGAGACAGACTCAGAGACTCAATGACACTCACTTAACAGTGCTCTATAGTAGACAGACATAGGACAATTAGCCAGGTTGAAATGTAAGGATTTGTTTATGTTTTATTTTAGAATAGCAAAGTCTTAGCTATTTTAGCATAGCCAAGTAGCTTAGCGTTAGCTCCTGGTCCCTCTAAACACGTTCTGCGAGAACCTGAGACGTGGCTATTTACATCTCCTCCGACCACCTGACCAGTGACAGAGGTCGAGTTTCCTTTTGCCCTTCTGATAATGTCTCCGACCTCAACACATGACAGATGCCATGTAAACAAACATAAGTTCAAATGTCCGCGAAGATGTCTGTCAGAAGGTCCTGCCATTGGGAGTTGCTCTGTCTATCTTGTTTTTCATGCACCACTAACATTCCCAAACAGACACTAAAATGGTGCCACCACAACTTGCCCTGTGACGTGGCTGTAGGCTCCTACGGCGTCAGATGCTAGCCCTTGACATTACCTTCCTTCACGTTTTATCTCTAGCCTTAGAACTAGCTCATCTGATTCAACGAGTCAACTAATCATCAATCAGGCTGAGTACTTGTTCGATGGAACAAGCGTGCACTAGTTCTGGCCTGAGGCAAAAATGTCCAGTCATGGAAGTAATCGCGGAATAGACTGGGAAATCCTGACCTAATTATAACATTGATACACATGTACATGTAACGTCATCTAGTGCTGATACATAAATACAGCACTGAACTTCAGAGTAGAACGTCTTCTTCGGACAAGCAATTAACCGTACTATTGACCTTTGAAAGGGCATGGAATTCAAATATCAAACGTATCGCTTCGATATCTGATACTGCTGTATGATTTGGGGTGCACTCCGACCCAGCCAGGGTGAAACAGGTCAAAAAGCCATGACTTTTAAAGGGGAGAGGTCAGTAGTGTGAACCCCAGAACCCTGGCTACCATCTGGCGGCAAGACAGAAGACAGACTGGCTGACTGGGGGAGGAGGAAGAGGAGGAAGAGGAGGAAGAGGAGCCACTAAAGTGCATGTAAGAGCGTTCAGATCAGCTTACAGACTGACATTTAAATGGTACAGTGATAATGTCACAATGAGGGTGGCTGGTGCTGCAGACTCACTAAAGGTTATAGGATGAGGATGGCTGGTACTGCAGACTCACTAATAGGTTATAGTAAGCCTACATCCAAACTGGTCTTTATATTCGGTTGAGTGAATGTCACCATATTGCTTTCACCTATCCTTTCAGACTAACAGGAGTAAGGGCTATGGGGTCCGTTTGGAATTCAGCACTAGTCTAAATCCTAGAACAGCTGTGGTGGCCTCAGTACTAGTGTCCTTTCCCTTGGCTTCAGTACTAGTGTCTTTTGCCTTGGCTTCAGTACTAGTGTCCTTTGCCTTGGCTTCAGTACTAGTGTCCTTTGCCTTCAGTACTGGTGTCGTCCTACTACTGACCTCATGAGTTCCGTGAGAGAAGTTCATTCTTGCAATGTTCATCCCAGATTTGATCATCTCCTTGGCCATGTTCACTGATCGGGAGGCGGGTCCTGCATGTGGACAAGATGACAAGCAAAGCTTATAGAGGGATATTGTGAAGGTTTAGGAGAGATATACCTCTATTGTGAATGTTTTGGAGAGATATACCCCTACTGTGAAGGTATTGGAGGGATATACCCCTACTGTGAATGTTTTGGAGGGATATACCCCTACTGTGAAGGTTTTGGAGAGATATACCCCTACTGTGAAGGTTTAGGAGGGATATACCCCTACTGTGAATGTTTTGGAGGGATATACCCCTACTGTGAAGGTTTTGGAGGGATATACCCCTACTGTGAAGGTTTTGGAGAGATATACCCCTACTGTGAAGGTTTTGGAGGGATATACCCCTACTGTGAAGGTTTAGGAGGGATATACTCCTACTGTGAAGGTTTTGTGGCCTATTGTAGGCACACCTCACACAAAAACCATGTGTATAGGATGTTGAGTAGTGTAGTGAGGTTGTTCAGTGGTGAGGGAGTGAGAGGTCATGAGGGGTGAGGTACGGTTGGGTAGTGAGGTGAGGTGAGGGGGGAAGTAGTGAATAGTGAAGGGAGTGAGGGCGGTTGAGTAATGAGGAGGGGTGTTGTTGACTAATGAGGAGGGGTGTTGTTGAGCTGTACCGATGGTGCAGATGATTCCGGTGTTGCGAGCCACAGCTGGCTCGGAGTCGATGTCCAGAAGACACATGTGCTCCAGGAAGGTGTCGGCCATAGCAGCATGTAGCTGCTGCGTCTGGATGAAGGCAGAGCCCATATCCTTTCCTTTAGACATGATTGGATCGGTGTCTGAGAAATCCTGGAAAGGGAGAGAGGGAAAGAGAGAGGATAGAGGTGTTGAGGAGATCTTTTGACACTGGGTTAATGTTCTACAACCACCTCTGACATATTGAACCAAGCCTCTCTAGATACTCCTGAAAGTTCGAGGTTGGAGAGGTCTTGATATCATTTTTCATGCCAAGTCTATTTATACTGTGTGTGTGTGTGTGTGTGTGTGTGTGTGTGTGTGTGTGTGTGTGTGTGTGTGTGTGTGTGTGTGTGTGTGTGTGTGTGTGTGTGTGTGTGTGTGTGTGTGTGTGTGTGTGTGTGTGTGTGTGTGTGTGTGTGTGTGTGTGTGTGTGTGTGTGTGTGTGTGACACTTGGCTTACACAGCTGCTCTGAGTCAATCCCACTGAATCAGGCTTTGATACTAGATCTTTGCACTGCCATGCTACCTACCAACAGACATTGCATATTAATGCTAGAGACATACTGTAGCAATGGAAAATGGACTCGCTGAAGTATTCGGGTTTACTTTATAATGTGAAAGAGAATGAAAGCCTGGAACATTTCAGAGAGAGGGATGGGGGGGGCTGAGACTATTCATAATAAATCATCATAAATTTTATCTCAACTCCGCTTCAACCGATATTACCGATTTATTGATTGTGAATATTGTAATAGAGGTTTTTAGTAGAACGTTAGAGGTGCACCAACTCAACTGACAGTGGCTCTGGAAGTTCAGCCTGACAGTCTGAAGGAGGTAGGGACTCAGCTGGCCACACACACACTGTAGCAGCACCACCAAACTAGGACCGCAACAATGAGAGCATGTGTGACTGCGTGACTGCACACACACACACACACACACACACACCCAGATAACGCCCCCACATTCCAGTCACCCGTAATGACCAGGGGCATAGCCTCTTGACAAGGAACTGGTCGGTGGCCACTTTTTGTAGGAGGTGGTTCTCACAGTGGGTGGGAAACTTGAGTAGTCAAAAAGGATTTAGCAAATGTCACATATTAATTCAACATTGGGGGATATTCTTTTCGACCTCAAAATAATTAACTAGTCAGAGCAACATTATTCACATAGGTTGGCATAAATATCATAGAGAACCTGACATGTACTGTGACACAATCCCATCTATCATAGAGAACCTGACAAGTACCGTGACACCATCCCATCTATCATAGAGAACCTGACATGTACCGTGACACAATCCCATCTATCATAGAGAACCTGACATGTACCGTGACACAATCCCATCTATCATAGAGAACCTGACATGTACCGTGACACAATCCCATCTATCATAGAGAACCTGACATGTACCGTGACACAATCCCATCTATCATAGAGAACCTGACATGTACCGTGACACAATCCCATCTATCATAGAGAACCTGACATGTACCGTGACACAATCCCATCTATCATAGAGAACCAGACATGTACCGTGACACAATCCCATCTATCATAGAGAACCTGACATGTACCGTGACACAATCCCATCTATCATAGAGAACCTGACATGTACCATGACAGCATCCCATCTATCATAGAGAACCTGACATGTACCGTGACACCATCCCATCTATCATAGAGAACCTGACATGTACCGTGACACCATCCCATCTATCATAGAGAACCTGACATGTACCGTGACACAATCCCATCTATCATAGAGAACCTGACATGTACCGTGACACAATCCCATCTATCATAGAGAACCTGACATGTACCGTGACACCAGTCCAGCTATCAACTGCTAAAGTGCTACTCCGTTTCCTCGCAGATAAAACCTTAGCAGACTGTTTGCCTATAAGAAGAGCTACATTATCTGGGTGACACAGTCACTGGCGTGAGCAGACTTTCAGAGAGACATAGATTCATTCACACGTTTGTAGAGAGAGAAAAACTACAATATCCAAGTGGGTTTCGTTCTATAGGATTTTATTTTTTTTACTCTATGAGGATATTGAATTATAGAGCTATGATTCCAGGAGCGTAATAGTGGTTTAGTAATGCAAACCGAGTGGTAGGGCTATGTCACCTACAGTGGTTTATTAGCACATCGTATCAAAAGATAAGCTTCTGAATACAATGTCATTAAAATAGTAGAAAGCAAATTGTTCCAGGCTCTTTGACTTACAGTAAGTATAGATTAATCTTTTTTTTTTTTGCTATAGTAGAGGAGAAACATTGAGGATGACAGGAGGTGTCAGTGCATATCAAATAGAAATGCATTATTTCATTTTGAGTCATTTAGCAGACACTCTTATCCAGAGCGACTTATATTATGTCAATAACCAAATTGTTATGCTTAATATTGCTCAGCTTCAGTCATGTAGGTATCCCACAAATTAAATTATACTTCATCAATGGAGAACATGCATTTGCATGAAACAAACACAATTATTTCACTGTAAAAATTTGGAACACAGGTATAAGTAGTTGTCATTACTTTTAATTGTATTCAGACTGAAATATAAAAATAAATACCCCATATTACACCATAACAATTTGATTCAAAACGTTCTGGAAGTAAAGTAACATTCAATAGTTAAAAGTATATTACAACCTTTCTATAACCAAAATTGATAGAACAATGTAATTAACTCAAGACAGCTATGTTAATATTATTTAGCAATAATTGTCCATCTAATGATAAATGTAAAGTTGATCATTTACAGATGAGGACGCAGTGACTCACCTACCGGGTGAACGTTGCAGGGACCAATGCGCCCACCAGCCGAGCTCTGGCGAAAGATAACCCCCCAAACTGACCGGGACTACTTCCCCAGACGAACATAGGGTATCCCTCCGATGTCACATGGGGTGACTATAGGGCGGAACGGTAATGACGATATTCCATTTATAATCCGTTAATTGTACACCAAATGTTTAATTATTGATAACAATATGTATTTAGTATGATATATGTTAAAGTCTACGAGTATTTTGGGGGATTATAGACATAATTTTCACCAGCAGAGAGGAATGTTACATTAAAAAAAATACAAGCGTTCTAGGGCCTTCTCGTTGACAAATCAGAAAGCTTCCCTGCGCTACTTAAAATATGAACCAGAGGTATGTTTGCAAACGACACCATAGATAGTGAGTTCAACTGTAGGTCGAAGTTCATGTTGTCGAGACTAGACCAGTGCAGGGGCTGCGTCTTCCTAGTCTGTTTTATGGATTTTTGTAGTATAGAAAATATTTTCTGGACAGTCTAAAATTCCCCAAATTAGTTAAGTCAAACACTATTATTGTGAAAATAAACTTTTGTAATCAAAAAGTAGTTTGAATATGTTTTGACATTGGTTGCTTACTTTACTTTGACATTTTTTTATCACAATAAATAATATAAAAATAAAAAACAAAAGTGAAAAGTACAGGTGCTCAGTCAATGAATTTGCATTCATACCAAACATACTGCCTTCCAAATAAGCATGGGCTATTCTACTGTATGCCGCAGTGGTTCCCAGTGCCTTGAGAACCTGTAGAATGCACATGGACATTTTTGGACTTGCAAGTACTAGTGCTGGTCAGATGAAAACATTAAATAGCACGTGGTGACATCTGTATCGTTCTTTAAAGTTTGGCGCCCTCAGGCTGTTGTTACATTTGTATGTAGAGAATATGTTCATTAATTAATGATTGGTTGGTAATAGAGCTACCCCATAGACAATGATAGAGGCCTCTAGCGGCCAAAAGGCCATTTTAGTATGGGCAGCGCCATTGAGGGCTTCCACCATTTTAAAGTAGTTATTAACGTAGTCATCTGGGTGGGGATTCCTATGGGTTGTAGCCTCAATAGTGCTGCCAATGCTGTCACATACGCTATAATGGCACAGATATAAAGATGAGTCCTCTATCTATCTCTATGCATTTGTCTCATTTGTGGGCACAGATATGAAGATAAGTCCTCTATCTATCTCTATGCATTTTGAGGGCACAGGTAGATGAGCTTTACTAGTGCAGATAGAGTGTGGCTTCTATCAACGTAATTGTCTGCATCATTTCCAATCCCCCATATCCTCCGATCCCCCTAGCCCTAACATCGCTCCCCTAATTGGAATAAACTAATGGACAGGTATACTTTTTTTATTTATCACAATTTTATTTAACCAATTTTGGTCTTTAATGCCGACAGAAAAGTTCCTCACTTCTCCCCCTTCCACTTGCCACTTCCATTTTTTGCAGTAATGCCGCAATTAGTTTGTTATAATTTTGAATAGAGCAGTCATTTGTTAGCAAAGTCATATGTATCATTTTGATTCGTCTGTGAAAACCCTTAGCACAGGCAAGTCTGATTAGGCTTAGCCAGAAGTCAGTTACAGTATTTCTTAATATGGTTCTGAACTTAGCTATACTACAGCCTCTGGCATTGAAACAAACGGAGCATGGCTTTGTATCCGTGGATGCACCTTTACAATGCAGAAAACCACTTGTCTGTAGCCCATGTGGTTCAAAACTAAATACCTATTTTACAGGAGCTACACTTAGTTTTTTTCTGGGCAGATTTGCGAGACGCTTTTAAAATGGTTACACACAAATTAACCATCATGAGTAAGGAACTATTAAAAACGCGAAATAATATTTCAAATCAACCCTATTTAATAACACCGTTTGTCACCAGAGCCTAGAATCCCCCATATCCTCCGTTTGTTTCAATGCCAGAGGCTGTAGTATAGCTAAGTTCAGAACCATATTAAGAAATACTGTAACTGACTTCTGGCTAAGCCTAATCAGACTTGCCTGTGCTAATGGTTTTCACAGACGAATCAAAATATGGATGGTTTAGATGACTTGAGGTCATTACCACTATATAAGGACATGTTATATCCAAGGTGTGTCCACAGTTCAAAAAAGGTTGGGAACCACTGCATCATTACTATATATTTTATTTATTTTATTTATCCGTTATTTTACCAGGTAAGTTGACTGAGAACACGTTCTCATTTGCAGCAACGACCTGGGGAATAGTTACAGGGGAGAGGAGGGGGATGAATGAGCCAATTGTAAACTATACCGGACTATATTTAGTAAAGGATGCTAAACTGTGTGGGAAGTGGGCATACTGTCAATCTTTCAAATATGATGAGCTATTACATAAGCCTGTCTGGAGTGCCAGGTGGGCGTGGTTTGCACTTCTGTGATTATTCTATTGGTTCCATTGCGCCAGACAAGCTCAGTCAAGAACAGCTAAAGTATTTAAAAGGATTACAAATAGCATTTTAACCCAAGTCTGGATGGTGGCCTTTGGCATACTATAAATCTGTGCAGTTATGTAATAACCTTATACCCCTATGGGCCAATGTCAGTAAAACTGCTGGTGAATGGATATGACATTGTATATTTGATAAGACGGTACTGTAAGTGAATAGCTATGAGCTGCATGTCTGTATGTCTGTTCAATACAGAGGCCCGGTCAATAGTAAAACCTATACTGTCTGTATGTCCCACTTGAAATACCCCCCAGGTCATTATTAACAAAATGACCTACTTATTATTTTTTGGGGAGAGTGGAGTCAGTTACCACAGATGGACCACAGCCTGCTGGAGGAGGGTTCTATATGGCATGTTGTGTGGCACGACGTGTGGCATGTTGTGTGGCATGACGTGTGGCATGACGTGTGGCATGTTGTGTGGCACGACGTGTGGCATGTTGTGTGGCACGTTGTGTGGCATGTCGTGTGGCACGACGTGTGGCATGTTGTGTGGCATGTTGTGCGGCACGACGTGTGGCACGTTGTGTGGCATGTTGTGTGGCACGACGTGTGGCATGTCGTGTTTCGGGTAGCCTTCCACAAGCTTCCCACAATAAGTTGGGTGAATTTTGGCCCATTCCTCCTGACAGAGCTGGTGTAACTGAGTCAGGTTTGTAGGCATCCTTGCTCGCACACGCTTTTTCAGTTCTGCCCACAAATGTTCTATAGCTATATACAGGGTCAGTAGCTATATACAGGGTCAGTACATTTACATTTACATTTAAGTCATTTAGCAGACGCTCTTATCCAGAGCGACTTACAAATTGGTGCATTCACCTTATGACATCCAGTGGAACAGCCACTTTACAATAGTGCATCTAAATCTTTTAAGGGGGGGTTAGGGTTAGAAGGAGCAGAAGGATTGCTTTATCCTATCCTAGGTATTCCTTGAAGAGGTGGGGTTTCAGGTGTCTCCGGAAGGTGGTGATTGACTCCGCTGTCCTGGCGTCGTGAGGGAGTTTGTTCCACCATTGGGGTGCCAGAGCAGCGAACAGTTTTGACTGGGCTGAGCGGGAACTGTACTTCCTCAGTGGTAGGGAGGCGAGCCGGCCAGAGGTGGATGAACGCAGTGCCCTTGTTTGGGTGTAGGGCCTGATCAGAGCCTGAAGGTACTGAGGTGCCGTTCCCCTCACAGCTCCGTAGGCAAGCACCATGGTCTTGTAGCGGATGCGAGCTTCAACTGGAAGCCAGTGGAGAGAGCGGAGGAGCGGGGTGACGTGAGAGAACTTGGGAAGGTTGAACACCAGACGGGCTGCGGCGTTCTGGATGAGTTGTAGGGGTTTAATGGCACAGGCAGGGAGCCCAGCCAACAGCGAGTTGCAGTAATCCAGACGGGAGATGACAAGTGCCTGGATTAGGACCTGCGCCGCTTCCTGTGTGAGGCAGGGTCGTACTCTGCGGATGTTGTAGAGCATGAACCTACAGGAACGGGCCACCACCTTGATGTTAGTTGAGAACGACAGGGTGTTGTCCGGGATCACGCCAAGGTTCTTAGCGCTCTGGGAGGAGGACACAATGGAGTTGTCAACCGTGATGGCGAGATCATGGAACGGGCAGTCCTTCCCCGGGAGGAAGAGCAGCTCCGTCTTGCCGAGGTTCAGCTTGAGGTGGTGATCCGTCATCCACACTGATATGTCTGCCAGGCATGCAGAGATGCGATTCGCCACCTGGTCATCAGAAGGGGGAAAGGAGAAGATTAATTGTGTGTCGTCTGCATAGCAATGATAGGAGAGACCATGTGAGGTTATGACAGAGCCAAGTGACTTGGTGTATAGCGAGAATAGGAGAGGGCCTAGAACAGAGCCCTGGGGGACACCAGTGGTGAGAGCGCGTGGTGAGGAGACAGATTCTCGCCACGCCACCTGGTAGGAGCGACCTGTCAGGTAGGACGCAATCCAAGCGTGGGCCGCGCCGGAGATGCCCAACTCGGAGAGGGTGGAGAGGAGGATCTGATGGTTCACAGTATCGAAGGCAGCCGATAGGTCTAGAAGGATGAGAGCAGAGGAGAGAGAGTTAGCTTTAGCAGTGCGGAGTGCCTCCGTGATACAGAGAAGAGCAGTCTCAGTTGAATGACTAGTCTTGAAACCTGACTGATTTGGATCAAGAAGGTCATTCTGAGAGAGATAGCAGGAGAGCTGGCCAAGGACGGCACGTTCAAGAGTTTTGGAGAGAAAAGAAAGAAGGGATACTGGTCTGTAGTTGTTGACATCGGAGGGATCGAGTGTAGGTTTTTTCAGAAGGGGTGCAACTCTCGCTCTCTTGAAGACGGAAGGGACGTAGCCAGCGGTCAAGGATGAGTTGATGAGCGAGGTGAGGTAAGGGAGAAGGTCTCCGGAAATGGTCTGGAGAAGAGAGGAGGGGATAGGGTCAAGCGGGCAGGTTGTTGGGCGGCCGGCCGTCACAAGACGCGAGATTTCATCTGGAGAGAGAGGGGAGAAAGAGGTCAAAGCACAGGGTAGGGCAGTGTGAGCAGAACCAGCGGTGTCGTTTGACTTAGCAAACGAGGATCGGATGTCGTCGACCTTCTTTTCAAAATGGTTGACGAAGTCGTCTGCAGAGAGGGAGGAGGAGGGGGGAGGGGGAGGAGGATTCAGGAGGGAGGAGAAGGTGGCAAAGAGCTTCCTAGGGTTAGAGGCAGATGCTTGGAATTTAGAGTGGTAGAAAGTGGCTTTAGTAGCAGAGACAGAAGAGGAAAATGTAGAGAGGAGGGAGTGAAAGGATGCCAGGTCCGCAGGGAGGCGAGTTTTCCTCCATTTCCGCTCGGCTGCCCGGAGCCCTGTTCTGTGAGCTCGCAATGAGTCGTCGAGCCACGGAGCGGGAGGGTAGGACCGAGCCGGCCTGGAGGATAGGGGACATAGAGAGTCAAAGGATGCAGAAAGGGAGGAGAGGAGGGTTGAGGAGGCAGAATCAGGAGATAGGTTGGAGAAGGTTTGGGCAGAGGGAAGAGATGGTAGGATGGAAGAGGAGAGAGTAGTGGGGGAGAGAGAGCGAAGGTTGGGACGGCACGATACCATCCGAGTAGGGGCAGTGTGGGAAGTGTTGGATGAGAGCGAGAGGGAAAAGGATACAAGGTAGTGGTCGGAGACTTGGAGGGGAGTTGCAATGAGGTTAGTGGAAGAACAGCATCTAGTAAAGATGAGGTCAAGCGTATTGCCTGCCTTGTGAGTAGGGGGGGAAGGTGAGAGGGTGAGGTCAAAAGAGGAGAGGAGTGGAAAGAAGGAGGCAGAGAGGAATGAGTCAAAGGTAGACATGGGGAGGTTAAAGTCACCCAGAACTGTGAGAGGTGAGCCGTCCTCAGGAAAGGAGCTTATCAAGGCATCAAGCTCATTGATGAACTCTCCAAGGGAACCTGGAGGGCGATAAATGATAAGGATGTTAAGCTTGAAAGGGCTGGTAACTGTGACAGCATGGAATTCAAAGGAGGCGATAGACAGATGGGTAAGGGGAGAAAGAGAGAATGACCACTTGGGAGAGATGAGGATCCCGGTGCCACCACCCCGCTGACCAGAAGCTCTCGGGGTGTGCGAGAACACGTGGGCAGACGAAGAGAGAGCAGTAGGAGTAGCAGTGTTATCTGTGGTGAGCCATGTTTCCGTCAGTGCCAAGAAGTCGAGGGACTGGAGGGACGCATAGGCTGAGATGAGCTCTGCCTTGTTGGCCGCGGATCGGCAGTTCCAGAGGCTACCGGAGACCTGGAACTCCACGTGGGTTGTGCGGGCTGGGACCACCAGGTTAGGGTGGGCGCGGCCACGCGGTGTGAAGCGTTTGTATGGTCTGTGCAGAGAGGAGAGAACAGGGATAGACAGACACATAGTTGACAGGCTACAGAAGAGGCTACGCTAAAGCAAAGGAGATTAGAATGACAAGTGGGCTACACGTCTCGAATGTTCAGAAAGTTAAGCTTACGTTGCAAAAAAATCTGATCTGATTGACTAAAATGATATAGTACTGCTGGCTGGTGAAGTAGCCTGGCTAGCAGTGGCTGCGTTGTTGAAAGTGAAGCTGGCTAGGTGACCTCGACAATTTCTCTAAATTTCTCTAAACTACACAATTATCATGGATACAAGGACAGCAAAGACAACTAGCTAACACTACGCTAATCAAGTCGTTCCGTTGTAATGTAAGTTTCTACAGTGCTGCTATTCGGTAGAAGTTGGCTAGCTAGCAGTGTTAGCTAGCAGTGTTGGCTAGGTAGGAGGACGGCAGCGCGGCAGGCGAAAATAGCTGGCTAGCTAACCGATAATTACTCAAAGCTACACAATTATCTTAGATACAAAGATAGCAAAGAAAACTATGTAGCTAGCTAACACTACACAAATCAAGTCGTTCCGTTGTAATGTAATCGTTTCTACAGTGCTGCTAATCGGTGGCTAGCTGGCTAGCTAGCAGGGTTGACTACGTTACGTTACGTTACGTTAGGACGAGAATACCTGGCTAGCGAACCTCAGTGAACCTCGATAACTACACAATTATCTTTGATACAAAGACGGCTATGTAGCCAGCTAAGTAGCTAGCTAAGATCAAACAAATCAAAGATAGCAAAGACAACTGTGTAGCCAGCTAACACTACACTGATCAAGTCGTTCCGTTGTAATGCACTCGTTTCTACAATGCTGCTATTCGGTGGCAAGCTGGCTAGCTAGCAGTGTTGGCTACGTTGCGTTACGTTAGGACGAAAATAGCTGGCTAGCGAACCTCAATAACTACACAATTATGTTTGATACAAAGACGGCTATGTAGCTAGCTAAGATCAAACAAATCAAACCGTTGTACTGTAATGAAAATGAAAATCAGACCGTTGTACTATAATGAAATGTAATGAAAAGTTATACTACTATTCGGTAGACGGTGGACGTAGTAGCTATATATATATATATATATATATATATATATATATATACAGGGACAGTTCCAGGGTCAGTAGCTATATACAGGGTCAGTAGTTATGTACAGGGTCAGTAGCTATATACAGGGACAGTTCCAGGGTCAGTAGCTATATACAGGGTCAGTAGTTATGTACAGGGTCAGTTCCAGGGTCAGTAGTTATGTACAGGGCCAGTTCCAGGGTCAGTAGTTATGTACAGGGCCAGTTCCAGGGTCAGTAGTTATGTACAGGGCCAGTTCCAGGGTCAGTAGCTATATACAGGGTCAGTAGTTATATACAGGGTCAGTTCCAGGGTCAGTAGTTATGTACAGGGCCAGTTCCAGGGTCAGTAGCTATATACAGGGTCAGTTCCAGGGTCAGTAGTTATGTACAGGGCCAGTTCCAGGGTCAGTAGCTATATACAGGGTCAGTTCCAGGGTCAGTAGTTATGTACAGGGCCAGTTCCAGGGTCAGTAGCTATATACAGGGCCAGTTCCAGGGTCAGTAGCTATATACAGGGTCAGTTCCAGGGTCAGTAGTTATGTACAGGGCCAGTTCCAGGGTCAGTAGCTATATACAGGGCCAGTTCCAGGGTCAGTAGCTATATACAGGGTCAGTTCCAGGGTCAGTAGTTATGTACAGGGTCAGTTCCAGGGTCAGTAGCTATATACAGGGTCAGTTTCAGGGTCAGTAGTTATATACAGAGTCAGTTCCGGGGTCAGTAGTTATATACAGAGTCAGTTCCGGGGTCAGTAGCTATATACAGAGTCAGTTCCGGGGTCAGTAGTTATATACAGAGTCAGTTCCAGGGTCAGTAGTTATATACAGAGTCAGTTCCAGGGTCAGTAGCTATATACAGAGTCAGTTCCAGGGTCAGTAGCTATATACAGAGTCAGTTCCAGGGTCAGTAGCTATATACAGAGTCAGTTCCAGGGTCAGTAGCTATGTACAGAGTCAGTTCCAGGGTCAGTGCCAATACCATATTTACAATGGGGATACTGGAGTGATAGAGGTAGATATGTACAGTGTATATCCTTTCACTGTTTACAGCTGGTCTCCAGCTACCCAGACCTGTCTGATCAGCCTGATAGGTATACAGCTGGTCTCCAGCTACCCAGACCTGTCTGATCAGCCTGATAGGGTATACAGCAGGTCTCCAGCTACCCAGACCTGTCTGATCAGCCTGATAGGTATACAGCTGGTCTCCAGCTACCCAGACCTGTCTGATCAGCCTGCTAGGGTATACAGCAGGTCTCCAGCTACCCAGACCTGTCTGATCAGCCTGATAGGGTATACAGCAGGTCTCCAGCTACCCAGACCTGTCTGGTCAGCCTGATAGGGTATACAGCAGGTCTCCAGCTACCCAGACCTGTCTGATCAGCCTGATAGGGTATACAGCTGGTCTCCAGCTACCCAAACCTGTCTGATCAGCCTGATAGGGAGCTACCCAGACCTGTCTGATCAGCCTGATAGGGTATACAGCAGGTCTCCAGCTACCCAGACCTGTCTGATCAGCCTGATAGGGTATACAGCAGGTCTCCAGCTGCCCAGACCTGTCTAATCAGCCTGATAGGGTATAGAGCAGGTCTCCAGCTACCCAGACCTGTCTGATCAGCCTGATAGGGAGCTACCCAGACCTGTCTGATCAGCCTGATAGGGTATACAGCAGGTCTCCAGCTACCCAGACCTGTCTGATCAGCCTGATAGGGTATACAGCTGGTCTCCAGCTACCCAGACCTGTCTGATCAGCCTGATAGGGTATACAGCTGGTCTCCAGCTCTCTGTTGTACTCCTTGTTATTCTTGAAGGTATTCTGTAATCTTCTTTTTAACTCCCATGTGATTGTTAACTGGTTTTGAGATAACTGGTTTCCTGAGGTAAATATATTGTGTGTGGTTGTGTGACAGTGCTGCAGTGTTTAACTGGTTGTGTTGTCTCTCTCTCGGGTTATTATTGAAGGTATTGTGTCTAGTACTGTTTAATCCTGGGTTTAAGGTAGTTCACTAACTGGGTTTGTCTCTGTAGGAGGGCTGTGCTACTGACCACTAAAGACGTCCTCAGTTGGACACGGATATAGATTCAGTAAAGGCCAATCTACGCTGACACAGCTGTCTCTGTCAGCTACAACCAGTAACATAGAAGACTAGCCTTGCTGAACTTACTGACATAGACAGCAGGATGTGGCTGTAGTTAACATGGGTACAATGGGAAGGCATCTGCTCGCAATGAAATGCTTGTTATCAATAAATGACTCATGACTTTCTTTCTGTGTTCTTCTTCCTCCTCTTCTCCAGAGAGTATGGGTCCGTTGACGATGTGGACGTCGAAATGCAAATCAATGTCATCTTCTTAGATATAAAATTGACTACAGTCCCAGTCGGTATTAAATAGATCTTTGCAGCCCGGACGCCTTGGGGGAAAACAACCCATGGTCAATGAGGGATACAGACGATCTGGTGCCCATGAAATAAGTTATGACACTTTTAAAAAGACAATTTAGACAGATATACATTCTATGGATACATCACAAATGGTACCCTATTTCAAATATATTCTAGAACCCACTTTGAACAAAACAAAACAACATTCCACATCTGTGGAGAGGAGTGGCTCTGAAGCTTTAATCAAATCAAAAGGAGAGGAGTGGCTCTGAAGCTTTAATCAAATCAAAAGGAGAGGAATGGCTCTGAAGCTTTAATCAAATCAAAGGAGAGGAGTGGCTCTGAAGCTTTAATCAAATCAAAAGGAGAGGAATGGCTCTGAAGCTTTAATCAAATCAAAGGAGAGGAGTGGCTCTGAAGCTTTAATCAAATCAAAGGAGAGGAGTGGCTCTGAAGCTTTAATCAAATCAAAGGAGAGGAGTGGCTCTGAAGCTTTAATCAAATCAAAGGAGAGGAGTGGCTCTGAAGCTTTAATCAAATCAAAGGAGAGGAGTGGCTCTGAAGCTTTAATCAAATCAAAGGAGAGGAGTGGCTCTGAAGCTTTAATCAAATCAAAGGAGAGGAGTCGCTCTGAAGCTTTATGGTTTTATTTTATTTTATGCATTTTTATAAATCCCATGTTTGGAAAACATACCACAACATCACGAACTGCAACATTTTTGTTCTGCTTCAGTGACATATTTTCAAGGTTGTGCATTTCATGTTTAATGTGATTTTCTTGCTCTGCAACTATCCTCAACTACCTACCTAGTATGACCAGGACCTATCCTTAACTGCCTACCTAGTATGACTAGGACCTATCCTCAACTACCTACCTAGTATGACCAGGACCTATCCTCAACTACCTACCTAGTATGACTAGGACCTATCCTCAATTACCTACCTAGTATGACCAGGACCTATCCTCAACTACCTACCTAGTATGACCAGGACCTATCCTCAACCACCTACCTAGTATGACCAGGACCTATCCTCAACTACCTACCTAGTATGACCAGGACCTATCCTCAACTACCTACCTAGTATGACCAGGACCTATCCTCAACTACCTACCTAGTATGACCAGGACCTATCCTCAACTACCTACCTAGTATGACCAGGACCTATCCTCAACTACCTACCTAGTATGACCAGGACCTATCCTCAACTACCTACCTAGTATGACCAGGACCTATCCTCAACTACCTACCTAGTATGACCAGGACCTATCCTCAACTACCTACCTAGTATGACCAGGACCTATCCTCAACTACCTAGTAACTGAAAAGTCGCTGCTTTGAATCTCAGAATAGGCTGTGTCAACAAAAAAAAATCTGCCGTTTTGCCCTTGAGCAAGGCAGTTAACATCCAACAACAATTGCTCTCCAGGCTCCGATGATTTGGACGTCGATTAAGGCAGCCCCCCCCCCCCCCCCCCCCGCACCTCTCTGAATCAGAGGGGTTGAGTTAAAAGCGGAACACCCATTTCAGTTGAATACATTCAGTTTTACAACTGACTAGGTATCTTCCCTTTACAACTGACTAGGTACCCCCCTTTCCCTATACAACTGACTAGGTATCCCCCTTTCCCTATACAACTGACTAGGTATCCCCCTTCCCTATACAACTGACTAGGTATCCCCCCCTTTCCCTGTACAACTGAGTAGGTATCCCCCTTTCCCTATACAACTGACTAGGTATCCCCCCCCTTTCCCTGTACAACTGAGTAGGTATCCCCCTTTCCCTATACAACTGACTAGGTATCCCCCCCTTTCCCTGTACAACTGAGTAGGTATCCCCCTTTCCCTATACAACTGACTAGGTATCCCCCCCTTTCCCTGTACAACTGAGTAGGTATCCCCCTTTCCCTATACAACTGACTAGGTATCCCCCTTCCCTATACAACTGACTAGGTATCCCCCCCTTTCCCTTTACAACTGAGTAGGTATCCCCCTTTCCCTATACAACTGACTAGGTATCCCCCCCCTTTCCCTGTACAACTGACTAGGTATCCCCCTTCCCTATACAACTGACTAGGTATCCCCCCCCTTTCCCTTTACAACTGACTAGGTATCCCCCCCTTTCCCTTTACAACTGACTAGGTATCCCCCCCTTTACAACTGACTAGGTATCCCCCCCTTTACAACTGACTAGGTATCCCCCCTTTCCCTGTACAACTGACTAGGTATCCCCCTTTCCCTATACAACTGACTAGGTATCCCCCCTTTCCCTATACAACTGACTAGGTATCCCCCCCTTTCCCTATACAACTGACTAGGTATCCCCCCTTTCCCTATACAACTGACTAGGTATCCCCTTTCCCTTTCCAACTGACTAGGTATCCCCCCTTTCCCTGTACAACTGACTAGGTATCCCCCTTTCCCTATACAACTGACTAGGTATCCCCCCCTTTCCCTATACAACTGACTAGGTATCCCCCCCTTTCCCTATACAACTGACTAGGTATCCCCCCCTTTCCCTATACAACTGACTAGGTATCCCCCTTTCCCTATACAACTGACTAGGTATCCCCCCCTTTCCCTTTCCAACTGACTAGGTATCCCCCCCTTTCCCTATACAACTGACTAGGTATCCCACCCTTTCCCTTTCCAACTGACTAGGTATCCCCCCTTTCCCTATACAACTGACTAGGTATCCCCCTTTCCCTTTCCAACTGACTAGGTATCCCCCCCTTTCCCTATACAACTGACTAGGTATCCCCCTTTCCCTATACAACTGACTAGGTATCCCCCTTTCCCTGTACAACTGACTAGGTATCCCCCTTTCCCTATACAACTGACTAGGTATCCCCCCTTTCCCTATACAACTGACTAGGTATCCCCCCTTTCCCTATACAACTGACTAGGTATCCCCCTTTCCCTTTCCAACTGACTAGGTATCCCCCCCTTTCCCTATACAACTGACTAGGTATCCCCCTTTCCCTATACAACTGACTAGGTATCCCCCTTTCCCTATACAACTGACTAGGTATCCCCCTTTCCCTGTACAACTGACTAGGTATCCCCCTTTCCCTATACAACTGACTAGGTATCCCCCCTTTCCCTATACAACTGACTAGGTATCCCCCCCTTTCCCTATACAACTGACTAGGTATCCCCCCCTTTCCCTATACAACTGACTAGGTATCCCCCTTTCCCTATACAACTGACTAGGTATCCCCCCTTTCCCTATACAACTGACTAGGTATCCCCCCTTTCCCTATACAACTGACTAGGTATCCCCCCCTTTCCCTATACAACTGACTAGGTATCCCCCTTTCCCTATACAACTGACTAGGTATCCCCCCCTTTCCCTATACAACTGACTAGGTATCCCCCTTTCCCTATACAACTGACTAGGTATCCCCCCTTTCCCTATACAACTGACTAGGTATCCCCCCTTTCCCTATACAACTGACTAGGTATCCCCCTTTCCCTTTCCAACTGACTAGGTATCCCCCCCTTTCCCTATACAACTGACTAGGTATCCCCCTTTCCCTATACAACTGACTAGGTATCCCCCTTTCCCTATACAACTGACTAGGTATCCCCCTTTCCCTGTACAACTGACTAGGTATCCCCCTTTCCCTATACAACTGACTAGGTATCCCCCCTTTCCCTATACAACTGACTAGGTATCCCCCCTTTCCCTATACAACTGACTAGGTATCCCCCTTTCCCTTTCCAACTGACTAGGTATCCCCCCTTTCCCTATACAACTGACTAGGTATCCCCCCCTTTCCCTATACAACTGACTAGGTATCCCCCTTTCCCTATACAACTGACTAGGTATCCCCCCCTTTCCCTATACAACTGACTAGGTATCCCCCTTTCCCTTTCCAACTGACTAGGTATCCCCCTTTCCCTTTCCAACTGACTAGGTATCCCCCTTTCCCTTTCCAACTGACTAGGTATCCCCCCTTTCCCTATACAACTGACTAGGTATCCCCCTTTCCCTTTCCAACTGACTAGGTATCCCCCCTTTCCCTATACAACTGACTAGGTATCCCCCTTTCCCTATACAACTGACTAGGTATCCCCCCTTTCCCTATACAACTGACTAGGTATCCCCCCCTTTCCCTATACAACTGACTAGGTATCCCCCTTTCCCTTTCCAACTGACTAGGTATCCCCCCCTTTCCCTATACAACTGACTAGGTATCCCCCTTTCCCTTTCCAACTGACTAGGTATCCCCCCTTTCCCTATACAACTGACTAGGTATCCCCCCTTTCCCTATACAACTGACTAGGTATCCCCCCTTTCCCTATACAACTGACTAGGTATCCCCCCCTTTCCCTATACAACTGACTAGGTATCCCCCTTTCCCTATACAACTGACTAGGTATCCCCCCTTTCCCTATACAACTGACTAGGTATCCCCCCCTTTCCCTTTCCAACTGACTAGGTATCCCCCCTTTCCCTATACAACTGACTAGGTATCCCCCCTTTCCCTATACAACTGACTAGGTATCCCCCCCTTTCCCTATACAACTGACTAGGTATCCCCCTTTCCCTATACAACTGACTAGGTATCCCCCCCTTTCCCTATACAACTGACTAGGTATCCCCCCCTTTCCCTATACAACTGACTAGGTATCCCCCCCTTTCCCTATACAACTGACTAGATATCCCCCTTTCCCTATACAACTGACTATCTATCCCCTTTCCCTTTCCAACTGACTAGGTATCCCCCCTTTCCCTGTACAACTGACTAGGTATCCCCCTTTCCCTATACAACTGACTAGGTATCCCCCCCTTTCCCTATACAACTGACTAGGTATCCCCCCCTTTCCCTATACAACTGACTAGGTATCCCCCTTTCCCTATACAACTGACTAGGTATCCCCTTTCCCTATACAACTGACTAGGTATCCCCCCTTTCCCTATACAACTGACTAGGTATCCCCCTTTCCCTTTCCAACTGACTAGGTATCCCCCTTTCCCTATACAACTGACTAGGTATCCCCCTTTCCCTATACAACTGACTAGGTATCCCCCCTTTCCCTATACAACTGACTAGGTATCCCCCTTTCCCTATACAACTGACTAGGTATCCCCCCTTTCCCTATACAACTGACTAGGTATCCCCCCTTTCCCTATACAACTGACTAGGTATCCCCCTTTCCCTTTCCAACTGACTAGGTATCCCCCCTTTCCCTATACAACTGACTAGGTATCCCCCTTTCCCTATACAACTGACTAGGTATCCCCCCTTTCCCTATACAACTGACTAGGTATCCCCCCCTTTCCCTATACAACTGACTAGGTATCCCCCTTTCCCTTTCCAACTGACTAGGTATCCCCCCTTTCCCTATACAACTGACTAGGTATCCCCCCTTTCCCTATACAACTGACTAGGTATCCCCCTTTCCCTATACAACTGACTAGGTATCCCCCCTTTCCCTATACAACTGACTAGGTATCCCCCTTTCCCTATACAACTGACTAGGTATCCCCCCTTTCCCTATACAACTGACTAGGTATCCCCCCTTTCCCTTTCCAACTGACTAGGTATCCCCCCTTTCCCTATACAACTGACTAGGTATCCCCCTTTCCCTATACAACTGACTAGGTATCCCCCTTTCCCTATACAACTGACTAGGTATCCCCCCTTTCCCTATACAACTGACTAGGTATCCCCCCTTTCCCTATACAACTGACTAGGTATCCCCCTTCCCTATACAACTGACTAGGTATCCCCCTTCCCTATACAACTGACTAGGTATCCCCTTTCCCTATACAACTGACTAGGTATCCCCCCTTTCCCTATACAACTGACTAGGTATCCCCCCTTTCCCTATACAACTGACTAGGTATCCCCCCTTTCCCTATACAACTGACTAGGTATCCCCCCTTTCCCTGTACAACTGACTAGGTATCCCCCTTTCCCTATACAACTGACTAGGTATCCCCCTTTCCCTGTACAACTGACTAGGTATCCCCCCTTTCCAACTGACTAGGTATCCCCCCCCTTTCCCTATACAACTGACTAGGTATCCCCCCCTTTCCCTGTACAACTGACTAGGTATCCCCCCCTTTCCCTGTACAACTGACTAGGTATCCCCCCTTTCCCTATACAACTGACTAGGTATCCCCCCTTTCCCTTTCCAACTGACTAGGTATCCCCCCTTTCCCTATACAACTGACTAGGTATCCCCCCTTTCCCTATACAACTGACTAGGTATCCCCTCTTTCCCTATACAACTGACTAGGTATCCCCCCTTTCCCTATACAACTGACTAGGTATCCCCCCTTTCCCTATACAACTGACTAGGTATCCCCCCTTTCCCTATACAACTGACTAGGTATCCCCCCTTTCCCTATACAACTGACTAGGTATCCCCCCTTTCCCTTTCCAACTGACTAGGTATCCCCCCTTTCCCTTTCCAACTGACTAGGTATCCCCCCTTTCCCTATACAACTGACTAGGTATCCCCCCTTTCCCTATACAACTGACTAGGTATCCCCCCTTTCCCTATACAACTGACTAGGTATCCCCCCTTTCCCTTTCCAACTGACTAGGTATCCCCCCTTTCCCTTTCCAACTGACTAGGTATCCCCCCTTTCCCTTTCCAACTGACTAGGTATCCCCCCCCTTTCCCTTTCCAACTGACTAGGTATCCCCCTTTCCCTATACAACTGACTAGGTATCCCCCTTTCCCGATACAACTGACTAGGTATCCCCCTTTCCCTATACAACTGACTAGGTATCCCCCCTTTCCCTTTCCAACTGACTAGGTATCCCCCCTTTCCCTTTCCAACTGACTAGGTATCCCCCCCTTTCCCTTTCCAACTGACTAGGTATCCCCCTTTCCCGATACAACTGACTAGGTATCCCCCTTTCCCGATACAACTGACTAGGTATCCCCTTTCCCGATACAACTGACTAGGTATCCCCCCCTTTCCCTATACAACTGACTAGGTATCCCCCTTTCCCTGTACAACTGACTAGGTATCCCCCCCCTTTCCCTATACAACTGACTAGGTATCCCCCTTTCCCTATACAACGGACTAGGTATCCCCCTTTCCCGATACAACTGACTAGGTATCCCCCTTTCCCTATACAACTGACTAGGTATCCCCCCTTTCCCTTTCCAACTGACTAGGTATCCCCCCTTTCCTTTTCCAACTGACTAGGTATCCCCCCCTTTCCCTATACAACTGACTAGGTATCCCCCTTTCCCTATACAACTGACTAGGTATCCCCCCTTTCCCTTTCCAACTGACTAGGTATCCCCCCTTTCCTTTTCCAACTGACTAGGTATCCCCCCCTTTCCCTATACAACTGACTAGGTATCCCCCTTTCCCTTTCCAACTGACTAGGTATCCCCCCCCTTTCCCTTTCCAACTGACTAGGTATCCCCCTTTCCCTATACAACTGACTAGGTATCCCCCTTTCCCGATACAACTGACTAGGTATCCCCTTTCCCTATACAACTGACTAGGTATCCCCCCCTTTCCCTATACAACTGACTAGGTATCCCCCCCTTTCCCTATACAACTGACTAGGTATCCCCCTTTCCCTGTACAACTGACTAGGTATCCCCCCCTTTCCCTATACAACTGACTAGGTATCCCCCTTTCCCTATACAACTGACTAGGTATCCCCCCCTTTCCCTATACAACTGACTAGGTATCCCCCCCTTTCCCTATACAACTGACTAGGTATCCCCCCTTTCCCTATACAACTGACTAGGTATCCCCCCCTTTCCCTATACAACTGACTAGGTATCCCCCCCTTTCCCTATACAACTGACTAGGTATCCCCCCCTTTCCCTATACAACTGACTAGGTATCCCCCCTTTCCCTATACAACTGACTAGGTATCCCCCCTTTCCCTATACAACTGACTAGGTATCCCCCCCTTTCCCTATACAACTGACTAGGTATCCCCCCTTTCCCTATACAACTGACTAGGTATCCCCCTTTCCCTATACAACTGACTAGGTATCCCCCCTTTCCCTATACAACTGACTAGGTATCCCCCTTTCCCTATACAACTGACTAGGTATCCCCCTTTCCCTATACAACTGACTAGGTATCCCCCTTTCCCTATACAACTGACTAGGTATCCCCCTTTCCCTATACAACTGACTAGGTATCCCCCTTTCCCTATACAACTGACTAGGTATGCCGTTTCCCTAAACAAATGTACACTAATGTCCAATTCAGTAAGACTACTCTCACTGAAATTACGTTGAAATGAAACGTTCAGGGTCCATATTCATCAAACAAGAAACAAAATGGACACCATAGATCGTCTTCCTCAACACCCCTTTGCCGCCATGGCTCACATCAAGCAACAGATGACAATATTGTCAAGCTACCGCTGAACAAGGGTAAGCTGAGACAATACCGCTGTTCATTCACTTTCTGGAGGTACGCATCTGAATATATGTGGACGACATTGATAAAAAAATAAAAAACAGCTGCCAGTGCAATGTGTAATCAATGCTTCATAACATTTTTTTTTTTGGGGGGGGGGGGGTTAATGTGTCCGAATCACATTTGCTCTGCCCAAACTAGCCTATCACATTGCTCTGTCCAAACTAGCCTATCACATTGCTCTGTCCAAACTAGCCTATCACATTGCTCTGTCCAAACTAGCCTATCACATTGCTCTGTCCAAACTAGCCTATCACATTGCACAACTTCAGCCTTATATACTGTGTACTGTACACACATTAGGAACACCTTCCTAATATTGAGTTGCACACCCCCCCCACCCCCCCTTTTTTTTTGCCTGGTGTCGAAAGCGTTCCACAGGGATACTGGTCAGTGTTGACTAATGATTCCCACAGTTGTGTCAAGTTGACTGGATGTCCTTGGTGGACCTCTCTTGATACACACAGGAAACCATCATTCCATTAAGATATGAAGGTCAATCCGGGAAAATGTCAAGACTTTTGAAAGTTACTTCAAGTGCAGTCGCAAAAAAACATCAAGCGCTATGATGAAACTGTGATGAAGCTCTCATGAGGACCGCCACAGGAAAGGAAGACCCAGAGTTACATCTGCTGCAAAGGATAAGTTAATTCGAGTTGCCAGCCTCAGAAATGTCAGCCCAAATAAATGCTTCGCAGAGTTCAAGTAACAGACACATCTCAACATCAACTGTTCAGAGGAGACTGAGTGAATCAGGCCTTCATGGTTGAATTGCTGCAAAGAAACCACTACTAAAGGACACCGATAAGAAGAAGAGTCTTGCTTGGACCAAGAAACACGAGCGATGGACATTAGAACGGCGGAAATCTGTCCAAATTATACATTTTTGATTCCAAGGGGAGGGGGTACTGTCACGCCTGCTCCCGCTCTTCCCCCTTGGAGCTCGTGGGCGCCCGGCTCCCCAGCCAGGCTCCCAAGCATTACGCACACCTCGCATCAGCGATTATTGGACTCACCTGGACTCAATCACCTCTGTCATTACCTTCCCTGTATCTGTCTGGTTCCCAGCTCTATTCCCTGCTTCTGCATTAATGTTCATATGTCCTTGTATAGCCGTGTGCTGAGGCTGTTTCTGTCCTGTTACCTGTCTGTTCCTATTAGATGTTTGACTCCTCGTACCTGCTTCTCATCCCCGGCGTCGGTCCTTACATTCTTACCATTTCCACACCCACCAATTAAAAAAGTCGCAGAACTTCCCATCGCAGTAAATCTGTTTTAATCTTTGAGACGAGTTTAGCATATTTTCCTGATGTGCATGGTGTTAAAATAAACACCCACATATCGAAACCCTTGTCTAGACCAATGAAAGGACAGATCTTTATTCAACTGATCTCCGGTACTTTTGTATAATTTTTAGCCTGTAAAAAAAAAAAATCCGTACTACGTCACATATGTGCAGATATGTGCAACACGTCATTGTCATTGCTCTCTCTCTCTCTCAATTCAATTCAATTCAAGGGGCTTTATTGGCATGGGAAACATGTGTTAACATTGCCAAAGCAAGTGAGGTAGCAATACACAAAAGTGAAACAAACAATACAAATTAACAGTAAACATTACACATACAGAAGTTTCAAAACAATAAAGACATTACAAATGTCATATTATATATATACAGTGTTGTAGCAATGTACGAATGGTTAAAGCACACAGGTTAAAATAAATAGGCATAAATATGGGTTGTATTTACAATGCTGTTTGTTCTTCACTGGTTGCCCTTTTCTTGTGACAACAGGTCACAAATCTTGCTGCTGTGATGGCACACTCTCTCTCTCTCTCTGCTGTATGTCTATCTTGCTAGCTGTCACTCAAATAACGAGGGGCTGACACTCATTGGCTAGAATTCTAGTTGCTAGGGGGCTGGCCCACGTGGGAGAAAATGTAAGGCAAAATGTAGAAGCACAGCTTCCAGAAACGAGGGATTTCGTTTAAAAAAAAGGATTTTGTGGCGAATTGAGGTAATAAAATATTTCTGCTCATAGATTACATGTATGATCTACACATTGACATATCCAGCCCAAAGCTGGAGTTTAAAAAAAAATACCTAGTCGTTGCCAAAGTTCCCGGAGCATGTCTTTAAAAGTTTGGCAGAGTGTTTTCCCATTGCTTGTTACCCAGTCTCTCTAGCCTCCTGAACTGAACCATTTCAGTATTTTGCCACAAGGTGGCACTGCAGGCTGTTATACAGCGTGTACGGCAGGTGACATAAGCCGGGTGCTCCAATTTCACAGCACAGTGGAGTGCCATCAATGTCCACCAGAGGCAGATACAGACATGTCGGCAGCTGTGCTGTGTGATTCTGCTTTTGCCTGTTCTCTCCAGGGACCGAATGTCTGTGCTCAGTGTGAGAGACAGTGATTGGCTGTCTGGGGAGATGGGTCTGTGCATTCTGTGAGGCAGAAATTCAGCATTATAACACTGCACTGGTTCCATATGAGCTCCTCTGCAGCTGCCTCGTGTCAGGTCACTTTACTACTCTGGGATGAGGGAGTAGGAGAATCAGGTCGGCTATTGTGTAGATAAACACAAGGTGAGGTCATAGGCGGTTCCCCGCCACAACATAGAAAGATGAAAGGGTCGTATGTCCTGACAAAGATCTATCTACCTGTTTCTGGGCTCTTACTACTAACCATGTTAAAACAATGAACTTGAGTGCAATCATCTTAATAATTGATAAGAAAACTTCCCATTTTAATGTGCCAAATTACTTTCCTTTTCTGGGTCACTCAGCAGTGAGGGCTATGAGGTGTGATGAGGATGGGGACTGCTGAGTTGTTCACCACACTCCCCCTGTGTTCCCCTCCCCTCAAAAAGAGATCCTCCAGGCAGTCATTTCCCCAACACCAGATGGCCCTCTGTGTGTGTGTGTGTGTGTGTGTGTGTGTGTGTGTGTGTGTGTGTGTGTGTGTGTGTGTGTGTGTGTGTGTGTGTGTGTGTGTGTGTGTGTGTGTGTGTGTGTGTGTGTGTGTGTGTGTGTGTAGGAGGCCTACTTACCATAGGCTATGTCAGCTGTTCATATTTTAATGGCTTCCAAATGATCTTATGTGTCTCATGTTATCATGCTGCCAAAGCGGTGAAAAAGAAATACACAATGCCTCTCTGAACTTGTATTTTACTCATTAACTACAGGTTCTTCCAGCCAGGTGTCTGCCTTGTTTTTGACAACCCATTTGAGAGACTTTGAGAGACAGTGTAATACATGACTAGGTACTATCTCTCATTTCATGTTTCCACAGCTTAGTCTTGTTTTAATGCCTCATTGCATCATATTAAAAAACTATGTTTAATCAGGCATGTTCAAACACACACACACACACACACACACACACACACACACACACACACACACACACACACACACACACACACACACAGATTCAGGATAGGACAGCCAATGGAATGTCTCTCTCTCTCTCTCTCCCTCCCTCTCTCTCCTCCTCTCTTTCTCTCTCTGTGCTACAACTTACTCCAGCATCAGTCGGAAAAGGAGGTAAACCTTACAGACATACCCCAGCATCAGTCGGAGTCGGAGTCAGAGGTAAACTTATTTCCATCTAGTCCAGTGCTTTGGAGGAGGAGGAAGATTATCATCGTCATTGTAGCTTCCTGAAAACCCCCCCCAAAAAGGGATTTACTAGGGAATTCAGCTTTCAAAAACTGACATGCATTTTTCAAAGGATTACAAAAGGAATCAGAGCAAATGGAAGTTGAGGGACCCTCTAACACAGGGGTAGGCAACTAGATTCAGCTGGTGGACGAATTTTTGTTGGAGCGGATGGTTGGGGGGCCGGAACATAATTATAATAATTTGTACATTACAAATTGACCACAACTAAGCCCAAATAGAGATTGTATTTGAAAATAACAATAATTTCATACTTTGATTACATTGATTTTACTGTCTTTTTTAACCCCCAAAAATCTAAAATCCTGATTTTTTTTGAATACTTTTAAATTTAAAAACATTTTATTTTTTTACAAAAGACTTCGGGGGGCAACAAACAAAAATCACTCGTGGGCTGGTTTTGGCCTGTTGCCGACCCCTGCTCTAACAAAGCAGCAGCATCTCACCCACCATGACTACATGCACTTTTACCAGTATGAAACCAATCCAGTCTGCGTTCCCTACCCCAGAACTGCCTTCCATTTCTTCATCCTCTTCCTCATTGCCTCAACTGGGTGGCCAGAGCGACTTCAGGAGAGTCTGCACCACAGATGAACCCACTGCCTGTCCAATCCCTGGACTGGCAGCAGGCGTGCTCGAAATGAGAGTGAAGGAAGGAAGCAAGATCCGAAACCTCTTGGGATTTGTAATGGCTCGTATGCAGAGAGAGGGACAGGAAGTGGATGGGAGTCAGATTCAGACGATGCTGACTGTGAAAGAGGGAGTGACAGTCGACAGGATTCAGATGGGGAAGAGGCAAGGAGAGGGAATCATGGACATTGGCCGGAGTCAGACCCGGACCGGGCTGAGAGTGAGACAGGTGGTTTTCACTGGATCAGGCAAAGGGATCACCAAAACCATAACATGTGTTGAGATCCTGAAACGGAAACTGGGAGGACTACACCAGCTATCCAAGCTCCACTACAAGACCGTGAGTGAGGTGTGGGAGAGTCAGGAGACTGACGTGACACCCAGGTCCAGGATGACTGTTCATAAGACTGTTCCTGCTATCAGTATCCTGCTGTCCAAACACCCACTGGACCCACGTGAGCCTGGGTATCAGCCCCCAGAAACCCTGCATGATCCTAGCTACCAACCCCCAGGGCACCAGCCTCCTAGGTATCAGCCCCCAGAAACCCTGCATGATCCTAGCTACCAACCCCCAGGGCACCAGCCTCCTAGGTATCAGCCCCCAGTGACGCTGTGTGACAGTGTGAAAATTCCACCTCGACCACGGCTCGAATTCTGCGAAACACAACTGTTGTCAATACCACTGACCCAGAAAAGCCAAACCCCTTTTTGTTTCCAGAGTGCCGGTACCTCTAGTTCTCAGGAGGGCAGTAGCGATGCACGGAGCTGTACGCCACACCTGTATGCCGCCTCGGAGAAAGAGAGGAAAACAGCAGGAGGAGAGACACTCTACAGTCCTTGTTCATACATGTTGCCTGGTCCTGAAGCCAAGAGAACCTGTATGGAGAACCACCTGTTCCCCTCGACTCCCACAACTTGAAAGAAACTTGAGTTCCATCTGCTCTGTGCTCCTGTTAGACACAACAGAGAAACAGAGGAAAGTGAGGAGACAACTGGAAGATATTGCATTTGAGTAAATGTTTAAATTCTAGAATAGATTATTAAAGGTGTAGTGGGTTAGGAACAAATAGTAAACGCCTACTTTTTCAAATTATATTTCAGTAGTTTAGGAAAAATGTCTCATAAAATGATGGCAAAATGCTAAATAAATGTAATTTATGTTATGATGACGTGCAAAAAAAAATCGTAAATTTAGGACCTTGTGCTGTTTAGGTCTTCAGCTGCTAGCTAACGTCCTTGAATTTGTCACTAGTTACCACAGCCACAAAGTCCTAAACCGCGCCCATTTCTACAATTTCTCTTCTAAAAATCTGATTTGAAACCTAACCACACTGCTAATCTTATGCCGAACATTAAATAAAAATAAAAAAAAAAGATTTTTGTTTTAAATATTTTTTACGATATAGCCATTTATTTATTTATTATTGGCTGTCTTAACTAGTGACAACCACGTTGTTGCGCCAAGACTTGTCTCCTTTAGCTGGCTGACCCATCATCATGTTCAGAGCCGCCGTCCGTCTTTCAGTGTCCGGTGCCCGGAGTTTGACCTGGACACGGCTTGGGTGTACAGGTATTCTTGAGTTGTATTACTTTTATGTCCACATTTCGTAGTTTAGGACACGGTTCACGTGGTGTTTCGAAAGGAAATCAGTTTTCGGTAGGAGTTCTTGGCTAGTTAGCATATTGCTATTGACACCCAATCAGTGGCCGATGGATTGCAAAATATAACAGTTTTGGGGGAGTACATAGTTCTAGACGTGGTTAAGAATAAGATATTTACTTGTTTTCTAATGTTTGACAGCGCGGTTAAATATTCAACTGGATTTTTGTTCAGTGTTCTTGCAATGACTGACTGTGCCTTGAGGCTTGGGCCTGTTGCTAGCTAGTTAACGTTAGTACACTAGCTAATTCCATTGCATATATTTGGGTAACGTAGTAGGCGTTAATTAAACGTCTGAAACTAGATAACCTAGTCTTGACGTGTAGGGAGGGGGTCGCACTTTAAAACCAATTAAATAAATGTGGGGGATTTAAGATGGCGCGTCGCCCTATACCTCAGTTCTTCTTCGATGTGGTTTAACGGTGGTTGGCGATAAATATTTCATTACCGCCACCTACTAGACTGGAGTATAACTCCCTTATACTTTGCTTGAAAAATATCAGTCAACAACTACACTACCATCTATCGCTAAAAATCCATCACCCTACTCCACTATTTAAATATATGTAATCCTACATCAAGCCAACAGTCTGAAAAGATGGGACACTACCACAACACACCCTGTAACTCATCTGAAGTCAAGTCTTGCACACCCAAATACCTCTCTTTACCTGCCACAACAACCACAATTTTCTGTGACTTTACGTTCCAACCCTGCGGTATAATTGATAACCCAAGGCTATAAATGCAACAACAAAAAAACATCCGAAACAAAGTACCAGTCAAAAGTTTGAACACACCTACTCATTCCATGGTTTTTCTTTATTTGTACTGTTTTCTACATTTTAAAATAATAGTGAAGACATCAAAACTATGAAATAACACATATGGAATCATGTAGTAACCAAAAAAAGTGTTAATCAAATCTAAATCTGTTATATTTTAGGTTCTTCAAAGTAGCTACCCTTTGCCTTGATGACAGCTTTGCACACTCTTTGCACACTAATAATGCAAAAACACAGTGTTGGAGAAGAAAGTAAAAGTGCAATATGTTCCATGTAAAAAAGCTAACGTTTAAGTTCCTTGCTCAGAACATGAGAACATATGAAAGCTGGTGGTTCAATATTCCCAGTTAAGAAGTTTGAGGTTGTAGTTAGTATAGGAATTATGACGCGTCGACTATTTCTCTCTATACCATTTGTATTTCATATACCTTTGACTATTGGATGTTCTAATAGGCACTTTAGTATTGCCAGTCTAATCTCAGGAGTTGATAGGCTTGAAGTCATAAACAGCGCTGTGCCTCAAGCATTGCTAAGAGCTGCTGGCAAACGGAGTAAAGTTTGAAGGAATGCTTACGAGCCTGCTGCTGCCTTCCACCGTTTAGACTGCTCTATCAAATATAAAATCATATACTAAATTATAATATAATAAACACATAGAAATACGAGCCTTTGGTCATTAATATGGTCAAATCCAGAAATTATTAATTTAAAAAAACAAAACGTTTATTCTTTCAGTGAAATACGGAACTGTTCCATATTTTATCGAACGGGTGGCAACCCTAAGTCTAAATATTGATGTTACATTGCACAACCTTCAATGTTATGTCATAATTATGTAAAATTCTGGCAAATTGGTTCGCAACGAGCCAGGCGGCCCAAACTGTTGCATATACCCCGACTCTGCGTGCAATGAACGCAAGAGAAGTGACACAATTTCCCTAGTTAATATTGCCTGCTAACATTAATTTATTTGAACTAAATATGCAGGTTTATAAAAATTTACTTCTGTGTATTGGATTTAAGAAAGGCATTGATGTTTATGATTACGTACATTCGTGCAACTATTGTGCTTTTGTTAAATCATCTCCTGTTTGGCTAAGTAGGCTGTGATAAATGAATAGGTACCCGCATTGATGATATGCAACGCAGGACAAGCTAGTTAACCTAGTAATATCATCAACCATGTGTAGTTAACTAGTGATTATGATTGATTGTTTTTTATAAGATAAGTCTAATGTTAGCTAGCAACTCACCTTGGCTTCTTTTGATGCTGCTCTCGTGTAACAGGTGGTCAGCCTGCCACGCAGTCTCCTCGTGGAATGCAATGTAATCGGCGTCCAAAAATGCAGATTTTACAGATTTTTGTTATGAAAACTTGAAAAGGTCCCTAATTTATCGGCCACTACTACACACTGCTGTGACATGCCCATAAACGTGACACCTAGAACACCTCAATGTATTCGGCACAAAAAAGCTCTTAACGGCATAACTCATGTATCCAAACATTACTTTTGTCAGGTAAAGAGTCTGAATCAAAGCTCTAAAGAACAGACTGTGTCACCTCTTTTTTACCACACTGGATCTGCGTTGCACCAGACGAGCGAGCGTCACAAACATCAGGAATCTTAAACTTTTAAATTGCAACACCTATCCCAGAAATCATTCCCTTCAATGGTTCCATGAACCTAAGGGCAAAGCAAGATACAGGTCTTTCCCCTAAATTGCATCGCATGGAGCGCCTGTTCCCTCTGATCTGAAGAAACACAAACAAACACCACAAGTCCACTCCTCCTCTCTGGTTGTGTATCCTTGTTTAACGTCCAAAAGCGGAAGTCGCGTCACAGGCTCTTTTTCCATTTTCACCAGAAAATCCAGTCGTCTGCAGAGGCTAAACGTTAATAAAAAGACAGTACAGTATTAAGATGGGTAGAAACGGCTTCTCCAATAGAAATCCCAGATCACGCTTGTAGGTGACGTCATGGCAACATTGGCTAGCTAAGCGCAAGCGCATAAACACGTGTCTTCGGGTCTAACGATCGTCTCGTGCCGAACTGAGCATGTGCGGGCCGTAAAAATCTACGTCACCCCTTTTGATATGAAGTTGTTTTTGATGAAAATTGTAACGTTTTGTCACTTTCGCGACGTTGGCGTAATGACATGTTCAACAACTTAAGACATTAAGCTCGAATCTAGGTTGTCTAGGTTTTTTTTAGATTGAGAACATTTTACATCTAAAGAACAATTGTTGCCTTCTCAAATCCCAAACCTGGTCTGGTATGCATGAGTTGCTATGTTGCGCCTCTCGGTTTAAAAACTCTGTGGTTAGTATATGGCGAAATCCTAACTAGCTAGCTTGTTAGCATTTGTTAGCAGATGGCTAGTCACCAATGTCTATTTTAGCAAGCGAAATGTTCTAGCTAAAGTTAGCTAGATTTAATGTTACATACAGACAGGAGTTGTTGTTCAACTCAATGCTGATCGATTGTGTTTATTAACTAAGAACTGTAGCTACTAGCAGCATAACTAGATAGCAAACCAGAGGTGAAGTCATTAGTCCAAATTGTAGCAAACAGATTTTTTTTTACAACGGACTAGAGTTTCTATTGGACAAATTCGGGTAGCTAGCTAGGTCCCTCCCCGTTTCATACTGTTTGGTTCCTAGTGAAAGACGTTACACCCTAGCTTGGCTAGCTAGCCACTAGCTAGGCCTACTTCTTATAAACTGCTGGTTTATTTTGATGCTGCAGTACACTGCATAGCTAAGCCACTCTTGCCATATCAAATGCCTGGACTGACTGACAAGCTAGCTAAGCTAAGCTAAGTGGTAGCAACATCATCGGAAAAGGGTTTCGATCCGCAAACGCCTAGCTGAATGTGAAACATCTGCCCTCAGTCCTTCAACTGAACTGCCCTGTTGGACTGAATAATACATAGTGAACAGTGGGTATTACTGCCATCTAGCTTAGTAGTTAGGTAGGTCTTACCAGTACACTGGCAAGGATCCAGCTTGGACTTGATCTAGCCAACAAAGAGTGGATAACCTTGCCTGGGTGTGACGTCATGAGTTTTTCCAGAATACATGACAGACTAGGCTACATAGCACTGTACAGCACCTTTTGGCTTTGTGATACCCTGTGTGATGAAAAGCACTTTTCAGCGGAAAAACAAAGTAGCTATAAATCTATTCTCTTATTCTGTGAATTTAAATATTTGTCACATTTCTGACTTTACATGTTTTTTATTTTTTATAATGGATGTTTTTTTTCTTTCTAATCTGTTCATTCTTCAGCTCCCCTGGCTCAGAGGTGTTACTCACATGGTGGGAAGCAGGAGACGGACGACGAGTTTGATGCCCGCTGGGTCAACTATTTTAACAAGGCGGATATTGATGCATGGGAGCTGAGGAAAGGTGAGGGACGAGGAAATCACCTGGTAGCCCTGGGATTATAAAGAGGAGCGTAATGCACTGCTGCATTGGTGACCAATTTGTAAGTCGCTCTGGATAAGAGCGTCTGCTAAATGACTTAAATGTAATGTAAATGTGACTTGGTAGTCTGTTCACATACAGATTTTATAGTTGACTAGAGATCAGTAGTTGTCAACGGGTTTTGGTTACTGAACCCCAATCGCCATTTTGCTCAGCCCTCTTATGAATCTTCCCCAGGGTTACTGCCCTAGATTAGCAAAATTTAGAGGGATGATTTCGAGTCAAAAATATATAATTTTGGAGTCTCGCAGACCCAAGAGACCCAGCCTCATAGTCTTTGAGAGAAGCAACTGTTTTTATTTATTTTTATTGGCGTCTACCTCTTCTACCATCCTGTGGTAACTGACCCTATATTCACCGTCGTTTATCCAGGGATGAACACGCTGATTGGATACGACCTGGTACCTGAGCCAAAGATCCTGGACGCTGCCCTCCGAGCCTGCCGCAGATTAGACGACCTGGCTAGTGCCATCCGCATCCTGGAGGCTGTCAAGGTGAGGGAGGGGAGACAAATGAAAGCGTACGTTTTTTGGTAACAGACGGTGTTGTTTAGTCATGTTACCTGGCTAGTTAGCTAACAATAATTCTGGCTATGCAAAATTTGGATGGCACAGAAAAAGGGATAGATAGCCTACTCAGAGATACTTCAATGGTAGGATCAATATGCCTAATCAATCTAAATCAGATTAAAAAATCTTTTTTTTTTTTTTAGATTTCCTCTTACTGCAACAATGAAAATACAGATTATGTATTTAAATTTCCGTACTACATTCCTCCTGCCAATCACAGGTAGCCCTTTGCTTATGAGCATATCGGCTATTTTCTGCAGTAGCCTTTTCTATTACACTGTAAAACGTGTGACGTTCAATTCAATGTGTTGTATTGAGTAGAGGTGTGAACCTGAAAGTCAATGGTTGGGAGAATTGCAGAGTTAATTTAAAATCATGCCATTGATGATTAATGCTTTTTTCCCCCATATGAATACATTGTTTTAAGTTATTCAAGTATAGATTGCCATAGATTACCTGTAAATTACCAGTAGTTTTGCCATAGATTACCTGTAAATTACCAGTAGTTTTGCCATAGATTACCTGTAAATTACCAGTAGTTTTGCCATAGATTACCTGTAAATTACCAGTCGTTTTGCCATAGATTACCTGTAAATTACCAGTCGTTTTGCAACATCAACTATTTCTTATATCATCTTTAGTCGTCAACCCATTGGTCAAAACAGTCTGTGTTTACTTATTGTCTCCCCAGGACAAATCTGGCCCCCACAAAGACATCTACCCGTACCTAATTCAGGAGCTGCGGCCAACAGTAGATGAGCTTGGTATCTCCACACCTGAAGAGCTTGGCATGGACAAATTATAAATGGGTAGGTTTCGAATGGACATGCAGTGACCGGCGAATTCCAGATGAACCCCGACGTAGAGGTCTTCTCGGGTCTACAAAATTAAACGCCTTTAGACCTATCCAATCCTTTCAGATCTAAAGAAGGGGCCTAGGGGTCGACTTGGGGCAAGGGGTCGACTTGGGATTCAGAGTTAGTCTTTTGAGACAAAACTAGGTCTCTTATCTAACTGAAAATCTTCTGTCTGTTTCTCACTCCCTGGTTTTCTCAGGACTGCTGTTGATGTCTCTGGGAACCTTGTACTTTAGTCTTTGTCTCCTTGTATATTAATATGTGTGTGAAAATTTAATTTGGGCCTTTGTTTGTAAAATATTGATGAACCTAATAAAGAATATATATATTTCTTGAATGTGTCACAGGCTGCGTTTTCACTAATTAGTATGTTTAACAATCAGATCTGATGTGAATGTAATTGGTCAAAAGACCAATTGTTGGAGAAAAAAAACTGTATTTGGCTGCCTGTCTAAACGCAGCCATAAGTGTGTGTGTTAGTGTCATTAATACGATATGATACAATAACTTTGTCCATTTTTAAATGGAAAATAATTGTGTATGGTCAGACGGAAAAAGAAGCGATACATCCCACTCGCTGTTTTTATTTATTTTCTGGTTCAATGAAAGACAATGAACTGAGTAGACCAGACCCACCTTGTATTGCATTGGTGCTAGTACATTTTCTTGCCACCAGGGGGCAGAATAGTATTGTATTGTACAGATTTGTATACGCGCTCATTGCGCTGAAGCGCATTGATGGGGGGGACTACATTCAACATGGCCAAAGAATATACTTATTTATGGATATGTAGATTTTTTTTCTCACAAATATTAAAAGCATTATGGCATAAACATGGTATGTTTTATAGTTGGAAGGATGCTATACAAGGAAATCGATAACCTTACGAAATACATTATGTATCAATATTTCTGATGGTGTTGGTTACTAAATTACAAAATCTCTGCTATGAAAAACAGCTCCACATAGCAAGCTACCGTGACATAATTGATTCTAGAAACACTATCCATAGTCATGCTATTTCACCTTGCTGTCAGACGAGCGCTGTGGTAAGAATTGACCAACACGAATGTTGCAAAAGCTTAAAACGTTGGCAAATTAAAACGGTGAAAGAGGCACAACTTTTTAAGTAGGCTGGGCCTTGTCTTATTACATGGGGGGGTGTAGCTATCAAGCCTATGATGTTTCCCCCCCCATGCGCAGGCAGCGGTCAGGGGAGGTGAGGCCCTGTCATTTACCAACTACACTGGCCTCGCTGCTCTTCCAATCATATCGTAGGTTACAACATATACAGGCGTTATATTCATTTCTACCGAAAGTTTATAGCAAACTAAATGGTCATGTAAATTGGATTGCGTCGGAGAGGAAACGAGTGGGAAAACCACGGTAACTTTGGTAAGGACTGGAGGGAAGGATGGACAACTCAAAAGCGCAAATGGTGAGTTTTGATCGAGTTATCTCGCGGCTGGCTGAATTTCATTTGGCACGGTGCCCCATGTTAGTTAGATACTGTAATAAACAATTGGGCAACAACGGACGTGGAAGTGATATGTTGTTTAACACTTTTCAACCATGTTTTATAAACTATGTCGGGACATCATTGTAACCTATTCGGTGAATTGTTTACCTCGGAAGTATTTTAACCTTGTTGAGGGAAAACAACGTTGGAACATTTTTAAACGACTGTTGTACACGTCATGCGTTTGTTTTTACCATCCGCCACCGGGCAGAAGAGACTAAAAGGTATCACATTTAGAAATCGTTTTAGATTAATACATTGTAGTCGATAGTATCTCGTAAAATAAACATTCCATAACGTTTCCTATCCCACCTTGTAACAGTATAGTAATCATATGTATACCAATCTGTTGGCATTGTTTTACTGTAATGTGACCACGCGTGAGATCTCTTCTCAATACCTTTGAGCCACTTCACGTGCCAGTGTACCCCCCCCCCAAAAAAATAAATTAGACTACCAATGGAAATTTCGATAATAATTTTATGTACAGCATTTGGTTTAATTAATCATATTTTCCATATTGACGAGTTTTTAGGTTAAATACATCGTGCTAGGTAAAGACCCTGCTTTTCAAGAAAAATGCATCCTCTTGGACGCTTTTAAAGTAAACTTAACATGCAGAAAAAATTTAACAAAAGACAATTATAGGAATGTTGTTGACTCTTTCACTGACGCCATTTTCTTTCAGGTTAACTATGTTCACAGCTAAGCTAGCATTGTGTAGGTTAAATTCGGCTAAGGGCTGTCCTTAATCAAGAGGCAACGCGTAGTGCCTGGATACAGCCCTCAGCTGAGGTACTGTATATTGGCCATATATCACAAACCCACTAGGTGCCTTTATTGCTATTTTAAACGGGTTACCAACATAATGAGAGCAGTAAAAGTACATGTTTTGTCATACCAGTGGTATATGTTTAGATATACAAAGACTGTCAGCCAATCAGCATTCAGGGCTCAAACCATCCAGTTTATAAATACCACGCAGCCCTGTTACACCCATGCACTGACTACATACTGTATAAATAAGATATTCTATCTTTGGACAAAATCTGAATATATTTGTGTTCGTTGTTTTTTTTCTCTAAGCCAGGGGTATTCAACTCTTACCCTACGAGGTCCGGAGCCTGCTGGTTTTCTGTTCTACCTGATAATTGCATACACCTGGTGTCCCGGGGCTAAACCAGTCCCTGATTAGAGGGGGAACAATGGGAAAAATGTAGTGGAACTGGCTTCACGGTCCAGAGTTGAGATTGAAGGCTTACTAGGCTATCAATGACTCATAAGAACAAATAAAATCTCAGGGGGAATATATACGCATGTATCTTTTTGTACAATATTTTAACTCTATACATTTCTCTGTGGTAAAAAAATAAGATCGTATCCTTGTACAATGTATTTACTCTGTACATTTCGTTCCTCTCCCTGCAGCCCAACTTACCCCAGGAGACTGGGGGTGGTCTGGGTAACCCTGCCGGTGTCAGACTAGAGGCTGTGATGGAGCAGCTCCAGAGACAACAGGAAGCCAAGCTGGAGATGGACCGGCAGGCGATACACCTCCGTCAGGCCCAGAGGATGTTCGCTAAACACATAGCCGTCGCCCGGGTCACTGGAGACCCCCTGGTCTCTACCTTCCTGGGCAAACGGGTGGAAGGAACCAGGACAGGAACGACTCCTCAGATGGGTCAGCAGCAGACTGAGGCTGGTGGCAGAAACAGCAATACTCAGGGCTGTGTGGATAGAGGGGACGATAACAGAGAAGAGGGACTGGGAGGTGAGGAGGAGGAGGAGGAGGATGATGAAAAAGAAAGGATTGAAGGTGAAGAAGACGTTGATGATGTTGGAATGGCGCATGGCCACATGACAAAGATGTCTCCCCTTCAGCAGGAGCGTTCCTTATCATCTTTTCGTCGGTTTTCAACCTCTCCATCAGCGGCTGCCAAACACAGAGACGCTTCCCCTCCAATGAATCTAAAGCGAAGGTCTGGGGAGAAGGACCAGTCTACCACAGTACAACATTCCTTCACATCACCCAATGGATTTGGAGATTGGAGGTTTGACGATGGAACATTTAAGCAAGTAAGTTGTATTTCACTCCTCAACCCCTTAATTATTTATTTATTTAGGCAAGTCAGTTAAGAACAAATTCTTATTTTACAATGACGGCCTAGGAACCGTGGGTTAACTGCCTTGTTCAGGGGCAACACGACAGATTTTTACCTTGTCAGCTTGGGGGATTCGATCTAGCAACCTTTCGGTTCCTGGCCCAACGCTCTAACCACTAGGCTACCTGCCATCCCTACCCTCTAACCACTAGGTTACCTTCCGTCCCGACCCTCTAACCACTAGGTTACCTGCTGCCCCATCTATAAGAGGTTATTAGAGATGTTGTTTTATTGCAGAAAGCCTGTAGTATGTTCTTTAACTTTAAGGGAAAGGGGTTTCTTCAGGGAAGGGGAACCTTGTATGAGGAGACTTGTGGTGTATTTTACTTAGAATGTGCAGCAGGTAGAATGTGCTTCAGGTGTCCCATGTGCAGCAGGTAGAATGTGCAGCAGGTAGAATGTGCAGCAGGTAGAATGTGCAGCAGGTAGAATGTGCTTCAGGTTTCCTGTGCAGCAGACAGTCCAGCCCAGCAGCAGACAGTCCAGCCCAGCAGCAGACAGTCCAGCCCAGCAGCAGACAGTCCAGCCCAGCAGCAGACAGTCCAGCCCAGCAGCAGACAGTCCAGCCCAGCAGCAGACAGTCCAGCCCAGCAGCAGACAGTCCAGTCCAGCAGCAGACAGTCCAGTCCAGCAGCAGACAGTCCAGTCCATCAGCAGACAGTCCAGTCCATCAGCAGACAGTCCAGTCCATCAGCAGACAGTCCAGTCCATCAGCAGACAGTCCAGTCCAGCAGCAGACAGTCCAGTCCATCAGCAGACAGTCCAGTCCAGCAGCAGACAGTCCAGTCCATCAGCAGACAGTCCAGTCCATCAGCAGACAGTCCAGTCCAGCAGCAGACAGTCCAGTCCAGCAGCAGACAGTCCAGTCCAGCAGCAGACAGTCCAGTCCAGCAGCAGACCTAACATTGAATCCACATATTTTTTACATCCTCCAACAGTCAGTTTTTCCTCTCATGATTTAATTTAATTTGAACTAATATCAAATCAGTTTCTTCCTATGTTAGTGAAAAACACAGGCTATTGTGTACTGTTGGCCTCCTGCCAAATGCTATACAGTCACTTTTAATTACTGGTTCCTTATGACTCCCTACTTTTGGATTACATCCCATAATAGTTCACAGTGAGGGGACGAAAAGCTGGGAACTTATTTTTTATTTTTCTTCCGTTGCATTGTGTTTCATTTCATCCCTCCTTTCTCACTGTTTACCTAGTCATGCTGAAAGTTAAGGACCGGATACGCTGGCACACTGCCACCTCTTCTCTGGCAGCCCGTGATACTAGAATAATAGAATAATATACATTATAAACTGGTTGGTTTGATCCCTGAATGCTTATTGGCTGACAGCCGTGTTGTATCAGACCGTATACCACAGGTATGACAAAACATTTATTTTTACTGCTGTAATTACATTGGTAACCCGTTTTATAACAGCAATAAGGCACCTTGGGGGTTTGTGGTATATGGCCAATATACCACGGCTAAGGGCTGTGTCCAGGCATTCCGCGTTGCGTTGTGCGTAAGAATAGCCCTTAGCCGTGGTATCGTGGTATATTGGTCATATACCACACCCCCTCGGGCCTTATTGCTTAATTATCCACTTACCAAAACAACGCTTTTATCCAAAATGACTTCTAGTAGACTAGAGTGCATAGAGACTCATTAAAAAAAAAAAAAAAAAAGTGTCTCTTGACATACTGTTAACATAAGTCGTGTAGCTGCAACACACGCAGGATTTGGTTCTGAGATTGCTACATTTTTAGTAGGGGTACGGGATACTTGTTGGATATGACTGTGGCGTAGCTTGAAGCACTACCCCAATACTCTTACCAAATGAGCCAGCTCCGCCAGAACAGCACTGCCTCTGGTCCCATCAGCCTACGCTGCCTCCAGATCCTTGGCGTGACAGTCGGGCAGAGAGCTCAGAGACGTGTTGTCATGGCGACTAGCCCACATGGGGGGGGTGGGAGGTTATTCAGACAGATGCTCCCCGGGTTTTCCCGCTTTCTCCCCGTGGTGTGACTTCTTGGATGCGTCCCAAGAGGCACCCTGTTCCTTATAAAGAGTGCCACTTATGATGATGATGATGACGATGGCGCCGGAGAGGATGGCCCCCGTTTTTATTGGCTCTTAAGAAAAATTCGATTTTGACTTTTGATGGCGCCCTGAAGCCTCATTTTATGAACCGTTCATATACGTTTCTCACAATAATGAGAAACTGGCATACATGGCTAGCTCTAGGATTTTGTGTGCGCAACAAATTTATTGTGATCACAATACGGAACGTACTTGCATGTTTTCATCGATTAAATCAGAATATAATATATTTAATCGATTAAATCAGAATATAATTTGAGTACGCCCGTGAACGAGCGTTACAAACCCCCGCATGGGAAAACGCCCTCCATTCACCTTTTTTTTTAATGTAAACAAAAAACACCCACGTTTGATGAATGATTTGGAAATGTTGGAATGTCCGTTTTCTAAAATAAAGTGGAATAACAAGTTTGATCACATTTCTGTATAGGTCTGAGCAGAACCTGTTTTATCCTTTTGCAGTGACTTTCAAACTACACTGAACAAATTGTGTCCAGATCCTTGCGACATGGGACCGTGCATTATCATGCTGAAACACGAGGTGATGGCGCCGGATGAATGGCACGACAATGGGCCTCGGGATCTCGTCATCTCATTCAAATTGCCATCGATAAAATGCTGTTGTGTTTGTTGTCCGTAGTTTATGCCTGCCCAAACCATAACCCCACCACCACCATGGGGCACTCTGTTCACAACGTAGACATCAGCAAACCGCTAGCCCACACGACTCCATTCATGCTGACTGCCATCTGCCCGGTACAGTAGAAACCGGGATTCATCCGTGAAGAGCACACTTCTCCAGCCTGCTAGTGGCCATTGAAGGTGAACATTTACCCACGGAAGTCGGTTACGACGCCAAACTGCAGTCAGATCAAGACCCTGGTGAGGACGACGAGCACACAGATGAGCTTCCCTGAGACGGTTTCTGACAGTTCGTGCAGAAATTATTTGGTTGTCCAAACCCATAGTTTCATCAGCTGTCCATGTGGCTGGTCTCAGACAATCCCGCAGGTGAAGAGGCCGGATGTGGAGGTCCTGGCCTGGCGTGGTTACACGTGGTCTGTGGTCGTGAGGCTGGTTTATGGTAATTAAAATGTTAATTTCTCTATCTGGCAACAGCTCTGGTGAACATTCCTGCAGTCAACATGCCAATTGCACCCTCAACTTGAGACATCTGTGGCATTGTGTTGTAACAAAACTGCACATTTTAGAGTGAGTTTTTATTGTCCCCAGCACAAGGTGCACCTCTATATTGATCATGCTGTTTAATCAGCTTGTAATGCCAAACCTGTCCGGTGGATGGATTATCTTGGCAAAAGAGAAATGCTCACTAACAGGGAAGTGAAAAAATTTGTGCACAAAAAAAAAACATTTTAGAGAAATAAGCTTTTTTGTTGTTGTTGTGTCTATAGGAACATTTCTGTGATCTTTTTATTTCAGCTCGTGAAACGTGGGACCAACAGGGTAGCGAAAGTAGATGCTTCAGCCCTTCTGAAGACGTATTCTTGTTTTATTGTGTTCTTCAGTATCGGATGTTTATATTTCCTATAGGGTCTATGATGTCATGCTCCTATTATGCAGAAAAACTGTAGCCTACCCAATACTGTAATTATTTTTTTTATTAGGCTACAGGTCTATTTACTTCTCGAGCGTGCGCATGGTCTGAGCTAGCTTGGAGATATGCACACACCGAAAGTAAAAAAAAAAAAAAAAAATGGATAAATACCAACCTTTTACGTTGGGAAAAACTGGCGCACGCTAGGTGGAAAGTATTTTGTGTGCACACACTTTTGAAAAGTTGTGCATTATTTAGACGGGCTGGGACGATACCAGTGGCGCGATACTCGTGTGAGTGTTGGGGCAATTATTATTTATTTTTAACACTAAGCGGATTTAACTTCATCAGGAGAACAGCAATAATGTTGGAAACCAATCCTTATGTTGTCATCCAGTCACACATTTATCTTCCAAGCTATAGCACACAATATTTGCCATACTGCATTTAATTATTATTTTTTTTTTTCTAAGCCAAATTTTTAAAACACAAAAAAACAGTATTCACTTGACTCCATGTTAACCCCACAGAACAAAGTTATACAAGCAGAAACTGCATTTAAACCATTAACTTGAATTTGCTGAATAATATATATTTTTTAAAGGAGTTTTGTCTGCTTGGCGTTTTTTTTTTTTTACCATGGGAAACATGATCACAGCCCTACTGAATAGGGAACATGGTGCCAAGTGGGAGGCTGCTCTGCACACAGAAGGGTTAGCCACTGGCTTGGCCACTGTCCAAAACACACTTGTTAAATGGATGAGAACTACTGGAGAGCAGCTGGTTCAGAATGAGATGTACATGGTCATAAAGCGAGAGGATAGTATTTGACTGAATGACCCCCCCCCCCCCACACACACACACACACACACACACACATTAAATGTTTTATAACAATCCAAGTATTTCAGTTGCAAACCTTAAAGAACGAATTAAAGGTTGGACATAGACTGAGAAACACTTTAAGAGTTTCAGTTAGCTGGGTGTAGTGGGACTTAGCTGGGTGTAGTGGGACTTAGCTGGGTGTAGTGGGACTTAGCTGGGTGTAGTGGGACTTAGCTGGGTGTAGTGGGACTTAGCTGGGTGTAGTGGGACTTAGCTGGGTGCAGTGGGACTTAGCTGGGTGTAATGGGACTTAGCTGGATGTTATGGGACTTAGCTGGGTGCTGTGGGACTTAGCTGGGTGCTGTGGGACTTAGCTGGGTGCTGTGGGACTTAGCTGGGTGCTGTGGGACTTAGCTGGATGTAATGGGACTTAGCTGGATGTAGTGGGACTTAGCTGGGTGCTGTGGGACTTAGCTGGGTGCAGTGGGACTTAGCTGGATGTAGTGGGACTTAGCTGGATGTTGTGGGACTTAGCTGGATGTTGTGGGACTTAGCTGGGTGTAGTGGGACTTAGCTGGGTGTAGTGGGACTTAGCTGGGTGTAGTGGGACTTAGCTGGGTGTAGTGGGACTTAGCTGGGTGTAGTGGGACTTAGCTGGGTGCAGTGGGACTTAGCTGGGTGCAGTGGGACTTAGCTGGGTACAGTGGGACTTAGCTGGGTGCAGTGGGACTTAGCTGGGTGTAGTGTAAAGTCTTCCACATGTTTTCAGTTCAGCTGGCGCCTAGGCGAACTCAGCTAGGCGAACCCGACGTGTGTGCTCGCATACTACTCCCTTTAAAAGACCTTCGCTTGAAAAACGAGAACAAAAGCGGAAATAGTACTATTTGTCCATCTTGAGACACCGTAGCCAGTATTCACTTCCTCAACGTAGTCAGAATTAATATAAGATAACTGAATTTTTTTTTTTCCTTTTTCTCACAAATCTTAAAGATATATATATATATATACTTCCCTAACTCATTCTCCCCCTCTTATTCAAACCTGTCTCTCAATGATAAAAGGCTGTTGAAAAATAGTTTGAGTTAAATGGGTGTATTCAAGAATAGGTCTACCTCCATTGTTTTCAATCCCTTTCATCTTTACTGCACCCTATAGAATTGTATTCCTCTTTGGTCCCAGGGTCAGATGTCGTTAAAGCCGGGGGGGTGGAGAGCCCGACTGATTTGATGGCTCTGTCTGTCTAAAAAGGCGAGCAGATGCCATAAGTCATTTCCAAATGAGAGAGTTGGAGGATGGGTTTTCACTTTTTTTTCTTTTTTCTTCTTCACAATAGATGATTCAAACCCAGATAATCTATACATGTACCCGATAGTTTTATAACCAGAGCCTTAACGTGTATGTATGGCTCAGGTTAAAAATATAGGGGCTTGTTTCTCAGACAGATTTGGCCCTGTCCTGTTCTAAAAATATATTTTTTGTGGATATTTGCCAATGAGCTTTTTAGACTTAATCTGTGTCTTGGAAGCAGACCCAAGCATCTATTTAACTACGTTCATATTTCATAAAGTAGCATCTATTTAACTACGTTCATATTTCATAAAGTAGCATCTATTTAACTATGTTCATATTTCATAAAGTAGCATCTATTTAACTGTTCATATTTCATAAAGTAGCATCTATTTAACTACGTTCATATTTCATAAAGTAGCATCTATTTAACTACGTTCATATTTCATAAAGTAGCATGTATTTAACTATGTTCATATTTCATAAAGTAGCATCTATTTAACTACGTTCATATTTCATAAAGTAGCATGTATTTAACTGTTCATATTTCATAAAGTAGCATCTATTTAACTACGTTCATATTTCATAAAGTAGCATCTATTTAACTACGTTCATATTTCATAAAGTAGCATGTATTTAACTACGTTCATATTTCATAAAGTAGCATGTATTTAACTATGTTCATATTTCATAAAGTAGCATCTATTTAACTGTTCATATTTTATAAAGTAGCATCTATTTAACTGTTCATATTTCATAAAGTAGCATGTATTTAACTGTTCATATTTCATAAAGTAGCATGTATATAACTATGTTCATCCACTTTTTAATATTACACTCTTTTACCTAATGTCCGCCTGTCCGCTGCTGGATCTGTGTTACACACACACCCGTCCCCCTAACCAGGCCCCACCACCCCTCCACACTAATCCCAGTGGGATTTTTAATGTGGTTTAATCACAGACCCTGGACAGTAGTGGGCCTACAGCCCATTATGACCTGGCCGTGCTGCTGTCCATGCTACTGGCAACATGCTATATTATGTGAGGGATTGATTCATTCATTCATTTAACATTGCAATCTGTTGGGCCCATGCAGTTTAATGATGAATGTGGCGCTAAGGAAGGTTAGCCTATTTGATATAGTTTTAATGGTCCTCTGTAGACCAGTTGGTCGAGCACGGTCCTCTGTAGACCAGTTGGTAGAGGACGGTCCTCTGTAGACCAGTTGGTAGAGGGCGGTCCTCTGTAGACCAGTTGGTAGAGCACGGTCCTCTGTAGCTCCAGATGGTAGAGCACGGTCCTCTGTAGACCAGTTGGTAGAGCACGGTCCTCTGTAGCTCCAGATGGTAGAGCACGGTCCTCTGTAGCTCCAGATGGTAGAGCACGGTCCTCTGTAGCTCCAGATGGTAGAGCACGGTCCTCTGTAGCTCCAGATGGTAGAGCACGGTCCTCTGTAGACCAGTTGGTAGAGCGCGGTCCTCTGTAGACCAGTTGGTAGAGCATGGTCCTCTGTAGACCAGTTGGTAGAGGGCGGTCCTCTGTAGACCAGTCGGTAGAGCATGGTCCTCTGTAGACCAGTCGGTAGAGGGCGGTCCTCTGTAGACCAGTTGGTAGAGGGCGGTCCTCTGTAGACCAGTTGGTAGAGGGCGGTCCTCTGTAGACCAGTTGGTAGAGGGCGGTCCTCTGTAGACCAGTTGGTAGAGCACGGTCCTCTGTAGACCAGTTGGTAGAGGGCGGTCCTCTGTAGACCAGTTGGTCCTCTGTAGACCAGTTGGTAGAGGGCGGTCCTCTGTAGACCAGTTGGTAGAGGGCGGTCCTCTGTAGACCAGTCGGTAGAGCACGGTCCTCTGTAGACCAGTCGGTAGAGGGCGGTCCTCTGTAGACCAGTCGGTAGAGGGCGGTCCTCTGTAGACCAGTTGGTAGAGGGCGGTCCTCTGTAGACCAGTTGGTAGAGGGCGGTCCTCTGTAGACCAGTTGGTAGAGGGCGGTCCTCTGTAGACCAGTTGGTAGAGGGCGGTCCTCTGTAGACCAGTTGGTAGAGCGCGGTCCTCTGTAGACCAGTTGGTAGGGCGCGGTCCTCTGTAGACCAGTTGGTAGAGCGCGGTCCTCTGTAGACCAGTTGGTAGAGCGCGGTCCTCTGTAGACCAGTTGGTAGGGCGCGGTCCTCTGTAGACCAGTTGGTAGAGCGCGGTCCTCTGTAGACCAGTTGGTAGAGCGCGGTCCTCTGTAGACCAGTTGGTAGAGGGCGGTCCTCTGTAGACCAGTTGGTAGAGGGCGGTCCTCTGTAGACCAGTTGGTAGAGGGCGGTCCTCTGTAGACCAGTTGGTAGAGCATGGTCCTCTGTAGACCAGTTGGTAGAGCATGGTCCTCTGTAGACCAGTTGGTAGAGCAGCACGGTCCTCTGTAGACCAGTTGGTAGAGGGCGGTCCTCTGTAGACCAGTTGGTAGAGCATGGTCCTCTGTAGACCAGTTGGTAGAGGGCGGTCCTCTGTAGACCAGTTGGTAGAGGGCGGTCCTCTGTAGCCTAGTTGGTAGAGGGCGGTCCTCTGTAGACCGGTCGGTAGAGGGCGGTCCTCTGTAGACCGGCCGGTAGAGGGCGGTCCTCTGTAGACCGGCCGGTAGAGGGCGGTCCTCTGTAGACCGGCCGGTAGAGGGCGGTCCTCTGTAGACCGGCCGGTAGAGGGCGGTCCTCTGTAGACCGGCCGGTAGAGGGCGGTCCTCTGTAGACCGGCCGGTAGAGGGCGGTCCTCTGTAGACCGGCCGGTAGAGGGCGGTCCTCTGTAGACCGGCCGGTAGAGGGCGGTCCTCTGTAGACCGGCCGGTAGAGGGCGGTCCTCTGTAGACCGGCCGGTAGAGGGCGGTCCTCTGTAGACCGGCCGGTAGAGGGCGGTCCTCTGTAGACCGGCCGGTAGAGGGCGGTCCTCTGTAGACCGGCCGGTAGAGGGCGGTCCTCTGTAGACCGGCCGGTAGAGGGCGGTCCTCTGTAGACCGGCCGGTAGAGGGCGGTCCTCTGTAGACCGGCCGGTAGAGGGCGGTCCTCTGTAGACCGGCCGGTAGAGGGCGGTCCTCTGTAGACCGGCCGGTAGAGGGCGGTCCTCTGTAGACCGGCCGGTAGAGGGCGGTCCTCTGTAGACCGGCCGGTAGAGGGCGGTCCTCTGTAGACCGGCCGGTAGAGGGCGGTCCTCTGTAGACCGGCCGGTAGAGGGCGGTCCTCTGTAGACCGGCCGGTAGAGGGCGGTCCTCTGTAGACCGGCCGGTAGAGGGCGGTCCTCTGTAGACCGGCCGGTAGAGGGCGGTCCTCTGTAGACCGGCCGGTAGAGGGCGGCCCTCTGTAGACCGGTCGGTAGAGGGCGGCCCTCTGTAGACCGGCCGGTAGAGGGCGGCCCTCTGTAGACCGGCCGGTAGAGGGCGGTCCTCTGTAGACCGGTCGGTAGAGGGCGGTCCTCTGTAGATCGGTCGGTAGAGGGCGGTCCTCTGTAGACCGGTCGGTAGAGGGCGGTCCTCTGTAGATCGGTCGGTAGAGCGCGGTCCTCTGTAGACCGGTCGGTAGAGCGCGGTCCTCTGTAGACCGGCCGGTAGAGGGCGGTCCTCTGTAGACCGGCCGGTAGAGGGCGGTCCTCTGTAGACCGGTCGGTAGAGGGCGGTCCTCTGTAGACCGGTCGGTAGAGGGCGGTCCTCTGTAGACCGGTTGGTAGAGGGCGGTCCTCTGTAGACCGGTTGGTAGAGGGCGGTCCTCTGTAGACCGGTTGGTAGAGGGCGGTCCTCTGTAGACCGGTTGGTAGAGGGCGGTCCTCTGTAGACCGGTTGGTAGAGGGCGGTCCTCTGTAGACCAGTTGGTAGAGGGCGGTCCTCTGTAGACCAGTTGGTAGAGGGCGGTCCTCTGTAGACCGGCCGGTAGAGGGCGGTCCTCTGTAGACCGGCCGGTAGAGGGCGGCCCTCTGTAGACCGGCCGGTAGAGGGCGGTCCTCTGTAGACCGGTCGGTAGAGGGCGGTCCTCTGTAGATCAGTTGGTAGAGCATGGTCCTCTGTAGACCAGTCGGTAGAGGGCGGTCCTCTGTAGACCAGTCGGTAGAGGGCGGTCCTCTGTAGATCAGTTGGTAGAGCATGGTCCTCTGTAGATCAGTTGGTAGAGCATGGTCCTCTGTAGACCAGTCGGTAGAGCACGGTCCTCTGTAGACCAGTCGGTAGGGGGCGGTCCTCTGTAGACCGGCCGGTCGAGCGCGGTCCTCTGTAGACCGGTTGGTAGAGCACGGTCCTCTGTAGACCGGTTGGTAGAGGGCGGTCCTCTGTAGATCGGTTGGTAGAGGGCGGTCCTCTGTAGACCGGCCGGTAGAGGGCGGTCCTCTGTAGATCAGTTGGTAGAGGGCGGTCCTCTGTAGATCAGTTGGTAGAGGGCGGTCCTCTGTAGACCAGTTGGTAGAGGGCGGTCCTCTGTAGACCGGCCGGTAGAGGGCGGTCCTCTGTAGATCGGTTGGTAGAGGGCGGTCCTCTGTAGACCGGTTGGTAGAGGGCGGTCCTCTGTAGACCGGTTGGTAGAGGGCGGTCCTCTGTAGACCGGTTGGTAGAGGGCGGTCCTCTGTAGACCGGCCGGTAGAGGGCGGTCCTCTGTAGACCGGCCGGTCGAGCGCGGTCCTCTGTAGACCGGTCGGTAGAGCGCGGTCCTCTGTAGACCGGTTGGTAGAGGGCGGTCCTCTGTAGACCGGTTGGTAGAGGGCGGTCCTCTGTAGACCGGTTGGTAGAGGGCGGTCCTCTGTAGACCGGTTGGTAGAGGGCGGTCCTCTGTAGACCGGTTGGTAGAGGGCGGTCCTCTGTAGACCGGTTGGTAGAGGGCGGTCCTCTGTAGACCGGTTGGTAGAGGGCGGTCCTCTGTAGACCGGTTGGTAGAGGGCGGTCCTCTGTAGACCGGTTGGTAGAGGGCGGTCCTCTGTAGACCGGTTGGTAGAGGGCGGTCCTCTGTAGACCAGTTGGTAGAGGGCGGTCCTCTGTAGACCAGTTGGTAGAGGGCGGTCCTCTGTAGACCAGTTGGTAGAGGGCGGTCCTCTGTAGATCAGTTGGTAGAGGGCGGTCCTCTGTAGATCAGTTGGTAGAGGGCGGTCCTCTGTAGACCAGTTGGTAGAGGGCGGTCCTCTGTAGACCGGCCGGTAGAGGGCGGTCCTCTGTAGATCGGTTGGTAGAGGGCGGTCCTCTGTAGACCGGTTGGTAGAGGGCGGTCCTCTGTAGACCGGTTGGTAGAGGGCGGTCCTCTGTAGACCGGTTGGTAGAGGGCGGTCCTCTGTAGACCGGCCGGTAGAGGGCGGTCCTCTGTAGACCGGCCGGTCGAGCGCGGTCCTCTGTAGACCGGTCGGTAGAGCGCGGTCCTCTGTAGACCGGTTGGTAGAGGGCGGTCCTCTGTAGACCGGTTGGTAGAGGGCGGTCCTCTGTAGACCGGTTGGTAGAGGGCGGTCCTCTGTAGACCGGTTGGTAGAGGGCGGTCCTCTGTAGACCGGTTGGTAGAGGGCGGTCCTCTGTAGACCGGTTGGTAGAGGGCGGTCCTCTGTAGACCGGTTGGTAGAGGGCGGTCCTCTGTAGACCGGTTGGTAGAGGGCGGTCCTCTGTAGACCGGTTGGTAGAGGGCGGTCCTCTGTAGACCGGTTGGTAGAGGGCGGTCCTCTGTAGACCAGTTGGTAGAGGGCGGTCCTCTGTAGACCAGTTGGTAGAGGGCGGTCCTCTGTAGACCAGTTGGTAGAGGGCGGTCCTCTGTAGACCGGCCGGTAGAGGGCGGTCCTCTGTAGACCGGCCGGTAGAGGGCGGTCCTCTGTAGACCGGCCGGTAGAGGGCGGTCCTCTGTAGACCAGTTGGTAGAGCACGGTCCTCTGTAGACCAGTTGGTAGAGCACGGTCCTCTGTAGACCAGTTGGTAGAGCACGGTCCTCTGTAGACCAGTTGGTAGAGCACGGTCCTCTGTAGACCAGTTGGCAGAGGGCGGTCCTCTGTAGACCAGTTGGTAGAGCACGGTCCTCTGTAGACCAGTTGGTAGAGCACGGTCCTCTGTAGACCAGTTGGTAGAGGGCGGTCCTCTGTAGACCAGTTGGTAGAGGGCGGTCCTCTGTAGATCAGTTGGTAGAGCACGGTCCTCTGTAGACCAGTTGGTAGAGCACGGTCCTCTGTAGACCAGTTGGTAGAGGGCGGTCCTCTGTAGACCGGCCGGTAGAGGGCGGTCCTCTGTAGACCAGTTGGTAGAGGGCGGTCCTCTGTAGATCAGTTGGTAGAGCACGGTCCTCTGTAGACCAGTTGGTAGAGCACGGTCCTCTATAGACCAGTTGGTAGAGGGCGGTCCTCTGTAGACCGGTTGGTAGAGGGCGGTCCTCTGTAGACCGGTTGGTAGAGGGCGGTCCTCTGTAGACCGGCCGGTAGAGGGCGGTCCTCTGTAGACCGGTTGGTAGAGCATGGTCCTCTGTAGACCGGTTGGTAGAGCATGGTCCTCTGTAGACCGGTTGGTAGAGCATGGTCCTCTGTAGACCGGTTGGTAGAGCATGGTCCTCTGTAGACCGGTTGGTAGAGCATGGTCCTCTGTAGACCGGTTGGTACAGCATGGTCCTCTGTAGACCAGTTGGTACAGCATGGTCCTCTGTAGACCAGTTGGTAGAGGGCGGTCCTCTGTAGACCGGTTGGTACAGCATGGTCCTCTGTAGACCGGTTGGTAGAGGGCGGTCCTCTGTAGACCGGTTGGTAGAGGGCGGTCCTCTGTAGACCGGTTGGTAGAGGGCGGTCCTCTGTAGACCGGTTGGTAGAGGGCGGTCCTCTGTAGACCGGTTGGTAGAGGGCGGTCCTCTGTAGACCGGTTGGTACAGCGCGGTCCTCTGTAGACCGGTTGGTACAGCATGGTCCTCTGTAGACCGGTTGGTACAGCATGGCGCTTGCAATGCCAGGATAGCGTGTTCGATTCCCGGGAGCACCCGTATGTGAAATGTCTGCTCGAATGATTAAGTCACTGTGGATAAAAGCATATATTAATAATGGCAACATCGATCCCATATCTTCCAGTCGGCACGTTTGCGTAGTTGTTTAACATGACTTTAAAGGGGTCTATGATCAACAATTACATGAGACCAATAGTTAGTATTGCACTTCTGGTAATAAAAAAATATATATTTTATTTTATTTGTTATTCGTCTTAACAATGTCTGATTTCAAATAAGTTAAAGCAAATCGTCACTAGTCTAAATTCATTTTTGACTCATTGACCACCTCTTGGTCTTTGCATAAATCAGCTGTTGCTCGGCAATGCTTTGTGGCAGAGCTTGGCACAGCATCAATAGAGATTATGTAAGACACACACGTCTCTGATTTTTATTTTTTTGTTCTGGCATCGTTTACGTTGATTGATTGAGGACCAACTGTCTTGTGTGATACAAGATGGTTTATAAACCAAGCAAAGAAACAGGTTCTGTCTTTACATGAGTCCTTCTTGCCCCACCCTATGGACACAGTTTTCATTCATCGGCTAGTGGGAACTCCCAAGGGGGCCAGGAGAGGTGTGTGTGTGTGTGTGTGTGTGTGGTGTGTGTGTGTGTGTGTTTGAACATGCCTGATTAAACATAGTTTTTAATATGTTTAGTGTGTGTGTGCGCACGCTTAGTCGTCATGATTTACAACCTTTTAATACGTTTCTCTAAGTACCTCATAAATGCTACTGAAAGAGGTGGTGGCTAGCTGAGGATAGGTGGGATAGTGTGTGTGTATATAACTCTGGAGAGGGGTAGTAGGGTGTGTATAACTTAGGGCTAGGCGGTATACTGTATTTTACTATATACACCGGTATTGATGCATGGACCGGTTTGGGGTTTTACTTTAACTTCTATAACGGTATTTGAATGTTTGGTTTGTTAAATGTGATACGCCGTGTGTAACGTTATTTTTTTATAGTTTACTCCGCTACTTGAGTCATCCCTCCCCTCTCTCTCTCTCTCCACGCCGCTTCCACACAGACCTAGTCCCGCCCCCCGTCACTCAGAGAACATTTGTTGTTGCTTGACCACGAGACACTGTCGTTCAGTCTGCATGGTCAGTGCAGTGCTACCAGTGCATGCTGGTGCAGGCCTAAATCAGCATGTTGTTTGTGCAACAGTATCTTCTAATTCAAAGAGGAATAGGTCGAAGCATGAATATGTTGGCTATATGAATAAAGATTTAATGTAGCCAAAGATTATAGGGTCCCCTAGGAAACACGGAACATCACTTTGGTTCCTACCCTGTCATAATAACTAATCCATGGCATTTTCATTTGTTGTCATGTCAAACAGCACTGTATTCAAAGTGCCCACTATTATTTATATTCTAACTATAGAATTATAATAAACATTCTATTTCCATGATTCCAAAAGTTCACCCAAGTGTTTCAACATTTGTTTTCAATTTCTGCATTTGTTTAAAAATTAGCACTAATATTTTTGCCCGTATCGTGGCAGTGTGGAAATTATCTCAAATGAGTGCAGGAAACGCAGAAATTGATGGAAATGCAGGAAATTATTTAAGGTTGAATTGAACAGTAGAAACAAACCAGAATGGTGAAAGACCCATTGAAATAATTTAGAATATATATGTTTTGCTACCGTAGGTTCACGCACTACTTATAAAGCAAATGTAGAACTTTTATTAATCAAAAACATAAAATACCGTATTTTTTTTTTAAATACCATAATGTGATATTGTCACGTTCCTGACCTATTTATGTTAGTTGTTATGTGTGTTAGTTGGTCAGGACGTGAGGTTGGGTGGGCATTCTATGTTTTCTGTTTCTGTGTTGGTTTTGGGTTGCCTGGTATGGCTCTTAATTAGAGGCAGGTGTTTGGCGTTCCTCTAATTAAGAGTCATATTTAGGTAGGCGTTGTCACAGTGTTCGTTGTGGGTGATTGTCTTCCGTGTCTGTATGTTATTTCGTACCACACGGGACTGTTTCGGTTTATGTAGTCTGTTTCCATTTCGTGCGTTCTTCGTGTCAATGTAAGTTCTCATGTTTAGGTCAGTCTACGTCGTTTGTTATTTTGTATCATTTCAAGTGTAGTTCGTGTTCGTTTTTCGTCTTGTTTAATAAATATGTGTTCAAACTTCGCTGCGCCTTGGTTCCCTCAATACTCCTCCTTTTCCGAAGATGGAGAGGAGGAGGATCGCCGTAACAGAATCACCCACCATACCAGAGCCAAGCAGCGGAGTCAACGGAGAAAGGGACAGGAAAAGAAGGAGCAATGGACATGGGACGATGTATTGGACGGAAAGGGTTGCTACACTTGGGAGGAGATCCTGGCTGGTAGGGATCGCCTCCCATGGGAACAGCTGGAGGCACTGAGGAGAGCAGAGGCTACCGGAGAGAGGAACCGGAGCTATGAGGGAACGCGTCTGGCACGGAAGCCCAAAAAGCCCGTAAGTAATTCCCAAAAATTTCTTGGGGGGGGCTAGGAGGTAGTGGGCCAAGGGCAGGTAGGAGACCTGCGCCCACTTCCCAGGCTTACCGTGGAGAGCGGGAGTACGGGCAGGCGCCGTGTTACGCAGTAGAGCGCACGGTGTCTCCTGTACGAGTGCATAGCCCAGTGCGGGTTATTCCACCTCCCCGCACTGGGAGGGCTAGATTGGGTATTGAGCCAGGTGTCATGAGGCCGGCTCAACGCGTCTGGTCTCCAGTGCGTCTCCTCGGGCCGGCATACATGGCACCTGCCTTACGCATGGTTTCCCCGGTTCGCCTACATAGCCCGGTGCGGGTTATTCCACCTCCCCGCACTGGTCAGGCAACCGGGAGTATTCAACCAGGTAAGGTTGGGCAGGCTCAATGCTCAAGAGTGCCAGTACGTCTCCACGGTCCGGTATTTCCGGCGCCACCTCCCCGCCCCAGCCTAGTACCTACAGTGTCTACACTACGCACTAGGCTACCAGTGCGTATCCTGAGCCCTGTTCCTCCTCCACGCACTCTCCCTGTAGTGCGTGTATCTAGCCCGGTGCCTCCAGTTCCGGCACCACGCACTAAGCCACCTGTGCGTCTCCAGAGCCCTGAACACACTGTATCTTCTCCCCCTACTAATCCTGATGTGCTTGTCCTCAGCCTGGTGTCACCAGTGCCGGTACCTCGCATCAGGGATAGAGTAGGCTTTGAGAGTACAGTGTGCCCTGTCCCTGCTCCCCGCACTAGTAGGAAGGTGCTTATCCTTAGCCCGGTGCCTCCAGTTCCGGCACCACGCACCAGGTCTACAGTGCGCCGTATCCGGCCAGAGCCATCCGTCTCCCCAGCGCCATCTGAGCCATCCGTCTCCCCAGCGCCATCTGAGCCATCCGTCTCCCCAGCGCCATCTGAGCCATCCGTCTCCCCAGCGCCATCTGAGCCATCCGTCTCCCCAGCGCCGTCTGAGCCATCCGTCTGCCATGAGCCTGCAAAGCCGCCCGTCTGCCATGAGCCTGCAAAGCCGCCCGTCTGCCATGAGCCTACAGAGCCGTCCGCCAGACAAGAGCCGCTAGAGCCGTCCGCCAGACAGGAGCCGCTAGAGCCGTCCGCCAGACAGGATCTGCCAGAGCCGCCAACCAGACAGGATCTGCCAGAGCCGACAAACCAGACAGGATCTGCCAGAGCCGCCAACCAGACAGGATCTGCCAGAGCCGCCAACCAGACAGGATCTGCCAGAGCCGCCAACCAGACAGGATCTGCCAGAGCCGCCAGCGAGCCATGAGCAGCCAGAGCCGCCAGCGAGCCATGAGCGTCGAGAGCCGTCAGCCTGCCATGAGCGTCGAGAGCCGTCAGCCTGCCATGAGCGTCGAGAGCCGTCAGCCAGCCATGAGCGTCGAGAGCCGTCAGCCAGCCATGAGCGTCGAGAGCCGTCAGCCAGCCATGAGCGTCGAGAGCCGTCAGCCAGCCATGAGCGTCGAGATTCGTCAGTCAGCCATGAGCTGCCCTTCAGCCTGAAACGGCTAGATACCCAGAACTGCCCATCAGTCCAGAGCTGTCTCTCTGTCCGGAGCTGCCTTTCAGTCCGGAGTTGCCCCTCTATCATTATCTCCCTCTCTATCTTGATCTACCTCTATATTCTTATCTATCCCTCTGTCTTGATCTATCTCTCTGTCCCGGTGCTGTCCCTATCAGTGATGATACTAAGAAGATTTTGTGGGGGTAAAAGGAGGGTGGACATTCTTAGAGGGAGATGGAAGCTAGGATGGATTATGGTGGGGTGGGGACCTCGCCCGGAGCCTGAGCCACCACCGTGGTTAGATGCCCACCCAGACCCTCCCCTAGACTTTGTGCTGGTGCGCCCGGAGTTCGCACCTTATGGGGGGGGTAATGTCACGTTCCTGACCTATTTATGTTAGTTGTTATGTGTGTTAGTTGGTCAGGACGTGAGGTTGGGTGGGCATTCTATGTTTTCTGTTTCTGTGTTGGTTTTGGGTTGCCTGGTATGGCTCTTAATTAGAGGCAGGTGTTTGGCGTTCCTCTAATTAAGAGTCATATTTAGGTAGGCGTTGTCACAGTGTTCGTTGTGGGTGATTGTCTTCCGTGTCTGTATGTTATTTCGTACCACACGGGACTGTTTCGGTTTATGTAGTCTGTTTCCATTTCGTGCGTTCTTCGTGTCAATGTAAGTTCTCATGTTTAGGTCAGTCTACGTCGTTTGTTATTTTGTATCATTTCAAGTGTAGTTCGTGTTCGTTTTTCGTCTTGTTTAATAAATATGTGTTCAAACTTCGCTGCGCCTTGGTTCCCTCAATACTCCTCCTTTTCCGAAGATGGAGAGGAGGAGGATCGCCGTAACAGATATTTTGCCCATATCGCTCAGCGCTACGTCGGTGACCTTCATCAGACTGAACCAGGCTCCACCCTTACCAGACACCCCAGCCTGGGATGCCTATACATTTGATAGTCTTCAATATTGTCATTACTAGAGAATTTAAAACCTTTTTTGTGAGAACATAGCTTATGGGATTGATTTTAAGAAATGTAGCTTAATTCATTTGATTAATATTATGGTGTTTCTATTCTAAGAAAAACAAAAACCCTCAGTGTTTCCGTTAGGATGGAATAGAAAATATGGCGCTGTACAACGTGACGGTCGGGAGTAGGCTAGTACTAAGAGTATAAGAGGATTGGAGGATACTAAATTAATATCTAAGGGGCATTTTTTGTTAGGGAAAAACTGATCTGTGAGTATCTAAGGGGCTTTTATATAATAAGTGTCTTAGACCGCTGCGTCACTCCGTTAGGAAAATATGGCGCTGTACAACGTGACGGTTGGCAGTAGGCTACAGCACTAAGAGCATAATATTTTCACACCCTAATTGTAGTCTAACCAATACCCAAACGGAGATTCAGTGAAAATAAAAGTCTTATTGATTTATTAAGACCTTGTCTCAGAGCAGCGCGAAACGATGCTGAAATAGTTATCGCTTCAAATCCTATTGCTTCTAACTTCAATATGCTTTGTAAATAAGACCTACACCACTTTACTCAACACTAGAGTTGAGTCAACACTAGAGTTGAGTAAACACTTTACTCATAATGAGTCTCTCTAGTGTTGAGTAATGTGCTGTTGAGTAAACACTTTACTCAACAGCACATTACTCAACGCTGGTGAGACTCGTTTCGCCTATGGTAGGCCTACAGTATATCTACAAATATTTTTTCCCAATGACGTGACTCTCTGCCAATAATTACATTTAGAAGATTGGAGGACTCTAAATTAATATCTAAGGGCCATTTTTCATTAGGATCTGTGAGAATATCTAAGGGGCTTTTATATCATTCTAAATTGTATTAATTAGTTAGTAATAATCGCTTTGTTTAAAAATGTACGATATTTTGTAGATTTTGTTTTTATTTAACCTAGTGAGCGAGGAAAAAGGCCATTCTTGAACATGGGGTGAGACATTCTCACTAATTTGTAAATAAAGCCAGTTTGTTATTTCGAATGATTTCTTTTTTTTTTTGAGGGAGAGAAACCAAAAGCCGCCTCATGGGTCTCCCGGTGGCGGCCCGGCACGGGTATCGAACCAGCATCTGTAGCAACGCAGTTTGGCTTGCGATGCAGTGTCATGGACCGCTGCGCCACTTGGGAGGGCACAACGTTAATCCTAATCAATTGCACAAAGTATCAAACTACAGAAAGGTGTTGGTAAGCGTATATTGTCCTGCTGTTTTTTTTGATTCACTGCAATGTGATTATTTTGCTTTACCAAATTCATATCATATGACTTATTTTAAACTGAGGGATTTCTTTCCCTTTTTTGTTTCTATTTGTATTTTTGTTTTGTTTTCATATCACACCCCCAATGGGCTATTATAATACTGTACATGGTGTCCAGGTCAGGATAACCAAAACATTTCTTTATTCTATCAGGAAGAATGTTGGTACTTATTTATTTTGATTCAAAGCCATGAATGAGTGAGTCACTCAGCTTTATGTAGATGCCGGGGCTATATGACTGTGCCATCAACTTGATTAATTAGGAGTCATCACTTGCTTTTATTCTGTCAACACGTATTTTAAGAATATCATGGAATATAATTGAACATTGTCTCAGAGCAGCACGAAACGGTGCTGAAATAGTTGACCACAGCGTGTAGGCTATATATAACGATATTTTGGAGATTATTTTGTTTTTTGTTTTTTAACGAAAGTGAGCGAATGTAAACTGAATAAAGGCCAAAATAGTAATGTTTTTAAAGGGAGAGAAACCAAGGACATCCATACCAGCCAAACCCTCCCCTAACCCGGATGACACTGGGCCAATTGTGCGCCGCCGTATGGGACTCCCAGTCACGGCTGGATGTGATACAGTCTGGATTCGTACCAGGGACTCTAGTGAAGCCTCTTGCACTGAGATGCATTGCCTTAGACCACTGCGCCACTCAGAAGCAATGACCAATATATATTGTCCTGCTAATAGCCCATCCTAGAAACGTTGTTTGCAGAATTCACAGCCTGCTACGCTTGTGGAAGACAGGGTTGATGATAATAATACTTTTCCCCCCTTCCACACGTCAAAGGTTCCAATTGATAATGTATTTTTTTAATCAATTAGTATATTTGAGTTTAACCACAATATTTGTTGTATTATTTGTTCCATCTTTTCTGGTGGATTAAACTGAAATTGCAATCAATCATGGCCGGTTGTGATACAGCCAACCTAAGAAATACATTTGACGATAGAATTCTCCCCCTACCCTCCTTCTCGCTAAGTCTATTGTCCTGCTACCTGCTAATAGCCATAATGGCGCTGTACAACGTGACCGTGCGTGTTTACCTTCATTAGCCTACTTTGTTCCAATAGATCTGTCATTCAGTGATATTTATTCCCATAGTAATTTGTCATGGATCCATAACTAAATAAACATCTGCATTTAGAAAGAGTATTTTTAATCATTATTATATTAACGAAAGTGTAAAGATGCTGATGAAGAAATACAGTACTGTACAGTATATGCTTTTGCTGACATTTTGCGGTTGCATGAGGTCACCCACACGCACTTTAAACATTTGGATAATAAAGCATTTAAAGCATTTTGAAGATTAGAAGCCGCCTGAATTTGTTTATTAGGCTACTGTGCAGTCTGACAAGTAAACATAGCCTACAATACATACTGTAGTAAACATGGTAAAGTGCCTAATTCCTTACATAAGGGAGAGCAGGCCATGTCCAGACTTTCTTAACTTTTTCTTAACTCTGTCTTTAATGCTTTTTCAGGTTGCATCAGACATGGACAGTACTACAGTTAGTACACTTGTGAAAAACAAATGTTTAAAAACCTGTTTTCAAAATGCCTCCAGCTGTCCATCACTTCTGTAAATTAAACACACAGCATCTTGTTTACATTCTTTATTGTAACCACAATGTCACAAATAATTGATCTACTTTTCCAATTACTTTTACAGTTTGGGATTTACAAATGTGCGTTTTTCATGTTCATTTTTCGTTAAATCCAGTTCGTATTTAAGTGTAACTTCTGATTGACGGCTTTAGTGAGAGATCTAATGCTCTAATATTTAATCATTTCTGCCCTCCGAATTCATATCTAAGGGGCATTTTTTGCGCCATTATAAGTAACATTGTTTTAGTTTGAACGTGCAGACTGGCACTAAGAACAGAACGTTTCCCTAGTCAGCTCCATTATTAGTTACATTGTTTTGGTTTAAACGTGCAGACTGGCACTAAGAACAGAGGGAACGTTTCCCTAGTCAGCTCCATTTATTAGTGCAATGCCCCTTAAAGTTTTGCTCTGTGCAACCCAGTGGGGCGGGGTGGGGCATCCACTGTATATATAACTCTGGAGAGGGTTAGTAGTGTGTGTGTAACAGATGTAACTTTACGTCATCCCCTCGCCCCGACACGGGCGCGAACCAGGGAACCTCTGCACACATCAACAACTGACACCCACGAAGCGTCGTTACCCATCGCTCCACAAAAGCCGCGGCCCTTGCAGAGCAAGGGGCAACACTACTTAAGTCTCAGAGCAAGTGACGTAACTGATTGAAATGCTACTAGCGCGTACCCGCTAACTAGCTAGCCATTTCACATCCGTTACATGTGTGTGTGTGTGTGTAACAAAACTCTGGAAAGGGGTAGTAGTGGTACCAGCCTCCAGAGAAGTTGTGTCCTCTTCAGAGTTGTCTTGGTGTGTTTGGATCATGATAGGTCCTTAGTGATGTGGACACTAAAGAACGTGAAGCTCTCCACTCGCTCCACTACAGCCACGGGGATGGAGGCGTGCTTGGCCGCGCAGTCGTGGATGAACAGGGAGCACAGGAGGGAACTGAGCACACATCCCTGAGGGGCCACCGTGTTGGCGAATGTTTTTGCTGCCTACCCTCACCACCTGGGGGCATCCCATCAGGAAGTCCAGGATCCAGTTGCAGAGGGAGGTGTTTAGTCCCAGGGTCCTTAGCTTATTGATGAGCTTAGAGGGCACTATGGTCTTGAACGCTGAGCTGTAGTCAATGAATAGCATTTTCACGTAGGTGTTCCTTTTGTCCAGGTGGTGGGAAAGGGCAGTATGGAGTGCAATAGAGATTGCATCATCTGTGGATCTGTTGGGGTGGTATGTGAATTGGAGTAGGTCTAGGGTTTCTGGGATAATGGTGTTGATGTGAGCCATGACCAGCCTTTCAAAGCACTTCATGGCTACAGATGTTAGTGCTACGGGTCGATAGTCATTTAGACAGGTTACCTTAGTGTTCTTGGGCACAGGGACTATGGTGGTCTGCTTGAAGGTAAGTATTTACCTACATGTAGGTATTACAGACTGGGTCAGGAGAGCGGTTGAAAATGTCAGTGAAGACAGGTGGTCAGCGCATGCTCTGAGTATGTGTCCTTGTAATCAGTCTGGCCCTGCAGTCTTGTGAGTGTTAAAATGTTTAAAGGTCTTACTCACATCAGCTATGAAGAGCGTGATCACACAGCCGTCCGGAACAGCTGGTACTCTCAGGCATGATTCAGTGTTGCTTGCCTCGAAGTGAGCATTGAAGGCATTTAGCTGGTCTGTTAAGCTCGCGTCATTGGACAGCTCGCAGCTGGGTTTCCCTTGGTAATCTGTGATAGTTTTTAAGCCCTGCCACATCCGACGAGCGTCAGAGCTGGTGTAGTAGAATTCGATCTTAGTCCTGTATTGATGTTTTGCTAAATGGAAAGTATTTGATCGACTAAATTATTGAAGTCTGGAAAAGTAGTAGCTAGGTACCTGAATGCTATTTTTATAAAAATGTTTCCTGCTCTGGTGTGAACGGTCTACCTCTTATGTTAAACAGTAAGCAGTCAGAATAGAAAGCTTAGGTAATCACTTAAAGTACACTGCTCAAAAAAATAAAGGGAACACTTAAACAACACAATGTAACTCCAAGTCAATCACACTTCTGTGAAATCAAACTTCACTTAGGAAGCAACACTGATTGACAATAAATTTCACATGCTGTTGTGCAAATGGAATAGACAAAAGGTGGAAATTATAGGCAATTAGCAAGACACCCCCAATAAAGGAGTGGTTCTGCAGGTGGTGACCACAGACCACTTCTCAGTTCCTATGCTTCCTGGCTGATGTTTTGGTCACTTTTGAATGCTGGCGGTGCTTTCACTCTAGTGGTAGCATGAGACGGAGTCTACAACCCACACAAGTGGCTCAGGTAGTGCAGCTCATCCAGGATGGCACATCAATGCGAGCTGTGGCAAGAAGGTTTGCTGTGTCTGTCAGCGTAGTGTCCAGAGCATGGAGGAGCTACCAGGAGACAGGCCAGTACATCAGGAGACGTGGAGGAGGCCGTAGGAGGGCAACAACCCAGCAGCAGGACCGCTACTTCCGCCTTTGTGCAAGGAGGAGCACTGCCAGAGCCCTGCAAAATAACCTCCAGCAGGCCACAAATGTGCATAATTTCCACCTTTTGTCTATTCCATTTGCACAACAGCATGTGAAATTTATTGTCAATCAGTGTTGCTTCCTAAGTGGACAGTTTGATTTCACAGAAGTGGGATTGACTTGGAGTTACATTGTGTTGTTTAAGTGTTCCCTTTATTTTTTTGAGCAGTGTAGATAACTAAGGGGAGTTCTTTGTCAATAGATCCATAGTGGCTTTCAGTATCTCAATAGCAGGAAATTCTTTATTTTATTTTAACTCTGTTACCGACTGGGTCACTCAGTCAGGGCAGGGGCATTTGCTTCCCTGCCAATAGATCAGTCCGGTCTTTCGGTCGTGTTGCCCCGGGCGGCCAGACTGCCATTATTAGAGTAATAAATAGCCACATGCCTGGCTATTATAGCTGCTTTATGTCAACAACTCACAGGGATATGGCTTTACAATGGAGTGGATGTATCTGTCTGTGTGGACGGGCTCAAACATACAGGGCTTTTCAATAGATTTTGTGAAGATGGACAGTTCCTACAGAATAACCTCGACCCCCAACTGTTTTAGGTTTGGTGGTCTCCAAAATTGATGTGTATCTGGCAACCTAACCCAACGAATAAAACACAGTGTCTCACACACTGTCAATGTCTTTTTTTTTACAGAAACATATATTTAAAAAAAAAATGGATTTTGAGTTTGGTTACCCGATTCTTACGGTACACAACACTTTCCTGACAAGGTGGCCATCTTTCACATTCAAAACTCTCAAACCTTTATTCAAAACACGGTCACGCTGACGCAGAGTCTAGACATCCCAGCAGGCCTTTCCACACTGTTGCACATCTCAGCCTTTTGCGAACCCTAACCCCAGCCCAAGCCAGGCCTCCCGCCACTCTCTACTCACATTATTTACACCCCGTACTGTGAGATTGTAGAACGAGTGATTCTAAACATCATTATAATTGCGTGTGTCAGATAGCATATGAGGAGGAGGGTTGGGGATGGAACGATGTCACATTAAACTGCCTGATGAGCATGTGTGTGTGTGCCCCAAACGGAACACTATTCCCTACATAGTGCACTACAGTGGCTTGCGAAAAGTATTCACCCTCCTTGGCATTTTTCCTATTTTGTTGCCTTGCAACCTGGAATTAAAACAGATTTTTTGGGGGGGTTTGTATCATTTGATTTACATAACATGCCTACCACTTTGAAGATGCAAAATAGTTTTTATTGTGGAACACAAGAAATAAGACAAAAAAAACGGAACTTAAGCGTGCATAACTATTCACCCCCCCAAAGTCAATACTTTGTAGAGCCACATTCTGTAGCAATTACAGCTGCAAGTCTCTTGGGGTATGTCTCTATAAGCTTGGCACATCTAGCCACTGGGATTTTTGCCCATTCTTCAAGGCAAAACTGCTCCAGCTCCTTCAAGTTTTTTCTTTAAGCAATGGCTTTTTTCTGGCCACTCTTCCATAAAGTCCAGCTCTGTGGAGTGTACAGCTTAAAGTGGTCCTATGGACAGATATTCCAATCTTCGCTGTGGGGCTTTGCAGCTCCTTCAGGGTTATCTTTGGTCTCTTTGTTGCCTCTCTGATTAATGCCCTCCTTGCCTGGTCTGTGAGTTTTGGTGGGCGGCCCTCTCTTGGCAGGTTTGTTGTGGTGCCATATTCTTTCAATTTTTTAATAATGGATTTAATGGTGCTCTGTGGGATGTTCAAAGTTTCTGATATTTTGTATAACCCAACCCTGATCTGTACTTCTCAACAACTTTGTCCCTGACCTGTTTGGAGAGCTCCTGGTCTTCATAGTGCCGCTTGCTTGGTGGTGCCCCTTGCTTAGTGGTGTTGCAGACTCTGGGGCCTTTCAGAACAGGTGTATATGTACTGAGATCATGTGACACTTAGATTGCACACAGGTGGACTTTATTTAACTAATTATGTGACTTCTGAAGGTAATTGGTTGCACCAGATCTTATTTAGGGGCTTCATAGCAATACATATGCACGGACCACTTTTCCATTTAAAAGAAGAAATATATTTTTTTAAACCAGTCATTTTTTAAATTTCACTTCACCAATTTGGACTATTTTGTGTATGTCCATTACATGAAATCCAAATAAAAATCTATTTAAATTACAGGTTGTAATGCAACAAAATATGACAAACGCCAAGGGAGATGATCGATGATGACTTTTGCAAGGCACTGTACTTTAGACTAGGGCCCTATAGAAACCTATTCCCTAAATAGTGCACTACTTTTGACCAGAGCCCTATAGAACCCTATTCCCTATATAGTGCATTACTCTAGAACAGGGCCCATGTCATGCCTCAGATTGTATAGATCTCTCACACTCTACCCAGAGCCATGTATAGATACCCTATATAGCCAATGGCTTTGACATACCGTACGCAGTACACCAAGAAAATGCTACGCAAAGCCCCACTGCTAGCTAATGTGGATTTAGTTCATTAGACACCAAACTGAAGAAAATAGAGGAACTATCTGAACTTGGCCAATAAGAAACGCCATTTTAAAAAAAAACGTTTTTGTTTACGGTTGCATAACTTTTTCCGTTGCGTACCCTGTTGAACAATACCATAGTTAGTAGCATGAGTTCAGTGAGCTGGTTGAGACACCAGGTGGAGTAGATCATTGTGTCCTTATTAAAGCCAGGAGAACTAACAATATCTATAACCAAATCCACAGCTGTATAAATGGAGAAGGTCTCTCATGGGAGGGGTGGGTCACTCTATGCAAATAAAGGTGAACACACACACAGTTTCTATCCCTGAACCATGAACTTTGTTATATAGCTGGTAGAAGATTGAGAATTTGGGTGAAAGTGCAGTAGCTGTGTAGTGTTAGGCCAATGTTGTTGTTACAGGCTGAATTTAAAATGGATTAAATTGAGATTGTGTGTCACTGGCCAACCATACCCCATAATGTCAAAGTGGAATTATGTTTTTAGAAAGTTTTACAGATTAATTAAATGAAAAGCAGAAATGTGACCCGATTCAGGAAACTAGGCGTATGTCACAACTTCACAGGAGAGCCGTTTGAACATAAAAAATATATTTTTTAATGCATGATTGTCTAGCATTAGCTTGTTCAGATATACATGTTCAGATATTACACGGTTCTAATTTTGACAAAGTGGTTTCATTACAAGCTAAAGTTTACTGTTAGCTAGCTAATGTTAGCTGGCTGGCTCCCTAGCTGACGTTATTATTCGTATCCCAGAGCTGTGTGCTGTTCTAGTTAGAGCCTAATGTTAGCTAGCTAACATTGAACATGGTTGGTTATCTCCCAGCACTGTGGCATTGTTGGCACTGTTCATTGTTGTTTAACTAGCTAACGGTGGCTGGCTGGCTCGTTAGCTAACGCTGCGTGACGTGTGTACAACATCCGTTGAATATGGCCGGTGTCAGTAAACGTCTGAAAAAAAAGCGTAATGAAATTGTTGCCAGCAGAGCTCGTTAGACTGTTTTCATGTTATCCAGGAGGTAAACAAATCATCCGCCAGAGCGTCAAGTGTGCGCTCTGAGAGCGAAACGAGATGTGTGGGGCTAAAGCTTAAGAGGGTGTGAACGATGGTGAATGGGTGTGGACAAAGAAGAGCTCCTCACTAGATACCAAAATATTTAAAGGCCATTTTCTCAAAAGTGAGTTTACAAGTTGATCAACTTTCAAACCAGAATTACTTTCCCATTGTTCCTCAAATGCGGTGTATGATATATCATTTTGTAGCTCTGAGTCTCTACTTTTATCCAATGTAAAAAAAAAAAAACAGTTTCAAATTTTTGCTACATAAAACTGAATCCAAGTCGTGAGTCACAAGCCTAAATAGGCCCCGTGTGGCTCAGTTGGTAGAGCATGGCGCTTGCAACGCCAGGGTTGTGGGTTCGTTTCCCACGGGGGGCCAGTACAAAAAAAGTATGAATGTATGTACTTGTAAGTCCCTCTGGATAAGAGCTTCTGCTAAATGACTTAAATGTAAAAAAAAATGTAAATAAGGTCAGAAGCAAAAACAAATTGCTTAACAAGTCAGTGCCTTCGGAAAGTATTCAGACCCCTTGACATTTTCCACATGTTACAGCTTTATTCTAAAATGGATGAAGTAAAAAAAAAAATCCTCAGCAATCTACACACAAAGTGAACAGGTTTAGATTTTTTTGCAAATTTATTTTAAAAAAGTAAAAAAATAATAATAATTTTAATGTAACGAAATTGAGCTCGGATGCATGCTGTTTCTATTGATCATCCTTGATGTTTCTACAACTTTATCTTTATTGGAATCCACCTGTGGTAAATTCAATTGATTGGACATGATTTGGAAAGGAACACACCTGTCTATATATGGTCCCACAGTTGACAGTGCATGTCAGAGCAAAAACCAAGCCACGAGGTCGAAGGAATTGTGCATAGAGCTCCGAGACAGGATTGTGTCGAGGCACAGATCTGGGAAAAGGTACCAAAAAATGTCTGCAGCATTGAAGGTCCCCAAGAACACAGTGGCCTCCATCATTCTTAAATGGAAAAAGTTTGGAACCACCAAGACTCTTCCTAGAGCTGGCTGCCAGGCCAAACTGAGCAATCGGGGGAGAAGGGTCTTGATCAGGGAGGTGACCAAGAACCCCATGGTCACTCTGAAAGAGCTCCAGAGTTCCTCTGTGGAGATGGGAGAACCTTCCAGAAGGACAACCATCTCTGCAGCACTCCATCAATCAGGCCTTTATGGTATAGTGACCAGGCGGAAGCCACTCCTCAGTAAAAGGCTCATGACAACCCGCTTGGAGTTGCACCTAAAGACTCAGACCATGAGAAGCAAGATTCTCTGCTCAGATTGAGCTCTTTGGCCTGAAGGCCAAGCATCACGTCTGGAGGAAACCTGGCACCATCCCTACGGTGAAGCATGGTGGTTGCAGCATCATGCTGTGGGGATGTTTTTCAGCGTCAGTGACTGGGAGACTAGTCAGGATCGAGGCAAAGATGAACGGAGTGAAGTACAATGAGATCCTTGATGAAAACCTGCTCCAGAGCGCTCAGGACCTCAGAATGGGGTGAAGGGTCACCTTCCAACAGGACAATGACCCTAAGCACACAGCCAAGACAAAGCAGGAGTGGCTTCTGGACAAGTGTCTGAATGTCCTTGTGTGGCCCAGCCAGAGCCTGGACTTGACCCGAGCAAACATCTCTGGAGACCTGAAAATATCTGTGCAGCAACGCTCCCCATCCAACCTGACAGAGCATCTGCAGAGAAGAATGGGAGAAACTCCCCTAATACAGGTGTGCTAAGCTTGTAGCTTCATACCCAAGAAGACTCGATGCCTTAATCGCTGCCAAAGGTGCTTCAACAAAGTACTGAGTAAAGGGTCTGAATATTTATGTAAATGTGATATTTTTTTTAATTATTTTTTAATTTATTTTATAAATTAGCAACATTTTCTAAACCTGTTTGTTCTTTGTCATTATGGGATGTTGTGTGTCGATTGCTTAAGTTTTTTTTTGAAAAAGTCAAGGGGTCTGAATACTTTCCGAAGGCACTGTAAGTTGCGTGGACTCATTCTGTGTGCAATAATAGTGTTGAACATGATTTTTGAATGACTACCTCATCACTGTACTCCACTCATACAATTATCTGTAAGGTCCCTCGGTCGAGCAGTGAATTTAAAACACAGATTCAATCACAAAGACAAGGGAGTTTTTCAAATTTCTCGCAAAGTGCAACTAACCAATTTTGTTAAAAACAAATTCTAACATATTTAACGTAGCCCATTTTGAAAAATCTTTCCAGCTCTTTCCCTTTCGATAACCACTCGGAATGAAAGGGGGAAAGAAAATATCATGCTCTGGTCGGTGAAAACGTCATAAAATAGTCCTGATTACTTCTTATCCCTTGTGCAAATAGTCTACAGCTTTGTCTGTCTGTCCGGAGCTCACTGGCATGGGAAACTCTGAGGGCCCAGAATGTTTTATACTAGGTTGCGAGTTTGCTAGCACAGGGGCTGACCAATTTAATAGTTGATACAATGTTTCAAGTTCCTTGCAGACAGGCCGTGCGTAGCCAATGTGATTTGATAGTATATGTATTATCAGGATATTTTCTACCTGCGGGCTGCGTAATTTTTATTTGTTGGCATAATGTAGGCTATTTTAACATATTGGCTATGGCAATAGGAAGTTACTTTTAGATTTGTATTGATTTTGAGATGAAGACCTTTATTATATATGTAACAAAGATATAAACACAACATGCAACAATTTCATCAACGATTTTACTGAGTTACAGTTCATATAAGGAAATCAGTCAATTTAAATATATTCACATGACAGGGCAGGGGCGGAGCCATGGGTGGGCCTGGGAGGGCATAGGTTCACCCACTGGGGACCTGGCTCTCTAAAATGACGTTGGAGGCAGGTTGGGGTAGAGAAATGAACATTCAATTCTCTAGCAACAGCTCTGGTGGACATTCCTGCTGTCAGCATGCCAATTGCACGCTCACTCAACTTGAGACATCTGTGGCATTGTGTGACAAAAAAAATCACATTTTCGAGTGGCCCCAGCATAAGGTGCACCTGTGTAATGATTTAATCAGCTTCTTGAAATGCCACACCTGTCAGGTGGATGGATTATCTTGACAAAGGAGAAATGCTCACTAACATGTAAACAAATTTTAATCACAGTGCTTAAAGCATCAGACAAGCTCAGTAGCCTACATATGGTTGATTTTATTCAAACAAGGTGTGTCTAAATATGGAAAAAAATATACATTTTAAAGAACAGATGACTCTCGGCGACCAATACTTTTTTTTGGGGGGGGGGGGGGGCAGCCCTGGATAAACCACGTCGCCTCCGTATTCTAAAAACAACGTTTCATTGGCTGTCCTGTAGCCACAGCCACTGTCCACACAGCTAGTCCCTCCCTTTTGGGTTGCCATGGTGGATATTTGTCTTAGTTTATGCCGGTCTCCAAATGCAATGGCTCTTGGTGAGCAGAAAGCACACAGCTTGAATTAATACTTTTTAAATGTTTGTTCATGTTTTGAAAATAACTTTTTAGTTTTGTCAATTTAGTCATAGTCTTTTTGTTTGGAGAGTTCCTGTCAATGTTCAGCACGTGCATATGTTTATGCATAGGAGTAGGCCTATAGGCTACCTGGCCTGCGTGCAAATGTAGCCATATAAATATGCCCATTTTGTGAATCTGATAGTATTTCTGATTGTCTTAACGCACCACCACAAATGTGCTGTGGAGCTTCTCAAAGTAATGTTTTCTTCACCTCAAACAGCAAGCAAACAAAGTGTGTTTTTACATCCATTGAGGATGACAATAGTTCCTCAATGTATTTAAAAAAAATCTTTCCAGCTCTCTCCCTTTCGATGACCACTCAGCGTGAAAGGGAAAAATGTCATGCTCTGATCCAGTGGAAACATCATAAAATAGGCCTACCTGATTTACTTCTTATCTCTTGCGCAAATAGCCTACAGCTGTGTCTGTTCTGAGCTCACTGGCATGAAAACTAAGGGCCCAGAATATTTTATGCAATGTTGCAAGTTTGCTAGATTGAGCTTCAGGCCTGAGTTAGCAATGTTTCACGTTTGCTAGAGTGAGCTTCAGGCCTGAGTTAGCAATGTTTCACGTTTGCCTACACATGGTCTGTTTTGCAACAATGTGATTTATAGGATATTTTTATCAGGATTTTTTTTCTACCTGCGGGCTACAATTTTTACATAGCTGGCAGTGACAACACAAGTTACTTTTTACGTTTTGTATAATTTTGATTAACAACATGACAATGATTCTGAGATACGAAGACATTATATATGAAATCTGTTCCACAAACAACATGTGTGTATGAAAACTATAACTGGCAGATTGGTAGAAATGTTCAGTTAAATTGACATTCTACATGAGAAAGGTTGCCGATACCTCCTGTAGCTTATTACAGGAAACTTCAGGAGAGTAACGGCAGAATCCGCGAAAGCCAGCTGGAGGAGATTGGTTAAGTTTTTTTCCCCCTTCTGGTTATCTTGATCTCTGGCTCCTCCTTGAGTCATGTCTTATTTCATCTAACAGAGCGCTTAAAGCATCAGACAAGCTCAATGAAAATAGTTGATTTTATTTAAACACATATGGTGTGTCTATATATGGAAAACTACACGTTTTCAATTTTCGACGAATCAATTGGTCGAAACAGTCGGACAATCCTAAAATATTGTACAATCCAGGTGTGAAAAGCTCTTAGAGACTTACACAGAAAGACTCACAGCTGTAATCACTGCCAAAGGTGATTCTAACAAGTATTGACTCAGGTGTGTGAATACTTACGTAAATGAGATTTCAGTATTTAATTTTCAATAAATGTGCAAACATTTATAAAAACATGTTTTCACTTGTTTTATTGTATTGTATTAATACTTTATCGTTATGGGGTATTGTGTGTAAATGGGTGAGGGGGAAAAATTCGATTTGAATCCATTTTGAATTCAGGCTGTAACACAAGAATGTGGAATAATTCAAGGGGTATGAATACTTTCTGAAGGCACTGTAACTCATTATCTAACTAACTGAACAACTAATTAAACTAAATGTTTAAATAAGCATTTATTAACGTAAAAATAAAGCCTTTTATCAACCCTTGGTAAAAAACTAACTGATCAATTAAAACCAAAATAATCATGTTGATTTGTGTTTTTAACAGAAAGGCAGTGTGGGCTGGGCGGAGGAGAATGAAGGAAGCAAAACAAGAGGAGAGCCGTCCCGAGACTTTGCAAAGGTAATCAGATTGGATAAAATGTTCCGACCGATATAAGCCGAAGATGCATTAAACTAAACTAAAAGTTCAAGTAAAACTAATCCACACAGGCCATCTGAGAAAAGGTTACGTTCCAGTTCTTTACCCTTCTCCCAAAGTGTACACTACGCCCTCATGGATTTAAAAGGAATGGACTGGTGTAAGGAATATGGTGGAAAGTACTTCCTCCGACTATGCTTGCACCAGTCCAATGCCTGTACATGCATGAGGGGGGGGGGGGGGGGGGGGGGTGAACAAGTGCACACTTTGTGGTAAGAGAATCGGAATGCAGCCCTAGACTCAAAATTCTAAAATCTGAACCAGTCCAGATGAAAGGGGAGGATACCTAGTCAGTTGTACAGGGAAAGGGGATACCTAGTCAGTTGTATAGGGAAAGGGGGATACCTAGTCAGTTGTACAGGGAAAGGGGGATACCTAGTCAGTTGTACAGGGAAAGGGGGGGATACCTAGTCAGTTGTACAGGGAAAGGGGATACCTAGTCAGTTGTATAGGGAAAGGGGGATACCTAGTCAGTTGTACAGGGAAAGGGGATACCTAGTCAGTTGTATAGGGAAAGGGGGATACCTAGTCAGTTGTACAGGGAAAGGGGGATACCTAGTCAGTTGTTCAGGGAAAGGGGGATACCTAGTCAGTTGTATAGGGAAAGGGGGGGATACCTAGTCAGTTGTATCGGGAAAGGGGGGGATACCTAGTCAGTTGTATCGGGAAAGGGGGGGATACCTAGTCAGTTGTATAGGGAAAGGGGGGGATACCTAGTCAGTTGTATAGGGAAAGGGGGGATACCTAGTCAGTTGTATAGGGAAAGGGGGGGATACCTAGTCAGTTGTATCGGGAAAGGGGGGGATACCTAGTCAGTTGTACAGGGAAAGGGGGGGATACCTAGTCAGTTGTATAGGGAAAGGGGGGGATACCTAGTCAGTTGTACAACTGAATGCATTTAACTGAAATGTCTTCCACATTTAACCCAACCCCTCTGAATCAGAGAGGTGGGGGGGGGGGGGCTGCCTTAATTGACATCCACGTCATCGACACCCGGGGAACAGTGGGTTAACTGCCTTGCTCAGGGGGCAGAACAACAGATTTCTACCTTGTCAGCTCAGGGATTCGATCCAGCAACCTTTCGGTTACTGACCCAACGCTCCTACCCTCCGGGCTACCTGCCGCCCTGAGTCAAAATTTTCTCAATGGCCTGTGTGGACCTAACACTGGATAGTGGACGGGGTAGTATGTCTGAATCGCGAATACACATAGAATCATGTTTGGATGGTTATTAACTAAGTTATACAGTTGATTATAAACTTAGTTATTAACAAAGTCAATTTCCATCCCCAGCTGTATGAACTGGACAGTGACCCAAATCGGAAGGAGTTCCTTGATGAACTGTTTGTGTATATGCAGAAACGAGGTAAAGCTTCTTTGTTCTCTAAGCGTTGTACTGTAAAACCAGTTCTGCTGTAGTGGAAAGCAATTTCCTGTGATTCCTCACTTTTAGATTGTAATTGGTCCATTCTTTCCAACTTAGAATAATTTACCCACTAGCCCTCCCGCTGCCAACCTTGCTCCATATGTGTAAGTGGGTATGGAGGGGGAGAGGAGCAGGGATTTATGGAGAGGGGATGTTTGGGTTAAGGGGGCCTATGTCTGTTTTAGGCTTGATGGATAAATGAGCCTCTAGTTCAGGGCCCCTCCTTTTCTATCACATAATATGACTGACAGATTGTATGGAGATACAGTAAAAATGAATGTAAACAAATTGTCTTGTATTGCGGTGAATGAAACAGTGCTATTGTCCTCATCAACATGCTAGATATTTGACCTCTGGAGATGTATAAGTGGCAGGGTAGCCTAGTGGTTAGAGCATTGGGCTAGTAGCCGAAAGGTTACAAGTTCGAATCCCCGAGCTGACAAGGTACAAATCTGTCGTTCTGCCCCTGAACAAGGTAGTTAACCCACTGTTCCTAGGCTGTCAGTGAAAATAAGAATTTGTTCTTAACAGACTTGCCTGGTTAAATAAAGGTAAAATAAATAAAATAAGCATAGCTGAGAGAGCGTCAAGAGAGGAGAGACTATAGTCTATTAGTAGCTAGGTGTCCATCCAATTGGCGACCAGATTTTCAGGTAAATAAAAAAAAAAAATATCTGCATAAAACAATTGTGTGCATTTTCCCACCCGCTACGTTTCCATCAAACTGACTTATTGCGCATAAAAGGCTGAGCGTGATGACGTAGTGCACAGAACAATTACTTTTGCGCTTAAATTCCCATGTACCGAATATAAAATAAAAGTTAAATGGGTTTCACATTCGCATTGTCAAACTCTACTGATCATTTTGTCACAAAAACTGTTATATACAAATGCTATATACAAAAATATATACAAATGTGTTATATACAGATGCTCCTACTCTTGTCTTGGCATGTGAGCTCTAACCAACAGCTCACTGATACAGTGTGGGTAAGCTACCTACAGTGCCTTCAGAAAGTATTCACATCTTCATATTTTTTGTGGTGGCTGCATCATGTTATGGGTATGCTTGTCATAAGCAACAACCAACTTGACAGAGCTTGAAAATAATAATCATGTGCAAATATTGTACAATCCAGGTGTGGAAAGCTCTTAGAGATTTACCCAGAAAGACTCACAGCTGTAATCGTTGCCAAAGATGATTCAAACATTATTGTCCCAGAGGGGTGTGAATACTTATGTCATGTGATTTCGCAAGCTCCTCAGGCTTTTGGAGTTGCCTATACACGATCAAGCAAAATAATAGGCCTATACTTTAGGCTACAGTATTGCATGCTAAATGTTTCTGATCAGTGATTGATGAGCAAACAAATAGATTTAATTATACCACCTTCGCTTATTTGCCCAGCCATAGAATTAACCAAATATACAGATGGAGATTCAGTGAAATGAAATCACATTGTTGGTAATCAAGCCTACTACTGTTGTGTCGTCTACAAACTTGATGATTTGAGTTGGAGGCGTACATGGCCACGTAGTCATGGTTGAACAGGGAGTACAGGAGGGGGCTGAACACGTACCCTTGTGGGGCCCCAGTGTTGGGGATCAGTGGTGGAGATGTTGTTTCTTACCTTCACCACCTGGGGGCGGCCTGTCAGGAAGTCCAGGACCCAATTGCACAGGGCGGGGTTGAGACACAGGTCTTCAAGCTTACTGATGCGTTTGGAGGGTAATACGGTGTTGAATGCTGAGCTGTAGTAAATAAACAGCATTCTTACAAAAGGTATTCCTCTTGTCCAGATGGGATAGGGCAGTGTGGTGGCGATTGCATCGTCTGTGGACCTATTGGGGCAGTACGCAAATTGAAGTGGGTCTAGGGTGACAGGTAAGGTGGAGGTGATATGATCCTTGACTAGTCTCTCAAAGCACTTCATGATGACAGAAGTGAGTGCTACGGGGCGATAGTCATTTATTTCAGTTACCTTTGGGTTAACGCATTTAAATGTCTTACTCATGTCTGCCACGGTGAAGGAGAGCCCACAGTCCTTGGTAGCGGGCCGCGTCAGTGGCACTGTATTATCCTCAAAGCGGGCAAAGAAGGTGTTTAGTTTGTCTGGAAGCAAGACATCGGTGTCTGTGATGTGGCTGGTTTTCTTTTTGTAGTCTGTGATTGTCTGTAGACCCTGCCACATACGTCTCGTGTCTGAGCCGTTAAATTGCGACTCCACTTTGTCTCTATACCGACATTCACTTGTTTGATTTCCTTGTGGAGGGAATAACTACACTGTTTGTATTCGGCCATATTCCCAGTCACCTTTCCATGGTTAAATGCGGTGGTTTACGCTTTCAGTTTTGTGCGAATGCCGCCATCTATCCACGGTTTCTGGTTAGGGAAGGTTTTAATAGTCACAGTGGGTACATCATCTCCTATACACTTCTTTATGAACTCAGTCACCGTATCCGTGTATGCGTCTAGATTATTTACGCAAGCTAACCGGAACATATCCCAGTCCACGTGATCAAAACAATCTTGAAGCGTGGATTCCGATTGGTCAGCCCAGCGTTGAATTTCACGAAGCACGGGCACATCCTGTTTGAGTTTCTGCCTATAGGATGGGAGGAGCAAGATGGAGTCTTGGTCAGATTTACCAAAAGGACGACGGGGAAGGGCCTTTAAGCATTTCGGAAGTTTGAAAAGCGTCGAGAGTCTTAGTAGCGCTAGTAGGACAGTCAATATGAACTTCAGGAGCCTAGTCCTCCTCAGCCTAGTCTTTTTGCTTTGTTAAAATCCCCAGCGACAATAAATGCAGCCTCAGGATATGTGGTTTCCAGTTTGCATCAAGTCCAGTGAAGTTCTTTGAGGGACGCCGAGGTATCGACTTGAGGTGGGATGTAAACTGCAGTGGCGATGACGGAGGAGAAATCTCTTGGGAGATAATATAGTCGCCATTTAATTGTGATGTCTTCTAGGTCAGGTGAACAAAAGAACTTGAGTTCCTGTATGTTGTTACAATTACACCATGAGTCGTTAATCATGAAACATACATCCCTGCCCTTTTTCTTCCCGGAGAGATGTATATTTCTGTCGTCGCGACGCACAAAGAATCCTGGTGGCTGTACCAACTCTGACAGCATATCCCGAGAGAGCCATGTTTCCGTGAAACAGAGTATGTTACAATCCCTGATGTCTCTCTGGAAAGCAATCCTTGCCCTAATTTCATCTACCTTGTTATCTAGAGACTGAACATTAGCGAGTAATGTACTCGAAAGTGGTGGGTGGTGTGCGTGCCTCCGAAGTCTGACCAGAATGCCACTCCATCTTCCTCTTCTGCGGTGACATGGTTTTGTGTCAGCCTCTGGAATCTGTTCAAATGCCCTGGGTGGTTCGGACAAAGGATCCGCTTCGGGAAAGTCATATTCCTGGTCGTAGTGCTGGTAAGTGGATGTCGCTCTGATATCCAATAGTTCTTCTCCGGCTGTATGTAATAATTATTTGGGGGGCTTACAATGTAAAAAATAAATACTGCAGTTTCCTAAGGACTAGAAGCAAGGTGGCATTAGTGAGGTTGGCAACTGATGTTAGGTGATCAGGCCTGGCTCGTAGTCGGCATTCCAATTCATCCCAAATTGTTCGATGGGGTTGAAGTCAGGGCTCTGTGCAGGCCAGTCTTCCACCCCGATCTCGACAAACCATTTCTGTATGAACCTCGCTTTGTGCACGGAGGAATTGTCGTGCTGAAACAGGAAAGGGCCTTCCCCAAACTGTTACCACGATATGCACTCCAATAGTGAATGGAGGTCGCTTTCCCGCTGGTTCCTTTTTCAGGCTACTCCGGTTATTTCACTCCACGCATCAACCGCTGTTTGAGGAACATATACAGCCTCTTGCTGCATGACAGGTAATATTCCGCCCAAACTGTGTATGCCATGGACTCTCCAAACCTGTTCCTGCATTTCCCCAGTGCTTAATTTGGGAAACCTAGTGAAATACAACGGCACAATCATTATTTGAATACATTTTTTCTCGGTCTTGGGCTCGTAGGCCTATGCGTAGACATGAACTCTATGTGTACACATCAGCTATAATATGCTTATGGATGTTTTTGAATGAATCGTCCACCTTAGAAAGCGCCGTCCATTTCAATGTGTTAGGCTTTGAAACAACATCCACAGTGACCATGTTTTCCACTCTGTTTCAAACCTGTCGTTGAACTTCTTTCTTCACACTGATCCATCACAGTGAGGTGAACTTCTTTCTTCACACTGATCCATCACAGTGAGGTGAACTTCTTTCTTCACACTGATCCATCACAGTGAGGTGAACTTCTTTCTTCACACTGATCCATCACAGTGAGGTGAACTTCTTTCTTCACACTGATCCATCACAGTGAGGTGAACTTCTTTCTTCACACTGATCCATCACAGTGAGGTGAACTTCTTTCTTCACACTGATCCATCACAGTGAGGTGAACTTCTTTCTTCACACTGATCCATCACAGTGAGGTGAACTTCTTTCTTCACACTGATCCATCACAGTGAGGTGAACTTCTTTCTTCACACTGATCCATCACAGTGAGGTGAACTTCTTTCTTCACACTGATCCATCACAGTGAGGTGAACTTCTTTCTTCACACTGATCCATCACAGTGAGGTGAACTTCTTTCTTCACACTGATCCATCACAGTGAGGTGAGTTTTTAAAAGCACGTACTGTTTATGTTTGATGTGATTTTCCATTTAATTTGCATTGATGGCAGAGTGGTTAGAGGGACAATAGAGCCCTGAGTACCAGGCCATTAGGACCTGATGGAGGGACAATAGAGCCCTGAGTACCAGACCATTAGGACCTGATGGAGGGACAATAGAGCCCTGCGTACCAGACCATTAGGACCTGATGGAGGGACAATAGAGCCCTGAGTACCAGGCCATTAGTGACCTGATGGAGGGACAATAGAGCCCTGAGTACCAGACCATTAGGACCTGATGGAGGGACCATAGAGCCCTGAGTACCAGGCCTTTAGGACCTGATGGGGGGACCATAGAGCCCTGAGTACCAGACCATTAGGACCTGATGGAGGGACAATAGAGCCCTGAGTACCAGACCATTAGGACCTGATGGAGGGACAATAGAGCCCTGAGTACCAGGCCATTAGGACCTGATGGAGGGACAATAGAGCCCTGAGTACCAGACCATTAGGACCTGATGGAGGGACAATAGAGCCCTGAGTACCAGACCATTAGGACCTGATGGAGGGACAATAGAGCCCTGCGTACCAGACCATTAGGACCTGATGGAGGGACAATAGAGCCCTGAGTACCAGACCATTAGGACCTGATGGAGGGACAATAGAGCCCTGCGTACCAGACCATTAGGACCTGATGGAGGGACAATAGAGCCCTGAGTACCAGACCATTAGTGACCTGATGGAGGGACAATAGAGCCCTGAGTACCAGGCCATTAGGACCTGATGGAGGGACAATAGAGCCCTGCGTACCAGACCATTAGGACCTGATGGAGGGACAATAGAGCCCTGAGTACCAGACCATTAGTGACCTGATGGAGGGACAATAGAGCCCTGAGTACCAGGCCATTAGGACCTGATGGAGGGACCATAGAGCCCTGAGTACCAGAACATTAGGACCTGATGGAGGGACAATAGAGCCCTGAGTACCAGACCATTAGGACCTGATGGAGGGACAATAGAGCCCTGAGTACCAGACCATTAGGACCTGATGGAGGGACAATAGAGCCCTGCGTACCAGACCATTAGGACCTGATGGAGGGATAATAGAGCCCTGAGTACCAGGCCATTAGGACCTGATGGAGGGACAATAGAGCCCTGAGTACCAGGTCATTAGTGACCTGATGGAGGGACAATAGAGCCCTGAGTACCAGGTCATTAGGACCTGATGGAGGGACAATAGAGCCCTGAGTACCAGGCCATTAGGACCTGATGGAGGAACAATAGAGCCATGAGTACCAGACCATTAGGACCTGATGGAGGGACCATAGAGCCCTGAGTACCAGGCCATTAGGACCTGATGGGGGGACCATAGAGCCCTGAGTACCAGACCATTAGGACCTGATGGAGGGACAATAGAGCCCTGAGTACCAGACCATTAGGACCTGATGGAGGGACAATAGAGCCCTGTGTACCAGACCATTAGGACCTGATGGAGGGACAATAGAGACCTGAGTACCAGACCATTAGTGACCTGATGGAGGGACCATAGAGCCCTGAGTACCAGGCCTTTAGGACCTGATGGGGGGACCATAGAGCCCTGAGTACCAGACCATTAGGACCTGATGGAGGGACAATAGAGCCCTGAGTACCAGACCATTAGGACCTGATGGAGGGACAATAGAGCCCTGAGTACCAGGCCATTAGGACCTGATGGAGGGACAATAGAGCCCTGAGTACCAGGCCATTAGGACCTGATGGAGGGACAATAGAGCCCTGAGTACCAGGCCATTAGGACCTGATGGAGGGACAATAGAGCCCTGAGTACCAGGCCATTAGGACCTGATGGAGGGACAATAGAGCCCTGAGTACCAGGCCATTAGGACCTGATGGAGGGACAATAGAGCCCTGAGTACCAGGCCATTAGGACCTGATGGAGGGACAATAGAGCCCTGAGTACCAGGCCATTAGGACCTGATGGAGGGACAATAGAGCCCTGAGTACCAGGCCATAAGGACCTGATGGAGGGACAATAGAGCCCTGAGTACCAGGCCATTAGGACCTGATGGAGGGACAATAGAGCCCTGAGTACCAGGCCATTAGGACCTGATGGAGGAACAATAGAGCCCTGAGTACCAGACCATTAGTGACCTGATGGAGGGACAATAGAGCCTGTACAGAGTGCATGAGAGGAGATTACCGCAACTCAGCGGTCATGTGGAATTTTACTGCCCTTGGTGTGACCACCATGTGCCTCATGCAGCGTGACACATATCCTCCTCTTTGATCAGGCTGTTGATTTGTGGCCTGTGGAATGTTGTCCCACTCCTCTTCAACGGCTGTACAAAGTTGCTGGATATTGGCGGGAACTGGAACACACTGTCGTGTTCCAACAGGCTCAATGGGTGACATGTCTGGTGAGTATGCAGTCCATGGAAGAACTGGGACATTTTCAAATTCCAGGAATTGTGTACAGATCTTTGTGACATTGTTTACGTTGTCATGCTGAAACATGAAGTAATGGCGACGGATGAATGGTATAACAATGGGGTCACAGGATCTCATTGCTGTAATTTTGTGCATTCAAATTGTCATCGATAAAATGCAATTGTGTTTGTTGTCTGTAGTTTATGCCTGCCCCATACCATAACCCCACCACCACCATGGGACACTCTGTTCACAACGTAGACATCAGCAAACTGCTAGCCTACACAATGTCATACATGCTGTCTGTCTGCCATCTGCCCGGTACAATTGAAACCGGGATTCATCCGTGAAGGGCACACTTCTCCAGCCTGCCAGTGGCCATCGAAGGTGAGCATTTGCCACTGAAGTCGGTTACGACGCCAAACTGCAGTCAGATCAAGACCCTGGTGAGGACGACGAGCATGCAGGTGAGCTTCCCTGAGACGGTTTCTGACAGTGTGTGCAGAAATTCTTCAGTTGTGCAAACCCACAGTTTCATCAGCTGTCTGGGTAGCTGGTCTCAGACGATGCCACAGGTGATGAAGCCGGATGTGGAGGTCCTGGCCTGGCGTGGTTATATGCGATCTGCGGTTGTGAGGCCGGTTGGACGTACTGCCAAATTCTCTAAAACAACGTTGGAAGGCGGCTTTTGGTAGAGAAATGAACATTCAATTCCCTGGCAACAGCTCTGGTGGACATTGCAGTCAGCATGCTGCAACAATTGCACGTTCCCTAAAAACTTGAGACAACTGTGGCATTGTGTTGTGTGACACAACTGCACATTTTAGTGGCGTTTTATTGTCCCCAACACGAGGTGCACCTATGTCATGATCATGCTGTTTAATCAGCTTCTTGATATGCCACACCTGTCAGTTGGCTGGATTATCTTGGTACAGGAGAAATGCTCATTAACAGGGATATAAACAAATTTGTGCACAGAATTTGAGAGGTAAGCTTTTTGTGAGTATGGCACAATTTTTTTTCAGCTCACAAAACCAACACTTTACATGTTGCGTTTAAAAATATATATAATTGTTCAGTAGAACATTTTATTTTATTTATCCATTATTTAACTAGACAAGTCAGTTAAGAACAAATTCTTATTTACAATGACGGCTTACCAAAAGGCCTCCTGCGGGGCCAGGGGCCTGGAATTAAAATAAAAAATAAATACAATATAAATATAGGACAAAAGACACATCACAACAAGAGAGACAACACAACACTACATAAAGAGAGACCTAAGACCACAAAATAAGATGACAACATAGCAAGGCAGCAACACATGACAACAACATGGTAGCAACACAACATGGTAGCAACACAACATGGTAGCAGCACAACATGGTAGCAGCACAACATGGTAGCAGCACAACATGGTAGCAGCACAACATGGTAGCAACACATGACAACAACATGGTAGCAGCACAACATGGTAGCAGCACAACATGGTAGCAGCACAACATGGTAGCAGCACAACATGGTAGCAGCACAAAACATGGTAGCAACACAACATGGTAGCAGCACAACATGGTAGCAGCACAACATGGTAGCAGCACAACATGGTAGCAGCACAACATGGTAGCAACACAACATGGTAGCAACACAACATGGTAGCAGCACAACATGGTAGCAGCACAACATGGTAGCAGCACAACATGGTAGCAGCACAACATGGTAGCAGCACAACATGGTAGCAGCACAACATGGTAGCAACACAACATGGTAGCAGCACAACATGGTAGCAACACAACATGGTAGCAACACAACATGGTAGCAGCACAACATGGTAGCAGCACAACATGGTAGCAACACAACATGGTAGCAGCACAACATGGTAGTAGGACAACATGGTAGCAGCACAACATGGTAGCAACACATGACAACAACATGGTAGCAGCACAACATGGGAGCAGCACAACATGGTAGCAACACAACATGGTAGCAGCACAACATGGTAGCAACACAACATGGTAGTAGGACAACATGGTAGCAGAACAACATGGTAGCAACACATGACAACAACATGGTAGCAGCACAACATGGGAGCAGCACAACATGGTAGCAACACAACATGGTAGCAGCACAACATGGTAGCAACACAACATGGTAGCAGCACAACATGGTAGCAACACAACATGGTAGCAACACATGACAACAACATGGTAGCAACACAACATGGTAGCAGCACAAAACATGGTACAAACATTATTGGGCACAGACAACAGCACAAAGGTCAAGAAGGTAGAGACCAACATGCTGGCAAAATGTTCTGATCAGTGATAATAAATGAACTAGACAAGATAATCATGAGCAGCCCTTCCATTTACACTAGCTAACATTTCCACAACCCCAATTGTAGCCAAACCAATATCCAAATGGAGATTCAGTGAAAAGAAATATAAGAAAATCTGACATTGATTTATCAAGACAAGTCCCCACGCTTGTTTCAAAGCAGCGCGAAACGGTGCTGAAATAGTTGACCACGTGCGGGTAGGCTACTGCTTCAAGTCCTATTATAACGATTGGATGACTTTAGGAGATGCCTTAAAGCAACAATTTGATGCCTTCAATTGGATAAGCGTACTTTATTACAATAAATTCACTGATGTTATTTTGGGGCTTTGACCCTGGGTTAAATAGGTGTTAATTTGACATATTACTGTAGCTAGAGCAACAGACACTACTGTACAACCTACTGTGTTTTGGAAACATGAGCTGTCAGAATGTTATTTATGTTCAGTGTTATGAAGTCTGGCCTCATTTTAAATCAAATTCGACTGCCTAAATCTTGGCCGCATAGGCATTGAGTGACTCCTTCCATCTTGGATCTTTAGACTCATATAGAGCAAATATTAAACTGGGCATCTCCAGGCACTCTAGTCAACCGCATCCCCATCATGATACCTGCCACCATCTTGGATCTGTAGACATCTAGTTTCAATTCTTCTACCTCTTTCTCCAGGCACCCCGGTCAACCGCATCCCCCATCATGATACCTGCCACCATCTTGGATCTGTAGACATCTAGTTTCAATTCTTCTACCTCTTTCTCCAGGCACTCTAGTCAACCGCATCCCCCATCATGATATCTGCCACCATCTTGGATCTGTAGACATCTAGTTTCAATTCTTCTACCTCTTTCTCCAGGCACCCCGGTCAACCGCATCCCCCATCATGATATCTGCCACCATCTTGGATCTGTAGACATCTAGTTTCAGTTCTTCTACCTCTTTTTCCAGGCACCCCGGTCAACCGCATCCCCCATCATGATACCTGCCACCATCTTGGATCTGTAGACATCTAGTTTCAATTCTTCTACCTCTTTCTCCAGGCACTCTAGTCAACCGCATCCCCCATCATGATATCTGCCACCATCTTGGATCTGTAGACATCTAGTTTCAATTCTTCTACCTCTTTCTCCAGGCACCCCGGTCAACCGCATCCCCCATCATGATATCTGCCACCATCTTGGATCTGTAGACATCTAGTTTCAGTTCTTCTACCTCTTTTTCCAGGCACCCCGGTCAACCGCATCCCCCATCATGATATCTACCACCATCTTGGATCTGTAGACATCTAGTTTCATTTCTTCTACCTCTTTCTCCAGGCACCCCGGTCAACCGCATCCCCATCATGGCTAAGCAGATTCTGGACCTGTACATGCTCTACAAGCTGGTGACGGAGAATGGCGGCCTGGTGGAGGTCATTAACAAGAAGATCTGGAGAGAGATCACGAGAGGACTCAACCTGCCCACCTCCATCACCTCAGCAGCCTTCACCCTCCGCACACAGTGAGTCTTAAGCACCAAACAGAAGAAAATGCTGTGAAATTGAGTTATTAAACAGGGAGGTAATCCGTAAATGGGTCTTTGTGTTTAAAAAAAAAGGATTGGCCCGAGCAAGATTTCCTAATTTGTGGCGTAGATGTGCGCATCTTAAATTAAATGGGAAGCGAGCTAATTAGAGGTCAGCGAAGCTACACAGAACCTAGCTAGGCCAATCACCACATGATGGAAAAGTACTTCTAAATACAGAGAGAGAGAGAGAGAGAGAGAGAAAAAAATCCAACCACTGCCTCGTCCTACGTTCACCCAGGTATATGAAGTACCTGTACCCGTACGAGTGTGAGAAGAAGGGGCTGAGCTCTCCAGGCAAGCTCCAGGCTGCTATAGACGGTAACCGGAGGGAAGGCCGAAGACCCAGCTACAATAACAGCCTGTACCACTTCTCCCCCTCCACCGCCGCTGCCCACCCACACCACTCCCTCCTCTCTCCCTCCAAGATGCCCCACCACTCCTCAGCCGGTCACCACGGCCTGCACACCTCCCCCAGCCCATCTCTGAAGAGATCTGCAGGTGTTTAAGCGTTTTTTTTTTTTTAACACAAATGTTTTGATATGTAGTTAGGTGAACAACATGGATGATTTCCTGTCACCAACATGTGACTAACTTGTGATGGGCTACATTGTTCTGACACCACATTTATAGAAAATAAATGTGGTGTTATGGCGCCCTCTACTGTCAGATTTATTCAGACATGATCACTGACCATCCACATTGCATGCACCTGATAAGGAATTAAATGACTGACCATGTTTTTAAAATCTAATCTAATGGCCTTGTTTTGAAAACATTGTTAAATGTTGAATATTTCAAATGTTGACATTTGCGGTGTGACATTAATCTATGAAAAAAATACTCCCCCCATCTGTTCCCTCTCAGAGGAGATGTCGACCCCCATGCCACCAAGCCGTCTACCCATGACCAACGCTCTCTCCCTGGGGCAGCAGCATCTAGCTCAGGCCGCTACCCTGGAGCACCTCCGAGAGAAACTGGAGAGAGGAGGAGGAGAGGGCCCAGACAGGAAGATGGCTCGCTTGGTCATGGAGGAACAGCAGAGACTGATGCAACGGGCGTTCCAACATAACCTGTTGGCTATGGCCTCTCACTTCCACCCCGGCATGAAGCAACTCAACAACAACAACAGACACGGTCAGTACTAGGCTGGGTGTGTTGGCTACCAATTAGTTCAGTCAATCAAAAGTATTTATAAAGCTCTTCTTACATCAGCTGATGTCACAAAGTGCTGTACAGAAACCCAGCCTAAAACCCTCATACAGCAAGCAATGCAGGTGTAGAAGCACGGTGGCTAGGAAAAACTCCCTAGAAAGGCCAGAACCTAGGAAGAAACCTAGAGAGGAACCAGGCTATGAGGGGTGGCCAATCCTCTTCTGGCTGTGCCGGGTGGAGATTATAACAGTACATGGCCAAGATGTTCAAATGTTCATAGATGACCCGCAGGGTCAAATAATAATAATCACAGTGGTTGTCGAGGGTGCAACAGGTCAGCACCTCAGGAGTAAATGTCAGTTGGTTTTTCATAGCCGATCATATCTCTACCGCTGTAACGGTGTTCCTCCTCCCCTTCAACCGAAGAGGAGGAGTAGTGATTTGACCAAGGCGCAGCGGGTTGTGATGACATAATTTTAATAAAACAAGACGGGAAAAACACGAAACGAAACCACTTGAAATAATTAACAAAATAACAAAACAAATGTAGACAAACCTGAACTAATACGAACTTACATATAACACGAAGAACGCACGAACAGGGAAAATAGACTACACAAAAAGAACGATGTACAAACAAACCGAACAGTCCCGTATGGTGCGACAAACACTGACACAGGAGACAACCACCCACAAACAAACAGTGTGAACACACCTACCTTAATATGACTCTCAATCAGAGGAAATTAAAAACACCTGCCTCTAATTGAGAGCCATATCAGGTCACCCAAAACCAACATAGAAACAGAAAACATAGACTGCCCACCCACACCCACGTCCTGACCAACTAACACATACAAAACTAACAGAAACCAGGTCAGGAACGTGACAACCGCTCCTGCTGCCTCTAGAAAGTTGAAAACAGCAGGTCTGGGACAGGTAGCACGTCCGGTGAACAGGTCTGGGTTCCATAGCCGCAGGCAGAACAGTTGAAACTGGAGCAGCAGCACGGCCAGGTGGACTGGGGACAGCAAGGAGTCATCATGCCAGGTAGTCCTGAGGCATGGTCCTAGGGCTCAGGTCCTCCGAGAGAGAGAAAGAAAGAGACAATTAGAGAGAGCATACTTAAATTCACACAAGACACCGGATAAGACAGGAGAAGTACTCCAGATATAACAAACTGACCCTAGCCCCCCGACACATAAACTACTGCAGCATGAATACTGGAGGCTGAGACAGGAGGGGTCAGGAGACACTGTGGCCCCGTCCGACGATACCCCCGGACAGGGCCAAACAGGCAGGATATAACCTCACCCACTTTGCCAAAGCACAGCCCCCACTCCCACTTAAAGGGATATCTCCAACCACCAACTTACCATCCTGAGACAAGGCAGAGTATAGCCCACAAACCCAAGGGGGGGGGGCACCAACCCGGACAGGAAGATCACGTCAGTGACTCAACCCACTCAAGTGACGCACCTCTCCTAGGGACGGCATGGAAAAGCAATTAGTTAGTTGTCAAATTCTAGGGCTTACAATAGTCCGCTCTAACACATAATTGAATTGTAAACTTTTAACTCCTGACTGTATCTTTGTCCCACCTCAGAGAGTACTGCCAAGCAGGACCTGTCTCGTACTATCTCCAGTAACGGGGTTGACAGCATCAGTGTGTCTGTGGAGGTCAACGGAACATTCTATTCAGGTTAGTAAATGATGCTGCAATGTTTTTTAAATAAATAAAAAACTCTTGATACATTTTAGATCCGTCCATAAAGGATTGCTAGCCCTTTACTCCGTAAGGTCACTGTGACATTTTAACTTATCACACAGAGTCCCACTACTGACTACCAATTTGTGTTCTTGTCTCCCCTGTAGGAATGCTGTTTGCCCAGAACACTCCTAGTGCAGCCTCTGTGACGTCTGAGACCATGCCTCCTGCTGAACAGAGTGGTTGCGGTGTCCTCTCCCCCTCTCACAGCCCCTCCTCCTCTTCCTCCTCTTCCTCCAAGGGACCCAACTGACCGTAGTGTTCCAACACTGGACGCCACCAGTCTCTCTCTCCAGTATACTCATGTTATTCTACTGTCCTGTGTTAAGGACAAAACTGGTGTTCAATCAAATGACCTCTTCTCTGGTCAAACTGGACTAATCTGTGTTATGGGATGACAAAATAGGGTTTGGATTTGGAGAAAGTAAGTCATAAAAACAAATGTACATGTCAAGGTATTGAATGTACATTTCACTGTTGTCTCTAGTTAAATATCTACAACTACCACTTCCTCCATGTTCCTTCACTGAATACACATTTGTTTGCATAGAAAACAATGCATTCTGGGAAAATCTAATCTTACAGCCAGGTGAAGAAGCAACTTGAATTGTTTTTTTATTTTGGTATGTTTAATTAGTAGATGTTCTATTTTTTTTTCAATGTTTTTATATGATGATTATCATGTATTTTCATGTTATACTCATAATTGCTGTATTATTTCTGTATGTCAATTCATCGGCTTTGAACGCTACAGTGAAGAACTGTTTCCCATAGTGCCACATACGCAAACTGCTTGTGAACAGACTAATGAATTTAAATCAAGTAAAGAGGACTGAAGATTGGATTTTAGTTTTCTGATCAGGTTTAAACATTTTAGAAAAAAGCAAAAATCATGATAGCAAAGGTTTGTATAAAAGCAGGGTTAAAAAAATATATACTTTAAAAAAAATACTGTATGGTGATTGGCTATACTCCTGAGCTGATTTGTTGTCGCTACCTCATTGGTGGTTTGAACATTATAGTAGCCACCATCACTTCTGTTTACAAAATGTGTTATTATAACCATCAACCAGACAATATGGATGCCAATAAGGGCTCTCATTCATTTTAACTTTCCTGGGTGCTTGGTGGGTGGAGTCTACACCATCCTAAAGCGTGAGCTCCCCCAACTTGTTCACTCGCTGATGTAATCTATACACCTCTTACCTCATTTTGAAGGGGAAGTTCAGTATTTTACAAACTAACGTTAGGTGGTTCCTCACCCTGAAAGTCATCTATGGCCCCTGAGAAACTGTACTTTCAGGATGACGAACCATCGACCGTTAGTTTGTAAAATACTGAACTTGTCCTTTTTTAAAAATGGCTTTCCATTTCAGGAAGTAACTTTCTCAGGAACTCCTTATGGACCAGGGAGGACTCGGCACAGATCATATCAAACACCCAGAGAATGTGTCTTGAAAATACTCCTCAGGTAAAACATTCAGCATTCGTACAATGTGACACTGAAATTGAGTCTCTTTTGATGGTTTCCCTCATGACATCTGCGTCATGGAAGCTGGGTTGTGTTCATTTGGACAAAATGCTTTGAAACTGGAAGAGAAAAAGTTATGGGACAAGACCAGGGATTCTTGTTTGGTGCCTAATGAACACGACCCTGGAGTACTTATGACCCACTGGGCAGAACCATAAAACTCAGGGGATGAGCTAAGCTGTCTATCTTTCAGACCAGTCATTGGTCAGCGATCTTATTTAATATAATTGTATACGTACAATCACAGGGCGGGGGGGGGGGGGGGGGGGGCACAATCATAACGTGATAAAACCGTACTGAATGTTGTCGGCTCGCCACTTTCACTTTACAGAAGCAATCCGTCTGGTTTAACCAACAGTCATGTATATCTCACACAGAATGCCTCTCTAGCTGTACTATAGACAGACCAAAGGACCTGTTTCGTGTATTCGTGAGGAAACAAGTCGACTGGTTTTGTTTTGGGGGTGGGGGGGTATTTGTTTGCTCAATGTATTCTGATGTGGACAGGCGGAGGAACTAAATAAAACTCCTTGAGGAAATAAGTCTGGTGTAAAAATAGTTTTTTTTTCACTTAGTATTGTTATTCGTGTTTACGTAGTCTCTAGAGCTAACGCCTGGTTGGCCTTAATGCTTTTAACGAAGGCAGTTTATAAATGTTTATTAGCGCCTGACATAGATATGTGTGCTGATAATGCATTCTGAAGAGACTATCCATAAGGAGTGTTACTGATTAGACTGCAGTATATGAATTAGTGGCCAGTTGATGGTTGGCATTGCCTCCCGTACGGAGACTCTTATCCAGCGACATCTCTAGCAGAATGCTTCATCTCTTTCTCTGAGCTCTGTTTATTTCAAACGTGTTATTACTGTCTTATTACTGTGTTATTTAAACCGATCTAGATGAGCTTATTTAGAGTAACCTCACACAGAGAGCTTTTTAGTCGTGTTTTTTTTTTTAAAGTCAAATTGTGTGGTCGTGTTACCGTAACCTCACACACATACATCAACCTCCACAACATCTTAACGTGTGTGCGTCTGTGTGTGTGTGTGTGTGTGTGTGTGTGTGAGAGAGAGAGTATGTGTGAGAGAGAGATATGGGGAGAGTGTGTGGAATGTGAGCTTTACTTCCTGAACTCTGATGCATAAAAGATGGATGGCTGGGGACATGCTAGTGGAAGTGACCTCTTGTTGGCCGTAGGGATGAGGGATGGTGTGTGTATGTGGAGGGGCGGTGTAGCGTGTGTGTGAGGTCGGTACTAGTGACTCTGCTGTAATGGTATCTGGAGCACCGGTTTCATTCACCCTCTAACCTCCCTCTCCCGGCCCCTGCATCACTCACCGGGGAGGACTAACACCACAACAGACTGCTAAGTCTCTGTTGAAGAGGGAATTACCAAAGCCTGTATCATCTCTGGAATTACTGTCCTGTCTGAATTGAGTCTGGATCAGAGAATGTTGGAGAACTGAGAGAAGATTGACTAACCCATCGTTGAAGCATCACAGTTTTTATTTTGTTATCTCAATGCACAAAAGAAAGGGAATGAAACACAATGGAAGGGAGATGCACCAGGACAAATGGGAGATGCACCTTGACAAATGGGAGATGCACCTTGACAAATAGGAGATGCACCTTGACAAATAGGAGATGCACCGTGACAAATGGGAGATGCACCTTGACAAATGGGAGATGCACCTTGACAAATGGGAGATGCACCTTGACAAATGGGAGATGCACCGTGACAAATGGGAGATGCACCAGGACAAATAGGAGATGCACCTTGACAAATAGGAGATGCACCGTGACAAATGGGAGATGCACCTTGACAAATGGGAGATGCACCTTGACAAATGGGAGATGCACCTTGACAAATGGGAGATGCACCGTGACAAATGGGAGATGCACCGTGACAAATAGGAGATGCACCGTGACAAATAGGAGATGCACCGTGACAAATGGGAGATGCACCGTGACAAATGGGAGATGCACCGTGACAAATGGGAGATGCACCAGGACAAATGGGAGATGCACCCGGACAAATGGGAGATGCACCCGGACAAATGGGAGATGCACCTTGACAAATGGGAGATGCACCTTGACAAATGGGAGATGCACCTTGACAAATGGGAGATGCACCTTGACAAATGGGAGATGCACCTTGACAAATGGGAGATGCACCTTGACAAATGGGAGATGCACCTTGACAAATGGGAGATGCACCTTGACAAATGGGAGATGCACCTTGACAAATGGGAGATGCACCTTGACAAATGGGAGATGCACCAGGACAAATGGGAGATGCACCAGGACAAATGGGAGATGCACCTTGACAAATGGGAGATGCACCGTGACATTTACATTTTTTTTTACATTTTAGTCATTTAGCAGACGCTCTTATCCAGAGCGACTTACAGTAGAGTGCATACATTTTATTACATTTTACATATTACATTTTACATACTGAGAGAAGGATATCCCTACCGGCCTAACCCTCCCTAACCCGGACGACGCTATGCCAATTGTGCGTCGCCCCACGGACCTCCCGGTTGCGGCCGGCTGCGACAGAGCTTGGGCGCGAACCCAGCCCAGCCTGGGCGCGAACCCAGAGACTCTGGTGGCGCAGCTAGCACTGCGATGCAGTGCCCTAGACCACTGCGCCACCCGGGAGGACAAATGGTGACAAATGGGTGACGCACCGTGACAAATGGGAGATGCACCAGGACAAATAGGAGATGCACCAGGACAAATGGGAGATGCACCAGGACAAATGGGAGATGCACCTTGACAAATGGGAGATGCACCTTGACAAATGGGAGATGCACCAGGACAAATGGGAGATGCACCAGGACAAATGGGAGATGCACCTTGACAAATGGGAGATGCACCTTGACAAATGGGAGATGCACCTTGACAAATGGGAGATGCACCTTGACAAATGGGAGATGCACCTTGACAAATGGGAGATGCACCGTGACAAATGGGAGATGCACCTTGACAAATGGGAGATGCACCAGGACAAATGGGAGATGCACCTTGACAAATGGGAGATGCACCTTGACAAATGGGTGATGCACCGTGACAAATGGGAGATGCACCTTGACAAATGGGAGATGCACCTTGACAAATGGGAGATGCACCGTGACAAATGGGAGATGCACCAGGACAAATGGGAGATGCACTTTGACAAATGGGAGATGCACCCGGACAAATGGGAGATGCACCCGGACAAATGGGAGATGCACCTTGACAAATGGGAGATGCACCTTGACAAATGGGAGATGCACCTTGACAAATAGGAGATGCACCTTGACAAATAGGAGATGCACCTTGACAAATGGGAGATGCACCGTGACAAATAGGAGATGCACCTTGACAAATGGGAGATGCACCTTGACAAATGGGAGATGCACCAGGACGAATGGGAGATGCACCAGGACGAATGGGAGATGCACCAGGACGAATGGGAGATGCACCAGGACGAATGGGAGATGCACCAGGACGAATGGGAGATGCACCGGGACGAATGGGAGATGCACCGGGACAAATGGGAGATGCACCGGGACAAATGGGAGATGCACCGGGACAAATGGGAGATGCACCGGGACAAATGGGAGATGCACCTTGACAAATGGGAGATGCACCTTGACAAATGGGAGATGCACCTTGACAAATGGGAGATGCACCGTGACAAATGGGAGATGCACCTTGACAAATGGGAGATGCACCTTGACAAATGGGAGATGCACCTTGACAAATGGGAGATGCACCTTGACAAATGGGAGATGCACCTTGACAAATGGGAGATGCACCTTGACAAATGGGAGATGCACTTTGACAAATGGGAGATGCACCCGGACAAATGGGAGATGCACCTTGACAAATGGGAGATGCACCAGGACAAATGGGAGATGCACCTTGACAAATGGGAGATGCACCTTGACAAATGGGAGATGCACCTTGACAAATAGGAGATGCACCTTGACAAATGGGAGATGCACCTTGACAAATGGGAGATGCACCTTGACAAATGGGAGATGCACCAGGACAAATGGGAGATGCACCTTGACAAATGGGAGATGCACATTGACAAATGGGAGATGCACATTGACAAATGGGAGATGCACCTTGACAAATGGGAGATGCACCTTGACAAATGGGAGATGCACCTTGACAAATGGGAGATGCACCAGGACAAATGGGAGATGCACCTTGACAAATGGGAGATGCACCCGGACAAATGGGAGATGCACCCGGACAAATGGGAGATGCACCTTGACAAATGGGAGATGCACCTTGACAAATGGGAGATGCACCTTGACAAATGGGAGATGCACCAGGACAAATGGGAGATGCACCCGTACAAATGGGAGATGCACCTTGACAAATGGGAGATGCACCTTGACAAATCGGAGATGCACCCGGACAAATGGGAGATGCACCCTGACAAATGGGAGATGCACCTTGACAAATGGGAGATGCACCGTGACAAATGGGAGATGCACCGTGACAAATGGGAGATGCACCCGGACAAATGGGAGATGCACCCGGACAAATGGGAGATGCACCCGGACAAATGGGAGATGCACCCGGACAAATGGGAGATGCACCGTGACAAATGGGAGATGCACCGTGACAAATGGGAGATGCACCGTGACAAATGGGAGATGCACCGTGACAAATGGGAGATGCACCTTGACAAATGGGAGATGCACTTGGGGATGCTGATATAGGTACTGTACCATAGAAGACCCAAGCTGATTGGCACCAGTTGCATAATGTACCGGTTGGATCTTCCCGTCTACTGTCATGTCATCCAGACATCAAGGAGGACCCTGTGATGGTGTCGGACACAAACACAAATGTTTTTGTTTTTCTTTTCTATGTGACTTTCTCATGCGGTGAAAATAAAAGTGTTGAATTGAATTTGGCCGGGAACACAGAAAAAGGCATCGGTTTGGTCAGGAGGAGAGAAAGAGGCATCGGATTGGTCAGGAGCCCGAGAAAGAGGCATCGGATTGGTCAGGAGCCCGAGAAAGAGGCATCGGATTGGTCAGGAGGACAGAAAGGACCTCAAGGATCAAAACGCAGGCTCTTGGCAGAATGCCTCCTCCATCCTGACTGTTCTGGAGTCTGTGAACTGGAATGGATGTTTAGAAATGGAGTAGAGTACCTACCGGATTGAATTTAAAGCTCTTCTGTTTGCCGCACAGAATGACATATCCATCCCAAGCCGGTGGCCTTCTGGAGCCTGGGGACTGTATTCTGCTGTGGATGGTGTTTTTAGATACCTCATATCTAAAATCAGGATCTTTTCTGAACAGAATGTACCATCCATCCTAACTCTGCAATGAGTCGTGAACTCTTAGTCGTGAACTGAGAGTCCTAACTCTTAGTCGTGAACTGAGAGTCCTAACTCTTAGTCGTGAACTGAGAGTCCTAACTCTTAGTCGTGAACTGAGAGTCCTAACTCTTAGTCGTGAACTGAGAGTCCTAACTCTTAGTCGTGAACTGAGAGTCCTAACTCTTAGTCGTGAACTGAGAGTCCTAACTCTTAGTCGTGAACTGAGAGTCCTAACTCTTAGTCGTGAACTGAGAGTCCTAACTCTTAGTCGTGAACTGAGAGTCCTAACTCTTAGTCGTGAACTGAGAGTCCTAACTCTTAGTCGTGAACTGAGAGTCCTAACTCTTAGTCGTGAACTGAGAGAGTCCTAACTCTTAGTCGTGAACTGAGAGAGTCCTAACTCTTAGTCGTGAACTGGATCATGTCTGTTCAGATGGCGTGAACTCCGACTCCCACGCCGCATATTTCTGTGGAGCTTCCCTGTAGGGCCCTAGAGGATCACTGAAGACCAGCAATGTTGAGGCTCTCTGCTCCACTTGGAGCTGAAAGGAATACATCAAGTCCCACTAGGACTTATGGGAACCCTAGAGTGTCCCTTTACAACCACATAATCATCCTGAGTAGTCTTCTGGATACAGTATACTGGAGTAGGGGTTTAGCTATGGAGTAGTCTTCTGGATACAGTATACTGGAGTAGGAGTTTAGCTATGGAGTAGTCTTCTGGATACAGTATACTGGAGTAGGGGTTTAGCTATGGAGTAGTCTTCTGGATACAGTATACTGGATGGATTTGGGGTTTAGCTATGGAGTAGTCTTCTGGATACAGTATACTGGAGTAGGAGTTTAGCTATGGAGTAGTCTTCTGGATACAGTATACTGGATGGAGTTGTGGTTTAACTATGGAGTAGTCTTTAGAATCGAGTAACCTGGAGTAGAAGTTTAGCTATGGAGTAGTCTTCTGGATCGAGTAATCTGGAGTAGAAGTTTAGGTATGAAGTAGTCTTCTGGATCGAGTAATCTGGAGTAGAAGTTTAGCTATGGAGTAGCCTTCTGGATCAAGTAATCTGGAGTAGAAGTTTAGCTATGGAAAAAGCTCTATGGAGGTGTCTCTGGAGTCCCCAACCCTCTAGACAGGGTTGGGGACTGGGTAATAACTGATTACATGTCAAATATTGTCATCAGATTACAGGATATTTTATAAAAACGTAATGATTATGACTTGTTGGATTACTTTGACATTGCGAAAGGAAAAGAAGACAGAAATAAAATAGATTATGACACCTTTCTCTTTTCTCAATGACATTCAATTCAGCGTTGAAAAAATACGCAAGTCTGACCACAAGCTAGAACCCCCCCTATGATGACACACCAGCAGTTGATTGATTCATTCTGTCTTCTTCTTTCCCTCTTAAAGGGAATCAGATTATGATCCAAAAGTAATCAGATTATGTTACTGCGTTTGGGGTAATCCAAAAGTTACGTTACTGATCGGCTATGAAAAGCCAACTGACATTTACTCCTGAGGTGCTACCCTGTTGCACCCTCGACAACCACTGTAATTATTATTATTTGACCCTGCTGGTCATCTATGAACATTTGAACATCTTGGCCATGTACTGTTATATTCTCCACCCGGCACAGCCAGAAGAGGACTGGCCACCCCTCAGAGCCTGGTTCCTCTCCAGGTTTCTTCCTAGGTTCTGGCCTTTCCAGGGAGTTTTTCCTAGCCACCGTGCTTCTACACCTGCATTGCTTGCTGTTTGGGGTTTTAGGCTGGGTTTCTGTACAGCACTTTGTGATATCAGCTGATGTAAGAAGGGCTTCATAAATAAATTTGATTTGATAGAATTTTGGACAGGTAACTAGTAATGTATTACATTTAGGGAGTAACCTATCCAACCCTGTCTCTAGAGCCCGAGGGCATCACTGGAGACATACTGTTAAAACCCTTTGCTCCAATAGGAACTTAAAGGAGTAAATTAAATACTCCAGTAGGACCATAGGCCACCATGCCTTACCACGATGAGGAGTAGCCTGGCCAGACCCGGTGGCAGACTGGTGCTGTTCTGCTGTAAGGGAACGATGGAGAACATCATGGTTCTGCTGGCTGCTCATACAGGTCCTGTTCACCAAGCAGCTGGGAGGTACAGTTCAGCTGGGAGGTATGGTTCAGCAGGGAGGTATGGGAGGTATGGTTCAGCAGGGAGGTATGGGAGGTATGGTTCAGCAGGGAGGTATGGTTCAGCAGGGAGGTATGGTTCAGCAGGGAGGTATGGGAGGTATTGTTCAGCTGGGAGGTATGGTTCAGCAGAGAGGTATGGTTCAGCAGAGAGGTATGGTTCAGCAGGGAGGTATGGTTCAGCAGAGAGGTATGGTTCAGCAGAGAGGTATGGTTCAGCAGGGAGGTATGGGAGGTATGGTTCAGCAGGGAGGTATGGTTCAACACGGAGGTATGGTTCAGCAGGGAGGTATGGTTCAGGAGGGAGGTACGGTTCAGCTGGGAGGTATGGTTCAGCAGGGAGGTATGGGAGGTATGGTTCAGCAGGGAGGTATGGGAGGTATGGTTCAGCTGGGAGGTATGGTTCAGCTGGGAGGTATGGTTCAGCAGGGAGGTATGGGAGGTATGGTTCAGCTGGGAGGTATGGTTCAGCTGGGAGGTATGGTTCAGCAGGGAGGTATGGGAGGTATGGTTCAGCTGGGAGGTATGGTTCAGCAGGGAGGTATGGGAGGTATGGTTCAGCCGGGAGGTATGGTTCAGCTGGGAGGTATGGTTCAGCTGGGAGGTATGGTTCATGTTTTGTAAGGCTACAGCATGTCTGTGACAGAATACCATGCCATATAGATTGCTTTCATTCGGGCCATCAGATTGTTTGACCTTTTCAGCTTTGACCCCATGTAGAGCCTGACCTCCCAGGATGTGTCGAGCAGTAGAGGACTGAGCCTCAGCCCACAGGTCCAGGTCCAGCTGTTTATGCTGCTCCAGTATCAGACCCTGGCCCAACACTAGGAGCACCTGGTAACCCAACCTCACACACACACTAGGAGCACCAGGTAAACCAACCTCACACTCTAGGAGCACCAGGTAACCTACTCTGTCTCTCTGTGTCTCTGTTTCTCTGCATCTGGCCAACCTCACATATAGGACCACACCCATACACTAGGAGAACCAGGTAACCCAACCACACCCATACACTAGGAGAACCAGGTAACCCAACCACACCTATACACTAGGAGAACCAGGTAACCCAACCACACCCATACACTAGGAGAACCAGGTAACCCAACCACACCATACACTAGGAGAACCAGGTAACCCAACCACACCCATACACTAGGAGAACCAGGTAACCCAACCACACCCATACACTAGGAGAACCAGGTAACCCAACCACACCCATACACTAGGAGAACCAGGTAACCCAACCACAACCATACACTAGGAGAACCAGGTAACCCAACCACACCATACACTAGGAGAACCAGGTAACCCAACCACACCCATACACTAGGAGAACCAGGTAACCCAACCACACCCATACACTAGGAGAACCAGGTAACCCAACCACACCCATACACTAGGAGAACCAGGTAACCCAACCACAACCATACACTAGGAGAACCAGGTAACCCAACCACACCCATACACTAGGAGAACCAGGTAACCCAACCACACCATACACTAGGAGAACCAGGTAACCCAACCACACCCATACACTAGGAGAACCAGGTAACCCAACCACACCCATACACTAGGAGAACCAGGTAACCCAACCACACCATACACTAGGAGAACCAGGTAACCCAACCACACCCATACACTAGGAGAACCAGGTAACCCAACCACACCATACACTAGGAGAACCAGGTAACCCAACCACACCCATACACTAGGAGAACCAGGTAACCCAACCACACCCATACACTAGGAGAACCAGGTAACCCAACCACACCCATACACTAGGAGAACCAGGTAACCCAACCACACCCATACACTAGGAGAACCAGGTAACCCAACCACACCATACACTAGGAGAACCAGGTAACCCAACCACACCCATACACTAGGAGAACCAGGTAACCCAACCTCAACCATACACTAGGAGAACCAGGTAACCCAACCACACCCATACACTAGGAGAACCAGGTAACCCAACCACACCCATACACTAGGAGAACCAGGTAACCCAACCACACCAATACACTAGGAGAACCAGGTAACCCAACCACACCATACACTAGGAGAACCAGGTAACCCAACCACACCATACACTAGGAGAACCAGGTAACCCAACCACACCATACACTAGGAGAACCAGGTAACCCAACCACACCCATACACTAGGAGAACCAGGTAACCCAACCACACCATACACTAGGAGAACCAGGTAACCCAACCACACCCATACACTAGGGGAACCAGGCAACCCAACCACACCCATACACTAGGAGAACCAGGTAACCCAACCACACCATACACTAGGAGAACCAGGTAACCCAACCACACCATACACTAGGAGAACCAGGTAACCCAACCACACCATACACTAGGAGAACCAGGTAACCCAACCACACCATACACTAGGAGAACCAGGTAACCCAACCACACCCATACACTAGGAGAACCAGGTAACCCAACCACACCCATACACTAGGAGAACCAGGTAACCCAACCACACCATACACTAGGAGAACCAGGTAACCCAACCACACCATACACTAGGAGAACCAGGTAACCCAACCACACCCATACACTAGGAGAACCAGGTAACCCAACCACACCCATACACTAGGAGAACCAGGTAACCCAACCACACCCATACACTAGGAGAACCAGGTAACCCAACCACACCATACACTAGGAGAACCAGGTAACCCAACCACACCCATACACTAGGAGAACCAGGTAACCCAACCACACCATACACTAGGAGAACCAGGTAACCCAACCACACCATACACTAGGAGAACCAGGTAACCCAACCACACCCATACACTAGGAGAACCAGGTAACCCAACCACACCATACACTAGGAGAACCAGGTAACCCAACCACACCCATACACTAGGAGAACCAGGTAACCCAACCACACCATACACTAGGAGAACCAGGTAACCCAACCACACCCATACACTAGGAGAACCAGGTAACCCAACCACACCCATACACTAGGAGAACCAGGTAACCCAACCACACCCATACACTAGGAGAACCAGGTAACCCAACCACACCCATACACTAGGAGAACCAGGTAACCCAACCACACCCATACACTAGGAGAACCAGGTAACCCAACCACACCCATACACTAGGAGAACCAGGTAACCCAACCACACCCATACACTAGGAGAACCAGGTTACCCAACCACACCCATACACTAGGAGAACCAGGTAACCCAACCAAACCCATACACTAGGAGAACCAGGTAACCCAACCACACCCATACACTAGGAGAACCAGGTAACCCAACCACACCCATACACTAGGAGAACCAGGTAACCCAACCACACCCATACACTAGGAGAACCAGGTAACCCAACCACACCCATACACTAGGAGAACCAGGTAACCCAACCACACCCATACACTAGGAGAACCAGGTAACCCAACCACACCCATACACTAGGAGAACCAGGTAACCCAACCACACCCATACACTAGGAGAACCAGGTAACCCAACCACACCCATACACTAGGAGAACCAGGTAACCCAACCACACCATACACTAGGAGAACCAGGTAACCCAACCACACCCATACACTAGGAGAACCAGGTAACCCAACCACACCATACACTAGGAGAACCAGGTAACCCAACCACACCCATACACTAGGAGAACCAGGTAACCCAACCACACCCATACACTAGGAGAACCAGGTAACCCAACCACACCATACACTAGGAGAACCAGGTAACCCAACCACACCATACACTAGGAGAACCAGGTAACCCAACCACACCCATACACTAGGAGAACCAGGTAACCCAACCACACCATACACTAGGAGAACCAGGTAACCCAACCACACCATACACTAGGAGAACCAGGTAACCCAACCACACCATACACTAGGAGAACCAGGTAACCCAACCACACCATACACTAGGAGAACCAGGTAACCCAACCACACCATACACTAGGAGAACCAGGTAACCCAACCACACCCATACACTAGGAGAACCAGGTAACCCAACCACACCCATACACTAGGAGAACCAGGTAACCCAACCACACCCATACACTAGGAGAACCAGGTAACCCAACCACACCCATACACTAGGAGAACCAGGTAACCCAACCACACCATACACTAGGAGAACCAGGTAACCCAACCACACCATACACTAGGAGAACCAGGTAACCCAACCACACCATACACTAGGAGAACCAGGTAACCCAACCACACCCATACACTAGGAGAACCAGGTAACCCAATGTGACGACCCTCCCACTCTGTCTACCGGTTTCTCTCTCTTTGCTCTTGTTTCCCTATTAGGATGCCGGTGGGCGGAGTTGGGAGGGTCGTTAGCTACATGGGAAACACCTGGGCTCACTCTCCCAGGATAAAATCACAACTTCCCCATTCATCAAGGAGACTCTCTCCATACAGACACTTGGATAGATTTTGTTGCGTTTGGTTGTGCTTTTTGGTTGTTTGTTTTAGCATTTATCAACACCTTGCATTATCACATTCATCCATGCAAAACATTCACTTACACTACTGATTACTGATTACACACACCATTGTATATTATACATAGTTTCTTTATTTAATAAATATATATTTTGTTACTTCTTATCTCCACGTGTCTCCCTTTTGTTACGGGCTTTGAGCCGGTTCGTGACAAGTGGGGGCTCATCCGGGATCATTGAACGTACTGGTTTGGGAGATCGTGGAGGTACGTGTTTGGTTTACATATTTGGTCTGAGTTTGATAGGCCTAGTATTGGTTGCCTTTGTTGTTTGGTTTGTGTGCTGCGTTGGAGAGAGAGTATAATGGTTAGTTTCCAGGCCCTGCCCAGCCTGGAAACCCTTGTTCTACTTTCTGTTGGGACATCGGTCTGAGGAGGTGAGTAATCGGCTGTGTACCTCAGTGGGAGATTTGGTAGGGTAGTGGAATTTACTACCCGGAGCTATAGCCTTTTACCCCTGATAGGCTTAGTGACGTGTTTCATTTTTGGAATATGTTGGGCATGGTTAATGTTTGTTATTTTTGTGTAGTGTCTGTGGACTGAGCAGTTGTCTCGGGGGCACATCCGTGGCTTGGTGGAATCTGCCAGCGTGCTGGGGGGTTTATTACCTTGCCAGCGGGCTACAGTGCGTAAATACCCACCGCAAATCCGCACGAAGACTAGGGTTGAGTTATTGTAGGTTTGGGGAAGCTCCGTATCTCATCTCTCTTCTGTGGTGCTCAGGGTGATTGTCATTTCTCTGGTTGTGGTCTGGTGTGCTCAGCAGAGGGGAAGAGTGATAATATTTTTTTTTGACTATGGCGTCTTATGTAGATGAGTTCATTCGCTTTCCATCAGAGGAATTGTTAGAATTAGGTACTAAAGAACAGCTGTTGAAAATCGCTGAACACTACAAGGTTGAAATTAGTGATAAACGTCTAAAGAATTCTATTAGGTTGATATTGAAGGCCAATCTGATGGAGAGTGGTATTCTTGAAGTTATCACTGGGCCAGTCTCTGCTGAGGGGTCATCTCCCCGTAACGTTGCAATGGCCATTCCATCGGTTAGGCCTAGTAGTCTTCTTTTTGAACAGCAGAAAGAACTGCTTCTGTTACAGCTGCAGCATGATCGTGAGAAGCTAGAGCATGATCGTGTAAAGTATGAAAAGGAATTAGATATGGAGCATGATCGTGAGAAGCTAGAGCATGATCGTGTAAAGTATGAAAAAGAATTAGATATGCAGCATGATCGTGAGAAGCTAGAGTATGATCGTGTAAAGTATGAAAAGGAATTAGCATTTAAACAAGATATGGAGTATGCTAAAATCAAGTTGCAACAAGAACGGATAGAGTTGGTTAGGGAAGGAAAGATCTCAGGGGAGAGTTTGTTCTGGGAAGGTGATCCAGATTTACCTAGGGGTCGTTCCTCTTTTGGTCGTGCCCCGGACACATTTGATATTGTTGGGAACTTACGGTTATTACCTCAGTTTAATGAAAAGGACCCTGAGACATTCTTTTCGTTGTTTGAGCGTGTTGCTGACGCTAGGAGTTGGCCTGATTCTGACCGCACCTTAATGTTGCAGTGTGTGCTGACTGGTAAAGCGCAGGAGGCATATTCAGCTCTTAATGTACACGACAGTGCCTGTTATGATAAGGTTAAAACGGCTGTGTTGCAGATTTATGAATTGGTCCCTGAGGCTTACCGCCAACGATTTAGAACTTTAAAAAGGGATGATAAACAGACTCATGTGGAGTTTGCGCGACAATTATCTGTACAGTTTAATCGCTGGTGTTCTGCCTCTGCAGTTGTTACTTTCCAAGGGCTGTGTGATCTGATTATGTTAGAGCAATTTAAGGACACAATCCCTGATCGTATTGCCACCTATATTAACGAACGAAAAGTAAAGAATGTCGCTGAAGCTGCGGTTTTGGCGGATGAGTATGTGTTGACTCACAAAAGAGTCTTTGCAGAGCCCCGTATTCGGAATGAGTGGGGGCGTTCGAATAGATTTGACCTTCGCTCACCGAAATACTTTGGTTCACGAGCAGAGTTTAATTCAACTCGGGGTGAGCCTGACTCCTGTGGTAAAGTTGACTTTGGGCAAGGGTGCCACTACTGTCAAGGTTCAGGTCATTGGAAAAACGAATGTCCACTTCTCAGATCAAAGGGTGCTTACGCTAAATCTAAGCCTACCGCGTTAGCTGCGCCTGTTCTACATCAGTTCATTCATGACTCATTGCCTCAGGTCCAGGAGCATGTGAAAGTACATATTGATCCAGACTATTTACCTTTCATTACGGAAGGTTTTGTGTCTATGTTAGGAAGTAAGGAATTAGTGCCAGTAAAGATCTTGAGAGACACAGGTGCCTCCGAATCGTTTGTGTTGGAGTCTGTGTTACCCTTTTCAGCTGAGACTGATTCGGGGAATAGTGTTCTAATTAGGGGAATAGGTTTGAACACTCTTTCAGTTCCATTGCATAAACTGATGTTAGATTGTGGACTGGTGAAAGGTGAGGTTGTTGTGGGGGTGCGTCCTTCGTTGCCTATTGAGGGTATCGACGTTATTCTTGGGAATAACTTGGCAGGTGAGCGTGTGTGGCCTGTCGCGTTTCCATCTCTAGTGGTTTCCACAAAGCCGTCAGTTGTTGAGATTCCTGATGAGAGTGTACAGAGCTTCCCAGAGGTGTTCAGTGCGTGTGCAGTGACGCGTTCTATGAGCCGTGGCGAACTGGTCACTGTGCCGACTAATGAGAAGAAGTATGCTACTGCTTTCCCTGTTATTCCGTTATCTGTTACCCGCTCAGATCTAATCAATGCGCAAAGGACTGACTCCACATTAGACGAGTTGCGTGACCAAATTGTGCCTGTGGAACAGTTGGGAGATGTCTCCCATGGTTATTTTCTCCAGGATGATGTCCTGATGAGAAAGTGGGTGTCTCATGGTAGTTGTTTTCTAGGGGAGGCGATTAGTCAGGTTGTGGTACCAGTAAAACTTCGTGAGTTGGTGTTGACAACTTCTCACAATGATGTTGCTGGACATATGGGTGTGAGCAAAACATACCATCGCATATTAAGACATTTCTTTTGGCCTAGATTAAAGAGGGATGTTTCTGCTTTCATCAAAACTTGCCACACCTGTCAATTAACTGGGAAACCTAATCAAGCTATTAGGCCGGTACCACTGTTTCCTATTCCTGTACTCAGCCAACCTTTTGATTATCTGATTATTGACTGTGTGGGTCCTTTGCCTCGTTCTAAAAAGGGTAGTAGTTACCTGTTCACTGTGATGTGTCAGACCACAAGGTTTCCAGCAGCCTATCCTCTCCGGTCTATCACGACTAAGTCTGTATTAAAAGCTTTGACTCAGTTTCTGTCACTATTTGGAATACCTAAGGTCATTCAGAGTGATCAAGGGTCTAATTTCACGTCTAATCTGTTTGGTCAGGTTCTCCAACAGCTCCATATTAAGCACAATCTGGCTAGCGCCTATCACGCGCAAAGTCAAGGAGCACTAGAACGTTTCCATCAAACACTTAAGTCTATGTTGAGAAGTTATTGTACTGAGATGGATAAGGATTGGGAGGAAGGGTTGCCTTGGTTATTGTTAGCTGCTAGGGAGGTTTCACAGGAGAGCACCGGGTTTAGTCCAAATGACCTTGTGTTTGGACATAGGGTGCGTGGTCTTCTATCGGTTCTTCAGGATGATTGGAAGTCTCCCGAGCCTCCTCAGTCTTTGTTATCGTATGTGTGTGATTTCCGGCGCCGCTTGTATGCCGCTGGTGAAATGGCTAAAGAGAAGCTATCATCTTCACAGGAGAGGATGAAATGCATATTTGATCGCCGAACTGAGCCACGACATTTTAGTCCAGGTGACCAGGTTCTTGCTCTGCTGCCAATTGTTGGTTCTCCTTTTGAAGCCAAGTTTCAAGGTCCGTATACAGTGGTGCGCAAGTACACTGAGCAAAATTATCTAGTTGCCACTCCAGAACGGAGGAAAGCACACCAGCTGTGCCATGTAAATTTGTTAAAACCATATTATGCACGTTCCTCAGAGACTGAACAGTGGGACTCTATAGAGGACGGTAAACCTGTTCTTTTGGCTGAAACCGTTATTCCCTTGGATTCTTCTCAGGATAGGTCTGTGAATGAGGAGGAAGATGTTCCTGGTCCCGACGATTGCATACTGCAGGGTAGATTGAAAAATTCAGAGACACTGGATATTTTAGGCAGCCTTCTCACTCATCTACCCGTTGATAGGCGGGAAGAGATGGTTGGTCTGATTCAGAGATTTCCAAGTTTGTTTTCTGATACACCTACACGTACAAACTTGATAGAACATGATATTGACGTTGGAGATGCTGACCCCATTCGTCAGCGGTTCTATAGAGTTTCTTTAGAGAAACTGCATTGTCTGGATGCTGAGGTCAGATACATGCTGGAGAGTAAGATAGCAGAGCCTTCTTTCTCCAGTTGGGCTTCTCCCTGTATCTTGGTCAGAAAACCAGATGGAACAAACAGATTTTGTACAGACTACCGTAAGGTCAACAGTGTCACTAAGCCAGATTCATTTCCTCTTCCTCGAATGGAGGACTGCGTTGATAAAGTCGGGGCAGCTAGATTTGTGAGTAAATTTGACCTGTTAAAGGGCTATTGGCAGGTGCCACTGACGAGTAGGGCACGGGAAATCTCTGCCTTTATTACACCCTCTGGTTTGTACTCGTATTTGGTTATGAGTTTCGGACTACGTAATGCACCTGCCACTTTTCAGCGACTTATGAACAGGGTTATCGCCGGGCTAACAGGGTGTGCTGTTTATCTGGACGATGTAGTGATATATGCAGATACATGGGAGGAACATCTGTCCCGTATTCAAGCCTTATTCGAACGCCTGGCTGCGGGTCACCTCACGATCAATCTGGCTAAATGTGAGTTTGCTCAGGCGACTGTTACATACCTTGGAAAGGTGGTTGGGCAGGGGGAAGTGCGTCCTGTTCGAGCTAAAGTGGTAGCTATTGATGCGTTTCCTCCACCAACTACTAAAAAGGAACTGATGCGTTTCTTGGGCATGATTGGTTATTACCGTAGTTTTTGTAATAACTTCTCTACTGTGGTTGCTCCCTTGACAGATATGCTGAAAGCAAAGGCTGTTTACATTTGGTCTTCTCGTTGTCAACACGCTTTTGAAGATGCAAAGAGGTTGCTTACCTCAACTCCGGTGCTGGCTGCTCCTCGCGTGGATTTGTCATTTACCTTGCAGGTGGATGCTAGTCATGTGGGGGCAGGGGCAGTGTTGCTGCAGGCAGATGTGTCTGGAGTTGAGAGGCCTATCGGTTTCTTTTCGAAAAAGTTTAACCATTATCAGTTAAACTACTCGGTCATTGAAAAAGAAGCGTTAGCACTCATCTGGGCGCTGCAACACTTTGAGGTCTATGTCGGGTCGGGAGTAGTACCTATTACGGTCTACACTGACCATAACCCTCTCACCTTTTTGAGGTCCATGATGTGTCCTAATCAGAGGATAATGAGATGGTGTTTATTTTTACAATCATTCCATCTCGATGTGCAGCACATTCGTGGAACTGATAACGTGATTGCTGATGCGCTCTCTCGTGCGCCCTGTTCCTGAATGTTGGTATGGTCAGGTTCTGTCTTTCCTGGCTATTCCCTCCTGGTCTGGGGAGTCTTCTTTCCTCTTAAAAGTTGCTTCCTATGCACTAAGGTTGCTGAGGTCAAGGGAGTCTTTGTTCCTCTTAAATGTTGCTTCCCGTGCGCAAAGGTTGCTGAGGTCTGGGGAGGAGATTGGCTGGGAAAAGTTTGGAAGTGTGAACATGTAACCACGTGTAACCACTCCTCATCTATTTGGGACGCAGGGGCCGGTATGTTGTTCCGGGGTCCTTGTTGGTCCCCGGTTTTATGGGGGGGAATGTGACGACCCTCCCACTCTGTCTACCGGTTTCTCTCTCTTTGCTCTTGTTTCCCTATTAGGATGCCGGTGGGCGGAGTTGGGAGGGTCGTTAGCTACATGGGAAACACCTGGGCTCACTCTCCCAGGATAAAATCACAACTTCCCCATTCATCAAGGAGACTCTCTCCATACAGACACTTGGATAGATTTTGTTGCGTTTGGTTGTGCTTTTTGGTTGTTTGTTTTAGCATTTATCAACACCTTGCATTATCACATTCATCCATGCAAAACATTCACTTACACTACTGATTACTGATTACACACACCATTGTATATTATACATAGTTTCTTTATTTAATAAATATATATTTTGTTACTTCTTATCTCCACGTGTCTCCCTTTTGTTACGGGCTTTGAGCCGGTTCGTGACACCCAACCACACCCATACACTAGGAGAACCAGGTAACCCAACCACACCCATACACTAGGAGAACCAGGTAACCCAACCACACCCATACACTAGGAGAACCAGGTAACCCAACCACACCATACACTAGGAGAACCAGGTAACCCAACCACACCATACACTAGGAGAACCAGGTAACCCAACCACACCCATACACTAGGAGAACCAGGTAACCCAACCACACCCATACACTAGGAGAACCAGGTAACCCAACCACACCATACACTAGGAGAACCAGGTAACCCAACCACACCATACACTAGGAGAACCAGGTAACCCAACCACACCCATACACTAGGAGAACCAGGTAACCCAACCACACCCATGCGCTAAGAGAACCAGGTAGAACATCTTTCCATCTCTCTCTCTCTCTCTCTCCCCCGCCCCCACTCTCTCTCTCTGTCTCCCTCCCTGTCTCTCTCTCTCTCCCACCCCACTCTTTCTGTCTCCCTCTCCATTTTTCTCCCTCTACAACTACATGGAATTCTACTCCGTCTACTCTCTCCCCAAAGAGAGATATAGTGTTTATACATCCATCCAGACACGATGTAAACTAGCTGTCTCTCGGTCTCTCTCTCCCCATCGCCTGTGCTCTCTCTACTCCCTCACCAAACAGCCATATTGTTTCCATACATAAATCCGTCCACCCAGATGCAGACATGATGTAAGCTAGCTGAGCTGAGCTGTGTGTTCCCCTGGCCTATGAGCTTTATATTTATTTGTCAAGTAAGCTCCGATGTTTGCTTTTTAAGGTTTGTGGATTAAATTATGTCTCACAGGATCTGAATGAATGCGGCAGGAGATCATCCCCTTTTTTTTAATGACATTGTGGCGTAATCCTCTCTCTCACTATTCACAATCTTCCAGACTATGTTTCAAACCCCTCCTGCCCTGACTCCAATGCTGGCACACTGTTCAACCAGAACCTCTGTAAGACAAGAAGAACCAATCAGACTCCAGAACATTGGGACACTAACCCAATGAGAGGACAGATCCAGCTATCCAGAATTCTGAGATACCAACCAACCAGAACCTCTGTAGGACATCATCAGCCAATCTCTGATGTACATCCAACCTGAGAATGCACAGTTCAGCTTTGGCCCTGATGGACTCAAAGGAAGCTGAGGACAGCCATACCATAAGAAAATCCATTGGCTAGAAAGCCATGACGACCTCTTCACATCAACATCTGAGATTGATCATAGACTGCTGATATAGCTGGACGAGTGATACTGTACTGTCACGACGTGGCCCTTTTGGGTGTATATCGTGGCCCCCCCCCCCCCCCCCCCCTCTCTCACTCTCTCTCCCACCACAGGTTTTACAACGGTCATAAATTCCTGGTAGAAACTCTCTTCGTTGCCATGGAGTATTGAGGGAGAGAGCCTACTGAGTACAAATACATTCTTCTTGCCAAAACTCCTAATACCCCAAATTTGAGAATTAAACAATATTTATATTTTTGAGAATGTGGGAATGGTCCGTGGACACTTAAGAGACGGTCATGTCGAGTTTGTCTCATTTGGTGATGTCATGAAGGATAGGAGACACACATTACTGCGTCTTTAGCTGTGTAAACTTCTCAATTATGGGGTTTGCATCTGATGGTTGTATAAAATCTATGAGTGAATATGAAACTATTTGTGAGGAGATGTAATATGATGTTGGCCTTCTAAACGAGATACTTGTTTAGATATAAAGTTTTAATTAGTCAGTGGCCACGCCCCCTGTGAGCCCAGACATCACATCATGCATCATGGAACCGCCCCTTCTTCCACAGAGTATAAAACCACTTATGACAAAATGTACATTTTATGTCAAAGAGACCCACGGTAAGCCGCACGTCTCGAATGGTTAAGAAAATCTACAAGCAAGAGTCAAAAATACAGGGACGGGAGTTCCCACGTTGAAATAGCTATTACTACTCGAGACCAAAACATGACGGGTGACGTTGGTGTGTAGAGTATTTTGAACCACTCCAGAGACCAGAAAACATGGAAGCTGTCGCTACATGTTGAAATGGTTGGCAACTCTACCAAAGAACACAAGACCAGAGAATGGGGAGATCATGCCCACGTTGAAATGGCTAAGAAATCTACAAACGAAAGAACAATTATTCAGGCTGCAGCTGTTTAAATACTTTTGGTCTGGTAAACACATCCCGTCTAAGAACATTTCCGAAATGGTACTCTGAAGTATCCGTTATAACAACCTACAACTCCGACAGACTTTGATCTCTGGTGGACAAACCAGAGGCTTTCTGTCGACTGACTATACAGCAGAGCACCGGCGATTGCAGAGAGGGACAACCAAGACATACACCCGTAAATATGTAAATTGCAATTTATTTTCGAATGAGCAGTTGTTCATGTTCAAAGTATTAGTAATTTCTATGAGTGTAGTTATGAGCTCTGAGTTTCCCGCTCTTGAGCTGTCCCCACCCCTTTCCTTTGTCTACCAAGCCGTCATATGGGCTTAGCCTACTAGGGACTTTTCTATCATGTCAGTAACCAATGTATGACCTATTTTGTGTGTGTGTGTGTGTTTATGTAATTCTGTGATTGATTACGTTAGTTAGTCAATAAATAATTAAGACAATTTGTGTATCGCTGATTCATGATATATGTTAGGGTTCTGTGCAGATATCCAAGAGTTTGCTATGTTCAGTAATGAGACTGATGAGGTAATAAATCATTAATAAGTGACTGTAATCGAAAAGATATGACAATATCGGAAGAGTTAATCCGGGAAATAAAAACATATTTTTTTTTTTATCCCGTGGTGCCCCGACTTCCTAGTTAATTAAAGTTAATCACGTAATTAAATGACAGAGAACTGATTTGATAACATACAGTCTTCACATTAATGATAGTCAACGCTACGACAGTACTATACAGGTATCTGTTGAGCATGACTGAACGTGAACATTAGCATGACTTTGGAGAAACACTTGAGAGGAACACTTGCAGGCAGAGTTGCAAAGAAAAAGCCATATCTCCGACTGGCCAATAAAAAGAAAAGATTAAGATGGGCAAAAGAACACAGACACTGGACAGTGGAACTCTGCCTAGAAGACCAGCATCCCGGAGTCGCCTCTTCACTGTTGACGTTAAGACTGGTGTTTTGCAGGTACTATTTAATGAAGCTGCCAGTTGGGGACTTGTATGTTTCTCAAACTAGACCCTCTAATGTACTTGTCCTCTTGCTCAGTTGTGCACTGGGGCCTCCCACTCCTCTTTCTATTCTGGTTAGAGCCAGTTTGCGCTGTTCTGTGAAGGGAGTAGTGCACAGCGTTGTATGAGGTCTTCAGTTTCTTGGCAATTTCTTGCATGAAATAGCCTTCATTTCTCAGAACAAGAATAGACTGAAAAGTTTCAGAAGAAAAGTCTTTGTTTCTGACCATTTTGAGCCTGTAATCGAACCCACAAATGCTGATGCTCCCGATACTCAACTAGTCCAAAAAAGGCCAGTTTTATTGCTTCTTTAATCAGGACAACAGTTTTCAGTTGTGCTAACATAATGGCAAAAGGGTTTTCTAATGATCAATTATCCTTTTAAAATTATAAACTTGGATTAGCTAACACAACGTGCCACACAGGACTGATGGTTGCTGATAATGGGCCTCTGTACGCCTATGTAGATATTCCATTAAAAATCAGCCATTTCCATCTACAGTAGTCATCTACAGTAGTCATTTACAACATTAACAATGTCTACACTGTATTTCTGATCAATTTTATGTTATTTTAATGGACAAAAAAATTGCTTTTCTTTCAAAAACAAGGAAATTTCTTAGTGACCCCAAACTTTTGAATGGCAGTGTACCTTATATATACAGATGAGGTTGGAAGTTTGGAACTTAGGTCATTAAAACTCGTTTTTCAGGACATCTACTTTGTGCATGACACAATTTTTCCAAAAATTGTTTACAGACAGATTATTTCACTTATAATTCACTATATCACAATTACAGTGGGTCAGAAGTTCACATACACGGAGGGCGGAGCTAGCATGTTGGAGTGAACTGCTGCGTGTGAGAGGCTCCTGCAACTTTTTTGCGAAATAATCTAACTTAACCTACTTTATGATACTTTTTACAACAAACGTTTCTTTCTAATACAACATCGTAACTTTCTGTGTAAAAATGCCGAGTAATAAGCGACCAAAGGACAATAAATCCACATCGGAGGCCTACTCCACACCAAACAACGAGACAGACATGGCGGAAGGCACGGGCAACAACGTGACACTTAAAGAACTTACCCAGGCTTTGGGAGAACTACGTGTTGCTTTAGCTGAGGATCTTAAGGCTACTATTGCTAAACTGGACACCAAAATCGAGGGCACCATTCGAGCGGTCGCTTCGCAGGGCCAGAGTATTGTGGACCTTGAGAGGGCTTCTGAATTCAGCGCTGGTAGGATCGACGAGTTAGAGAAGCTGTGCTCGTCACTACAGGGTACTGTGCAGAGGCTTTCTGTGAAAGTGGTCGACCTGGAGGGCCGTTCCAGACGTAATAACCTTCGCGTTGTTGGTCTGGCAGAGGGGGTAGAGGCGGGCTCTCGCCCCACGACTTCTTCGCCAAGCTATTGAAGGATGCAATGGGATCGGACGTTTTGGCTTCGGACCCCCAGCTGGACCGTGCACATCGCGCCCCTGTCCCAGTGCCTGGACCGGGTCAACGCCCTCGCCCAGTAATCATCTGTTGTCACAGTTTCAAGACCAAGGATCTTATCCTGCGCGAGGCCCGAATGAGGGGCAACCTGTTACATAAAGGGCACCCCTTCCGTGTCTATGATGATTATGCGCCCGATGTGGCAAAGGACCGTGGCGGCTACAGAGATGTCATGGCCAAACTCTACAAACTCCATCTTCGCCCAGCCTTGCTCTTCCCTGCAAGACTAAGAATTACCCCGCCCTCTGGTGAGAAGATGTGGCTCTCCTCGGTTTTGGACGCAGAGAAGTTTATCCGGGAACATACGCCAATCCCCCGTACAGGTTAGAGTGCCTTGTCATTGTGTGTTAGGGTCTGCTCATGGAATCGAATCCATACTAAACCATAACGGGTGAAACCGTATTGAACGGTCTCAACAAGGGCTACCGAACATGTAAGATGCTGTGGAGGGCGGTCTTGGCTCTCAATTAAAGTCACTTTCATTCTGGCTGTGTTCAGAGCGATGCCTATTTAGGATGCCTCTCAGGTTTGATCATTGACACTTTCGGATGAATATACTTATATTCCCCCCATTTTTTTTTGTTTCGTTATTTATTTTTTAATTCTTACATTTATTGTTATTACAATACCATTTATTTAAAGCTTGCAGGGGACTGGGGGTGATGGTGGGGCAGGGGCAGACACAGACACCTAGATAGCAGGTGGATGTTTTGTGCCGTTCTGCCTTTGATATAGCCGAGGGCCGCTCTCCCGATTAGATCCCTACCAGCCCTCTGTAGTGTCTAGGTAGGTGTGCATACATATAATTATTATTTGTACTTTATAATTATTTTCTCTTAGCATGTTACTATTATGTATGTGTATATTTTAAATTAGTGTAGATTATTACTCTGGGGCATGAATGTTTCTGTATGTGTATATGCGCATATGTAGATATGTATGGGTGTGTGTGTGTGTGTATATGTATATATGTATATTTTTAAATATATACCTTTATATGTATTTTTTGGGGATGTGTGTGTGTGTGTGTTTGTATGTATGCGTGTATGTGTATATATGTATATATATATATGTGTGTATATGTATGTATGTATGTGTATATGTGTATGTGTGTATATATATATATATATATATATGGGTAAGTATGTGTATGTGTGTGTATGTATACATGTATATAACCTTTTTATTTATTTATTTTCTGACTGGGGGATACGTTTAATTTAGAAAGATTCTTGTTTCCGATCTAACCCACAATATGTAAATGTACGGCTGTCTAAGTTGGTTGCTGATGGTTCATGTTTAGACCGGCAGTGCTTAGCAAAATAATCTTGTGATGCTATATCTTGCTTATCTCAGGGATAGATAGACCCAAGATGACGCTTAAGTGCGCAATATGTTTAGGTTGCAACTTATTCTCTTTAGGTTTATTAGATGCTAATTGGACACTTTATTCGCGGGAGCCTCCTCAGTTCATATGTTAGTAGAAGTTCTAGGATAGTGAGAGGTGAACGTACAGTTGGGATTTTATTTTTGTTTCACCTCTTGTTCGAGGTCGCGCCGTGCTTTTTTGGCATCGGCCAGACAATGTGTTTATTATTTTTATTTTTATTTTATTTTCTCTCCTATTTGTGTATGCCTGTTAAAGGTGGGTTGGGCGGGGGGGTAAATAGTGGGGAAAGTAGGGGAACAGGGTGGGAAGTAAAGGGGCTTGCAGGGGGGGAGGGGCTGGTTGGATACTGCTCGGGTGTAGCTGCTACATATGCTGATCGTGATGGTTTGGTGCGCTTTCTTACCTTTTTATTGAGTTACAAGTTATGCAGGCCACCATAGGAACTACAAATGAGAGGGGGGCGGGGCTCACATTCACTTCCTGGAATGTCAAGGGCTTAAACGAACCAATTAAGAGAGGCAAGGTCCTAGCCCACTTGAAAGCACTCTCGTCTGATATCATATTTTTGCAAGAAACCCATCTGAAAAATAATGCTCACAGCAGACTTAAATGTAGGTGGGTGGGGCAAGTGTATCACTCTAACTTCTCTGCCAAAACGAGAGGCACAGCGATTCTGGTACGGAAAGGAATTCCCTTTCTACATAAAACCACTATTATGGATAAAGAGGGTCGTTATGTGATCGTAATAGGAGAGATCCACTCTACTTCTGTAACTCTACTAAATATCTATGGGCCAAACATTGATAACCCCTCTTTTTTCAAAAGAGTCTTTGCCCTGATTCCAGATATCTCCCATACTAACCTGATCATTGGAGGGGACCTTAACTGCGTGCTAGACCAATATTTGGACAGATCCTCTACCCGGCGAACCCCCACCTCCTATTCAAGTGAATTCTTGAATACCTACATAAAGAATTCTAACTTATTTGATATATGGAGGATCACTAACCCTACGGGCAGGGAATACTCCTTTCACTCTCATGTTCACAATGTTTATACTCGAATTGACTACTTTTTGGTTGATGCTAAACTACTCCCCTATACCTGTAATGTGAAGTATCATGATATTATAATCTCGGACCACAGTCCACTCACCTTCTCCCTGAGATTGGGTGACATGGTACCAAACGAGAGGGCCTGGAGGTTAAATCCTCAGCTCCTCACAGAACCAACATTCTGTGAACATCTTAAAGACCAAATAACATTTTTCTTTGATACCAACGACAACACAGAGACTTCCCCAGCATTACTGTGGGAAACACTTAAGGCTTATTTGAGAGGCTGTATCATCTCCTATCAGACTGCCAGGAGTAGGCAAAACAAGGGAAAATTGGTAGAACTGGAGGGACAAATTCACTTACTGGATAGGGAGAATGCTAGACATCCATCTATGGAGAAACATAAAAAAATTACCTCTTTAAAATTTGAATATAATCAGACTCTCTCAGCTAAAATTGCTAAATCTTTTCTCTACGCCAAGCAAAAATATTTTGAGTTTGGTGACAAACCACACAAATTACTCGCCAGACAACTTCGAAAAATTGTGAGTGACCGAATGATTCACAAAGTTAAGTCTGCATCTGGGGAATTACTCTCTTCCCCCAAAGACATCAATGACAGATTCCGTCAGTTTTATGAGACTCTATATACATCTAAAGCCGATTCTAACCCCTTAATTATGCAAAACTTTTTGGATGACTGTAATCTTCCTGCCCTGAACCAGGAAGATTCTAACTTCCTGAATAAGGAAATATCTCTTGAAGAAATTCGAGAAACAATCAAAACTCTAAAGAGTGGCAAGACCCCGGGCCCAGATGGATACCCGGGTGAATTCTATAAAACATTCAGCAACATGCTCTCTCCCTACCTGCACAAAATGTTGGTTCAGTCCAGAGAGGATGGAGCTCTCCCATCTACTTTGGATGAAGCATTCATTACAGTTATACATAAGAAGGGTAAAGATCCGGAAGAGGTAGGGTCGTACAGACCAATATCCCTCCTCAATACAGACCAAAAGATTTTAGCAAAAACCCTGGCTAACAGGCTTAGCACTTTAATTGGCAAACTGGTCCATTCGGACCAGACCGGCTTTATCCCGAACAGAAACTCATTCTTCAATCTCAGGCGCCTCTTCAACATTATGTATTCTCAGAGGTTACCAAACATGGACCTTGCCGGTATATCTCTTGACGCCGAGAAGGCTTTTGACCAAGTTGAGTGGTCCTATCTATTCAAAGTCCTACAGAAATTTAATATTGGAGATGGGTTCATAAATTGGATCCAGCTTTTATATAGGAACCCCTGTGCGAGAATACTCACTAACTAATCATTGTCGCCCCGATTTAACCTCTACAGAGGGACAAGGCAGGGTTGTGTGCTGTCGCCTATGCTCTTCGCCCTAATCATTGAACCTCTCGCTCAGACGATTAGATCTGATGCAGCAATACACGGCTATAATACTAAAGATACTCTAAATAAGATTTCCCTATACGCAGATGACATTCTCCTCTATGTAACAGAACCCCAAGCTAGTATTCCAGCTATTCTTGATGTGATTAATTTGTTTGGTACCTTCTCGGGATACAGAATAAATTGGAACAAGAGTGAATTAATGCCCATACGGTTACAAAACACCTCCTGGCTAGAACATCTTCCACTTAAGTTATCTTCAGAAAAATTTACCTATCTAGGAATTGTAGTTACCAAACAATATTCCTTACTATTTAAAGAGAATTTCCCCTCGCTGATGCAAAAACTAAAAACAAACATACAATTTTGGAGAACTCTCCCAATTTCTCTGCTCGGAAGAATTAATGCCATTAAAATGGTCTTCCTCCCACAACTGCTCTACCTATACCAGAACATCCCAGTATTCATACCTAAATCCTTTCATAAACAACTGGACTCAATTATCAATCCTTTCATCTGGGATTATAAAACACACAGGATAGGTAAAAAACACCTCTGCAAATCCAAGATGGAAGGAGGACTGTCTCTCCCAAATTTTATATTTTATTATTGGGCCGCTAACCTCCGTGCGGTTACGTTTTTGCTGGATGACGCACGTCCGTCACCCACCTGGCTTAGTATGGAGCGTGAGGAGTGTCACCCCTTCTCTATTGGTGCTGTGATTTTGTCGCCTGTCAATCTGGAGAGGTCACTTTATCGTAACAATCCTATTATACATAGCACAGTCCGAATCTGGAAGCAAATTAAAACCCACTTTGAGCTTAGACCAATGTCATTCATGCTCCCTGTTGCCAGGAACCCCTCCTTTGCCCCCTCCAACCTTGATAACACCTTTGAGCAATGGGGAGAGTTGGGGATAAGTACCATAGGGGATTTATATATAGAAGGGACCTTTGCTTCCTTTGAGTTGCTGAGGGAAACTTATAATCTTCCCAGAAATAACTTTTTCAGATACCTACAAATCAGAGACTATGTTAGGAAACACCTCCCAACATTTGGGAACGCTAAGCCTTCCATGTTTGACGGATGCATAAAAACATCCCCCACCTCAGACAAACTGATATCTCGTTTATATGACTCTTTTCAATCGGTTAGCACACCCTCTACAGAGGCCATTAAGGCAAAATGGGAGGAAGAACTAGGGACTGACATTTCGATGGCAGACTGGGAAGATAGCTTGGAGTATATCCACACCTGCTCCATTAACTCCAGACATCGGCTCATACAATTCAAGGTATTACACAGATTACACTATTCCAAAACCAAACTGCATAGGATATTTCCTGATACATCCCCTTTGTGTGATAAATGTCAGGCTGCACAGGGTACACTTCTCCACTGCTTTGCCCTATGCTCTAGCTTGCATGGTTACTGGTGTGGAATTTTTAGGATCCTCTCTGAAGTTCTGGAGACTTCAATTGACCCAGACCCGCTTCTGATAATCCTGGGAGTGTCTGATTCCCTAATCGGACTAACCAACCCCCAAAAACAACTCATCTCTTACAGTCTCATTTCGGCAAAAAAACTAATCTTGTTGTTCTGGAAAAAGAGGGAAGCGCCCACTACCAAATTATGGCTGTACAGTTAGAAAGGATTAGATATATTCTGAACAATAAATTATTAACATTTGATCAGATCTGGCAGCCTTTCCTCTCTTACTTGGACCATTCGGCGCTGTGAATTTGTACTTTTTAACGCACTCTCCACTGTAATATTTTAATCCACCTCTGGGCAGCACGTGCTGGCACCGCCACCCGAGCAGCGGGGAGGGGTATAAGGGGAAGGGATAAAGGGGGGAGGGATAAAGGGGGGGAATAAGGGGGGGGTGACACCCACCCTCTTTCTTTCTACCTGTCCTTGTTTTGTATGTCTTGTTTTGTAATAATTGTTTTGTACCCAGAACTCTGGATCTTTTTATTTCTGTCTGCTCTTTTATGTTTAGTTAAAAATTGTATACCTGCCTTTCATACCTACAGTATATCACAAAAGTGAGTACACCCCTCACATTTTTGTAAATATTTGAGTATATCTTTTCATGTGACAACATTGAAGAAATGACACTTTGCTACAATGTAAAGTAGTGAGTGTACAGCTTGTTTAACAGTGTAAATTTGCTGTCCCCTCAAAATAACTCAACACACAGCCATTAATGTCTAAACCGCTGGCAACAAAAGTGAGTACACCCCTAAGTGAAAATGTCCAAATTGGGCCCAATTAGCCATTTTCCCTCCCCGGTGTCATGTGACTGGTTAGTGTTACAAGGTCTCATGTGTGAATGGGGAGCAGGTGTGTTAAATTTGGTGTCATCGCTCTCACACTCCCTCATACTGACTGGTCACTGGAAGTTCAACATGGCACCTCATGGCAAAGAACTCTCTGAGGATCTGAAAAAAAGAATTGTTGCTCTACATAAAGATGGCCTGGGCTATAAAAAGATTGCCAAGACCCTGAAACTGAGCTGCAGCACGGTGGCCAAGACCATACAGCGGTTTAACTGGACAGGTTCCACTCAGAACAGGCCCCGCCATGGTCGACCAAAGAAGTTGAGTGCACGTGCTCAGCGTCATATCCAGAGGTTGTCTTTGGGAAATAGACGTATGAGTGCTGCCAGCATTGCTGCAGAGGTTGAAGGGGTGGGGGGTCAGCCTGTCAGTGCTCAGACCATACGCCGTACACTGCATCAAATTGGTCTTCATGGCCATCGTCCCAGAAGGAAGCCTCTTCTAAAGATGATGCACAAGAAAGCCCGCAAACAGTTTGCTGAAGACAAGCAGACTAAGGACATGGATTACTGGAACCATGTCCTGTGGTCTGATGCGACAAAGATAAACTTATTTGGTTCAGATGGTATCAAGCGTGTGTGGCGGCAACCAGGTGAGGAGTACAAAGATAAGTGTGTCTTGCCTACAGTCAAGCATGGTGGTGGGAGTGTCATGGTCTGGGGCTGCATGAGTGCTGCCGGCACTGGGGAACTACAGTTCATTGAGGGAACCATGAATGCCAACATGTACTGTGACATACTGAAGCAGAGCATGATCCCCTCCCTTCGGAGACTGGGCCGCAGGGCAGTATTCCAACATGATAACGACCCCAAACACACCTCCAAGACGACCACTGCCTTGCTAAAGAAGCTGAGGGTAAAGGTGATGGACTGGCCAAGCATGTCTCCAGACCTAAACCCTATTGAGCATCTGTGGGGCATCCTCAAATGGAAGGTGGAGGAGTGCAAGGTCTCTAACATCCACCAGCTCCGTTTTGTCGTCATGGAGGAGTGGAAGAGGACTCCAGTGGCAACCTGTGAAGCTCTGGTGAACTCCATGCCCAAGAGTGTTAAGGCAGTGCTGGAAAATGATGGTGGCCACACAAAATATTGACACTTTGGGCCCAATTTGGACATTTTCACTTAGGGGTGTACTCACTTTTGTTGCCAGCGGTTTAGACATTAATGACTGTGTGTTGAGTTATTTTGAGGGGACAGCAAATTTACACTGCTATACAAGCTGTACACTCACTACTTTACATTGTAGCAAAGTGTCATTTCTTCAGTGTTGTCACATGAAAAGATATACTCAAATATTTACAAAAATATGAGGGGTGTACTCACTTTTGTGATATACTGTATATACCATTCCTGTGTGTGTTCAATAAAAAATATTTGAACGAGAAGTTCAAATACACTAAGTTGACTGTGCCTTTAAACAGCTTGGAAAATTCCAGAAAATGATGTCACGGCTTTAGAAGCTTCTGATAGGCTAATTGACATAATTTGAGTCAATTGGAGGTGTACCTGTGGATGTATTTCAAGGCCTACCTTCAAACTCAGTGCCTTTTTGCTTGACATCATGGGAAAATCAAAAGAATAAAAATAAAATAAAAAAATCAGCCAAGACCTCAAAAAAATAATTGTAGACCTCCACAAGTCTGGTTCATCCTTGGGAGCAATTTCCAAACGCCTGAAGGTACCACGTTCATCTGTACAAACAATAGTACAAAAATATAAACACCATGGGACCATGCAGCCGTCATACCGCTCAGGAAGGAGACGCGTTCTGTCTCCTAGAGATTAACATACTTTGGTGCGAAAAGTGCAAATCAAACCCAGAACAACAGCAAAGGACCTTGTGAAGATGCTGGAGGAAACAGGTACAAAAGTATCTATATCCACAGTAAAACGAGTCCTATATCGACATAACGTGAAAGGCCGCTCAGCAAGGAAGAAGCCACTGCTCCAAAACCACCATAAAAAAGCCAAACTAAGGTTTACAACTGCACATGGGGACAAAGATCGTACTTTTTGGAGAAATGTCCTCTGGTCTAATGAAACAAAAAACAATGACCATCGACCAGCGTAGCCTAGTGGTTAGAGCGTTGGACTAGTAACCGGAAGGTTGCAAGTTCAAATCCCCGAGCTGACAAGGTACAAATCTGTCGTTCTGCCCCTGAACAGGCAGTTAACCCACTGTTCCTAGGCCGTCATTGAAAATAAGAATTTGTTCTTAACTGACTTGCCTAGTTAAATAAAGGTAAAAAAAATAAAAAAAATAAAAATAAAAATATTCGGAGGAAAAAGGGGGAGGCTTGCAAGCCGAAGAACACCATCCCAACCGTGAAGCATGGGGGTGGCAGTATCATGTTGTGGGGGTGCTTTGCTGCAGGAGGGACTGGTGCACTTCACTAAATAGATGGCATCATGAGGACGGAATATTATGTGGATATATTGAGGCAACAGCTCAAGACATCAGTCAAGAAGTTAAAGCTTGGTCGCAAATGGGTCTTCCAAATGGACAATGACCCCCAAGCATACTTCCAAAGTTGTGGCAAAATGGCTTAAGGACAACAAAGTCAAGGTATTGGAGTGGCCATCACAAAGCCCTGACCTCAATCCTATAGAAAATCTGTGGGCAGAACTGAAAAAGCGTGTGTGAGCAAGGAGGCCTACAAACCTGACTCAGTTACACCAGCTCTGTCAGGAGGAATTGGCCAAAATTCACCCAACTTATTGTGGGAAGCTTGTGGAAGGCTACCTGAAATGTTTGACCCAAGTTAAACAATTTAAAGGCAATTCTACCAAATACTAATTGAGTGTATGTAAAGTTCTGACTCACTGGGAATGTGATGAAAGAAATAAAAGCTGAAATAAATCACTCTCTACTATTATTCTGACATTTGACATTCTTAAAATAAAGTGGTGATCCTAACTGACAGGAAATTTTTACGAGGATTAAATGTCAGGAATTGTCAAAAACTGAGTTTAAATGTATTTGGCTAAGGTGTACATAAACTTCCAACTTCAACTGTAGCTATGTACTGTATATGTACAGTCGTGGCCAAAAGTTTTGAGAATGACACATATTAATTTTCACAGTTTGCTGCTTCAGTGTCTTTAGATATTTTTGTCAGATGTTACTATTGAATACTGAAGTATAATTACAAGCATTTCATAAGTGTCAAAGGCTTTTATTGACAATTACATGAAGTTGATGCAAAGAGTCAATATTTGCAGTGTTGACCCTTCTTTTTCAAGACCTCTTACATTTGTCCTTATTCTGGGAGTTGGATGGCAGATTGCAATTGATTTAGATGAGAACAAACGATCATGTGAGTTAACGCAATCATTTTTTAAGAATTACAACAAAATGAGAAAATCACAAACCTCGTGAAATGTTATGTTGTATGTGGTAACATTTTAGTTTTAATGTATTGGCCTATAACACAGCTCTATATGTATGCACCTGCATCATTAGCTTGTATAGCGTAGGCGTATTATTAGAAAATCATCCTCTGTTGTCATCATCTCACTCTAATCAATGGAACACATTTCACTTCCTGTTTCATCGTTAATCATCAACAGAAGCACCATATTTATAATCACCAGTCAGTAGATTGACATTAACACTGGTTTGTAAAGACCTTTTTAGGATTTGTATTCCTGCATGACTAGAGTAAGACTTCACACAACGATGGAGGACTCCATTAGCTTCAATGTTTGCAGATCTGTATGGGGTGGAAGCAATATGGTGGAAGCAATATGGTGGAAGCAATATGGTGGAAGCAATATGGTGGAAGCTATATGGTGGAAGCTCGACAACAAATACTGCTTCTACGTATATAGATGCTTCAGATCTGACAACCTTAAAGTAGTTAAGGGCCAAGGGGAAGGGAGCAAATTAGGACCAGGTATGACCCGACTGTAGTATGCATCAGCCACAGCGTCCATTTTCCTCTTCCTCCCCCTCCAATTCAGGGCTGCCGATCTGCACCTGCCTAGCCAGGAACACTCCATCTTCCCAGCGGGGTGTTGGTGATGATGATCCCCGGTCTCTCTCCAATAGAAGAGGATCCCCACTTTCTGACGTGGTCTTCTCTGAAGAGTTAGACGCTGTGGTGCCCAACCCTTGGATCTGTGGCTGAAACCTTAGCTTGGCTGGGTCAGCAAAAACGGGGAAATCAAACCCAACTAAAAGTGTTGTGTAGTTTAAAAAAAAGTTCCAAGCACCCAAGTGGATTTTTAGATGTAATGGGCATTGATCATTTTAAAAATATTTGGGCATGAAGCCTTCATCAGGGTTTTACTGTGACCTAGCTTGGTTAGGTCAGGTCAACATAACAGCACACATGGACTCAGATTAATTCAACATGATTGAAATCATTTTTCAGATGAGGGTCTGTTCTGTAATGTTGTCAAACACGATCATTTCCGAAGCCATTTTAGATCAGAAAAGCAGCGGAGATCCAGAACAGAGGCTTACCCATAACCACTCTGAGGGAGGGTAACGTCAAGTGATGTCATAATGCTTCTGTCAACCTGGAAGCACTCCATTGGAGGAAATAAGTGATGTAATGTTTTCCTGAGTCGTCTCCAAATGTGGTTCTGGGTGCTGAGATTGTTTAATTAATTGTGTTGTCCTCTCTGGGTTCTGAGTTCTCTTCACCCGTACACTTTAATAAATAATAAAGTCTAGAAAAACAAACTCAAATCTAGAAGGAAGCCTGAGCATTTTTTGATTACTTTATCTCAGTTTGATTTTCAAATGCTACAAAAGCTAATCTGACAATTATACTGTACTAGTCCAGTTGTGGAAGCTTTGAGTACCGGTATGCCCCTGTTCTGGAGGACATAAGCACGTGGATTTTAAGCACACACATTAATCCCAAGCAGTGGATATTCAGTCAGCAGATCCAATGGTTAAGGTCAAGCATAGTGATCGAAATTGGTTAAGGTAGGGTTAATGTTATGGTTAGGGTATGGTTAGGGTTAGGCATAACCAGGGTCAGAAAACTGCCATCTGAAACCATTCCAAATCTGCCAGCTGTATAAACATTACCAGTCAAAAGTTAGAACACACCTACTCATTACAGGGTTTTTCTTATTTAAAAAAAAAAAAACTATTTTCTACATTGTAGAATAATAGTGAAGACATCAAACCTATGAAATAACACATATGGAATCATGTAGTGACCAAAAAAAGTGTTAAACAAATCAAAATATATTTTATATTTGAGATTCTTCAAAGTAGCCACCCTTTGCCTTGATGACAGCTTTGCACACTCTTGGCATTCTCTCAACCAGCTTCATAAGGTAGTCACCTGGAATGCGTTTCAATTATTAACAAGTGTGCCTTGTTAAAAGTTAATTTGTGGAATTTCTTTCCTTAATGCGTTTGAGCCAATCAGTTCTGTTGTGACAAGGTAGGGGTGGTATACAGAAGATAGCCCTACTTGGTAAAAGACCAAGTCCATATTATGGCAAGAAAAGCTCAAATAAGCAAAGAGAGACAACAGTCCATCATTACTTTAAGACATGAAGGTCCGTCAATATGAAATATTTGAAGAACAATGTTTCTTCAATGCAGTCACAAAAAACATCAACCGCTATGATGAAACTGGCTCTCATGTGGACCGCCACAGGAAAAGAAGACCCAGAGTTACCTCTGCTGCAGAGGATAAGTTCATTAGAGTTACTAGTCTCTGAACAGTTGATGTTGAGATGTGTCTGTTACTTGAATGCTGTGAAGCATTTCTTTAGACTGCAATTTCTGAGGAGACTGCTCTAATTGCTGCAAAGAAACCACTACTAAAGGACACCAATAAGAAGAGACATGCTTGGGCCAAGAAACACGAGCAATGGACATTAGACCGGTGGAAATGTGTCCTTTGGTCTGATGAGTCCAAATTTTAGATTTTTGGTTCCAACCGCTGTGTCTTTGTGAGACGCAGAGTAGGTGAACGGAGGATCTCCACATGTGTGGTTCCCACCGTGAAGCATGGAGGAGGAGGTGTGATGGTGTGGGGGTGCTTTGCTGATGACACTGTCTGTGATCTATTTAGAATTCAAGGCACACTTAACCAGCATGGCTACCACAGCATTCTGCAGCAATACCCCATCCCATCTGGTTTGCGCTTAGTGGGACTATTTGACCACGAAGGAGAGTGATGGAGTGCTGCATCAGATAACCTGGCCTCCACAATCACCCAACTTCAACCCAATTGAGATGGTTTGAGATGAGTTGGACCACAGAGTGAAGGAAAAGCAGCCAACAAGTGCTCAGCATATTTGGGAACTCCTTCAAGACTGTTGGAAAAGCATTCCAAGTGAAACTGGTTGAGAGAATGCCAAGAGTGCGCAAAGCTGTCATCAAAGCAAAGGGTGGCTACTTTGAAAAATCTTAAATCTAAAATATATTTTGATTTGTTTTATACTTTTTGGTTAGTACATGATTCCATATGTGTTATTTCATAGTTTTGATGTCTTCACTATTATTCTACAACGTAGAAAATTGTTTTAAAAAATCAAGGAAAAACCCTTGAATGAGTAGGTGTGTCCAACTTTTTGACTGGTACTGTACACTGCCCACTGAGATCTAAGACTTCCACACACAGATCAGAAGCCTAAATATATTTCTAATGGGACTGATTCATTCACATCTTTCACCTTTCTGGAGGTTTTCCTTTCTCTCTTTCAGATTGCTGATTTCCACACTCATCGCTGACATCTGGTATGGAGGGAAACGGGTGATTTTTTTAAAGCTGAACTGTAGGTTCAATCTACAGATCTACTCTTTTCATATGACCAGACTTTCTACACTCTTAGGAAAAAAAGGGTTTCAAAATGGTTCTCCCAATAGGAGAACCCTATTTGATTCCAGGTAGAACCATTTTGAGGAACCAAAAAGGGGTTCTTCAAAGGGTTCTCCTATGGGTACAGCTGAATAACCCTTTTAAATTCTAGATAGCAACCCCTAAGAGTGTATGGCAAAGGAACCATCACGCCGTGAGCTTAGTTAGATTTTTCAAATGTAGGAATTTTTTTGGGGGGGGGGGTGGTCTGACGAGAAATGTGTCCCAATTTGAGGCATGTTTTGTAAGGCTACAAACATTACTCTGTAGCATCATCTCTTGGAAACAAGTCAACTCCTTGTCCAGTGCTCTTCTTCTACTCTGAGTGGGAGTTAGTTAGTCAGATGTGGTCAGAGTCCCAAATGGGTCCCTATTCCCTATATGGTGCACCTATGTGGCTCTGGTCAAACGTAGTGCACTATAGAGGGGAAAGGGGGCCATGTGGTCAGTATCTGTGCCTCTGACCAGGTCAGCCAGTTTCCTGATTATTCATCCTAGTATAACAAGCGTAATGTGAGATTATTGTGCTGCATTTCACAGAGGAGTGATTATGGAGTCGGACACACCCAATCCCCCTCCCTTCCCTCCACCTCTCTCTCTCCCTTCCCTCCACCTCTCCCTCTCTCTCTCCCTTCCCTCCACCTCTCTCTCTCCCTTCCCTCCACTTCTCTCTCTCTCCCTTCCCTCCACCTCTCTCTCTCTCCCTTCCCTCCACCTCTCCCTCTCTCTCTCCCTTCCCTCCACCTCTCTCTCTCCCTTCCCTCCACCTCTCCCTCTCTCTCTCCCTTCCCTCCACCTCTCTCTCTCCCTTCCCTCCACCTCTCTCTCTCTCCCTTCCCTCCACCTCTCTCTCTCTCTCTCTCTTCCCTCTCACCTCTCTCTTTCTCTCTTTCTTCCCTCCCACCTCTCTCTTTCTCTCTTCCCTCCCACCTCTCTCTCTCTCTTCCCTCTCACCTCTCTCTCTCTCTCCCTTCTCTCCACCTCTCTCTCCCTTCCCTCCACTTCTCTCTCTCCCTTCCCTCCACCTCTCTCTCTCCCTTCCCTCCACCTCTCTCTCTCCCTTCCCTCCACCTCTCTCTCTCCCTTACCTCCACCTCTCTCTCTCTCTCTCCCTTCTCTCCACCTCTCTCTCCCTTCCCTCCACTTATCTCTCTCCCTTCCCTCCACTTCTCTCTCTCCCTTCCCTCCACCTCTCTCTCTCTCTCTCCCTTCCCTCCATCTTCTATCTCTCCCATCCCTCCACCTCTCCTCCCCTCTTCTTTTTCCTCCTCGCCCCTGCATTTCTGTTTGATTAAGACAGAAGCCAGGGTTAACTAAGTCTGCACGTGTGTGTTTATGCGTGGAGAAGAAATCTGCTGGATGAGTTGCAAGCTAGAGACACATCAGTGTGTCATTTCATTTCAGTGTGTAAGCAGCTACATGCAATATCATTCTGCCATTAATGATATTAGTTTCTGCATGTTGAGTCCAGATGCTAATTCATCACTCAGTTAGTATAGTAAACACCCGGGGGTGGCGTTATTAAGGCCCGCCATATAAAGGCTTTATAGGGTCATTCATTAAGCTTTCATAAACACTACATAAATGCAGTGATATTACATGTCTAAAGGATTTATTACCGCGTGGGTCTTGCTGTGGAGTTTCTCCCTAAGGTGAGTCTCCTCCTCCTCCACCTCCCTCTCTGGGTCATCCTCCTCTTCCTGCTCCTCAGACACAGATCCCAGTCCTGCAGACTGCTGCTGCTCCCTCATCAGCTCCTTCTCTCTCTTCCTCTGGCTGTGTAGCGTGTCAAGGGAGTTCTGATTGAGAGAAAGAGGAGAGAGATTGAAGCAAGACACTCATATACCTGCTACATAGAACTGCTACATATACCTGCTAGATATACCTACAACGTATACCTGCTACAGTACATATACCTGCTATATATACCTGCTAGATATACCTACTACAGTACATATACCTGCTAGATATACCTACTACGTATACCTGCTACAGTACATATACCTGCTATATATACCTGCTATAGTACATATATCTGCTATATATACCTGCTACATATACCTGCTACATATACCTGCTACAGTACATATACCTGCTATATATACCTGCTACATATACCTGCTATATATACCTGCTACATATACCTACTATGTATACCTGCTACATATACCTTCTACATATACCTACTACATATACCTGCTATATATACCTGCTACGTATACCTGCTATATATATCTGCTATTAATACCTGCTACGTATACCTGCTATATATACCTGCGACATATACCTGCTACAGTACATATACCTGCTATATATACCTACTACATATACCTACTACAGTACATATACCTGCTATATATACCTACTACATATACCTGCTACATATACCTACTACATATACCTGCTACATATACCTACTACATATACCTGCTACAGTACATATACCTGCTATATATACCTACTACATATACCTGCTACATATACCTACTACATATACCTACTACATATACCTGCTACAGTACATATACCTGCTATATATACCTACTATGTATACCTGCTACATATACCTACTACATATACCTACTACATATACCTGCTACATATACCTGCTACATATACCTACTACATATACCTGCTACATATACCTGCTACATATACCTACTACATATACCTACTACATATACCTGCTACATATATCTGCTACATATACCTACTACATATACCTACTACATATACCTGCTACATATACCTACTAGATATACCTACTACATATACCTGCTACATATACCTGCTACATATACCTGATACATATACCTGCTACATATACCTGCTACATATACCTACTACATATACCTGATACATATACCTGCTACATATACCTGCTACATATACCTACTACATATACCTACTACATATATCTGCTACATATACCTACTACATATACCTGCTACATATACCTGCTACATATACCTACTAGATATACCTACTACATATACCTGCTACATATACCTACTACATATACCTACTAGATATACCTACTACATATACCTACTAGATATACCTACTACATATACCTGCTACATATACCTGCTACATATACCTACTACATATACCTACTACATATACCTGCTACATATACCTGCTACATATACCTACTACATATACCTACTACATATACCTGCTACATATACCTGCTACATATACCTACTACATATACCTACTACATATACCTGCTACATATACCTACTAGATATACCTACTACATATACCTGCTACATATACCTGCTACATATACCTGCTACATATACCTGCTACATATACCTACTACATATACCTACGACATATACCTGCTACATATACCTGCTACACTACATATACCTGCTACATATACCTACTACATATACCTACTACATATACCTACTACATATACCTACTACATATACCTACTACATATACCTGCTACATATACACTACTGTTAAAGGCCTCAACTGAATCTGTATCTGTTCTGATCCTTCCCAGCTTTCATATTGGCTCAACCCCTCTCCACTCTCACTTACAAGAAACACATCTGAGCTTACCTTGATGACCTTTGACTTCGGTGCCCAGTCTTGCAGACCTCCTCCTGCTGATCTGCCATGGACCTGACCCAACTGCTCACGCTCTTTAAATAGACTCTTCAGCTGGTCATCCAAACAATAATGTAAATATCAAATAATACACCAAAGAGAGGAGCTTCTGTAAGTATACCTGTACCTGTTCTAACAGTCTACTGTACCCGTTCTAACAGTCTACTGTACCTGTTCTAACAGTCTACTGTACCCGTTCTAACAGTCTACTGTACCTGTTCTAACAGTCTACTGTACCTGTTCTAACAGTCTACTGTACCTGTTCTAACAGTCTACTGTACCTGTTCTAACAGTCTACTGTAACTGTTCTAACAGTCTACTGTACCTGTTCTAACAGTCTACTGTACCCGTTCTAACAGTCTACTGTACCCGTTCTAACAGTCTACTGTACCTGTTCTAACAGTCTACTGTACCTGTTCTAACAGTCTACTGTACCTGTTCTGACAGTCTACTGTACCTGTTCTGACAGTCTACTGTACCTGTTCTAACAGTCTACTGTACCTGTTCTAACAGTCTACTGTACCTGTTCTAACAGTCTACTGTACCTGTTCTAACAGTCTACTGTACCTGTTCTGACAGTCTACTGTACCTGTTCTAACAGTCTACTGTACCTGTTCTAACAGTCTACTGTACCTGTTCTAACAGTCTACTGTACCTGTTCTAACAGTCTACTGTACCTGTTCTAACAGTCTACTGTACCTGTTCTGTCACCAGTCTTCTCTGTTTATCTTGGTCTACTATGTTATCCACACAAACCATTGTCTCTTTCTTGCTGCCAGCAGCTGATGTCTGTTCTGTAGCCTGTAGATAAGGAAAGGCATTACTCGTATTGTCTGGATAAACCCTTTGCCTGGTCACAGATATTTGTCATTTGGCATGCCGCAAAAAACTATCTGGGACCAAGCTAAAGGTTTCTAGTACTGGAGTGTGGAACACTGTCTATATGTATAGTCTACCTGATGGAACACTGCTGTGTATAGTCTACCTGATGGAACACTGTCTATGTGTATAGTCTACCTGATGGAACACTGCTGTGTATAGTCTACCTGATGGAACACTGTCTATGTGTATAGTCTACCTGATGGAACACTGCTGTGTATAGTCTACCTGATAGAAAACTGTCTATGTGTATAGTCTACCTGATGGAACACTGTCTATATGTATAGTCTACCTGATGGAACACTGTCTATATGTATAGTCTACCTGATGGAACACTGTCTATATGTATAGTCTACCTGATGGAACACTGTCTATATGTATAGTCTACCTGATGGAACACTGTCTATATGTATAGTCTACCTGATGGAACACTGCTGTGTATAGTCTACCTGATGGAACACTGTCTATATGTATAGTCTACCTGATGGAACACTGTCTATATGTATAGTCTACCCGATGGAACACTGTCTATATGTATAGTCTACCTGATGGAACACTATCTATATGTATAGTCTACCTGATGGAACACTGTCTATATGTATAGTCTACCTGACGGAACACTGTCTATATGTATAGTCTACCTGATGGAACACTGCTGTGTATAGTCTACCTGATGGAACACTGTCTATATGTATAGTCTACCTGATGGAACACTGTCTATATGTATAGTCTACCTGATGGAACACTGTCTATATGTATAGTCTACCTGATGGAACACTATCTATATGTATAGTCTACCTGATGGAACACTGCTGTGTATAGTCTACCTGATGGAACACTGTCTATATGTATAGTCTACCTGATGGAACACTGCTGTGTATAGTCTACCTGATGGAACACTGTCTATATGTATAGTCTACCCGATGGAACACTGTCTATATGTATAGTCTACCTGATGGAACACTGTCTATATGTGAATTCTATCTGATGGAACACTGCTGTCTATAGTCTACCTGATGGAACACTGTCTATATGTATAGTCTACCCGATGGAACACTGTCTATATGTATAGTCTACCTGATGGAACACTGTCTATGTGTATAGTCTACCTGATGGAACACTGTCTATGTGTATAGTCTACCTGATGGAACACTGTCTATATGTATTGTCTACCTGATGGAACACTGCTGTGTATAGTCTACCTGATGGAACACTGTCTATATGTATAGTCTACCTGATGGAACACTGTCTATATGTATAGTCTACCTGATGGAACACTGCTGTGTATAGTCTACCTGATGGAACACTGCTGTGTATAGTCTACCTGATGGAACACTGTCTATATGTATAGTCTACCTGATGGAACACTGTCTATATGTATAGTCTACCTGATGGAACACTGCTGTGTATAGTCTACCTGATGGAACACTGTCTATATGTATAGTCTACCTGATGGAACACTGTCTATATGTATAGTCTACCTGATGGAACACTGCTGTGTATAGTCTACCTGATGGAACACTGTCTATATGTATAGTCTACCTGATGGAACACTGTCTATATGTATAGTCTACCTGATGGAACACTGCTGTGTATAGTCTACCTGATGGAACACTGTCTATGTGTATAGTCTACCTGATGGAACACTGTCTATATGTATAGTCTACCTAATGGAACACTGCTGTGTATAGTCTACCTGATGGAACACTGTCTATATGTATAGTCTACCTGATGGAACACTGCTGTGTATAGTCTACCTGATGGAACACTGTCTATATGTATAGTCTACCTGATGGAACACTGTCTATGTGTATAGTCTACCTGATGGAACACTGTCTATATGTATAGTCTACCTGATGGAACACTGTCTATATGTATAGTCTACCTGATGGAACACTGTCTATGTGTATAGTCTACCTGATGGAACACTGTCTATATGTATAGTCTACCTGATGGAACACTGTCTATGTGTATAGTCTACCTGATGGAACACTGTCTATATGTATAGTCTACCTGATGGAACACTGTCTATATGTATAGTCTACCCGATGGAACACTGTCTATATGTATAGTCTACCTGATGGAACACTGCTGTGTATAGTCTACCTGATGGAACACTGTCTATATGTATAGTCTACCTGATGGAACACTGTCTATGTGTATAGTCTACCTGATGGAACACTGTCTATGTGTATAGTCTACCTGATGGAACACTGCTGTGTATAGTCTACCTGATGGAACACTGTCTATATGTATAGTCTACCTGATGGAACACTGCTGTGTATAGTCTACCTGATGGAACACTGTCTATATGTATAGTCTACCTGATGGAACACTGTCTATGTGTATAGTCTACCTGATGGAACACTGTCTATATGTATAGTCTACCTGATGGAACACTGTCTATGTGTATAGTCTACCTGATGGAACACTGTCTATATGTATAGTCTACCTGATGGAACACTGTCTATATGTATAGTCTACCCGATGGAACACTGTCTATATGTATAGTCTACCTGATGGAACACTGCTGTGTATAGTCTACCTGATGGAACACTGTCTATATGTATAGTCTACCTGATGGAACACTGTCTATATGTATAGTCTACCTGATGGAACACTGTCTATGTGTATAGTCTACCTGATGGAACACTGTCTATGTGTATAGTCTACCTGATGGAACACTGTCTATATGTATAGTCTACCTGATGGAACACTGTCTATGTGTATAGTCTACCTGATGGAACACTGTCTATATGTATAGTCTACCTGATGGAACACTGTCTATGTGTATAGTCTACCTGATGGAACACTGCTGTGTATAGTCTACCTGATGGAACACTGTCTATATGTATAGTCTACCTGATGGAACACTGTCTATATGTATAGTCTACCTGATGGAACACTGCTGTGTATAGTCTACCTGATGGAACACTATCTATATGTATAGTCTACCTGATGGAACACTGTCTATGTGTATAGTCTACCTGATGGAACACTGCTGTGTATAGTCTACCCGATGGAACACTGTCTATATGTATAGTCTACCTGATGGAACACTATCTATATGTATAGTCTACCTGATGGAACACTGTCTATGTGTATAGTCTACCTGATGGAACACTGTCTATGTGTATAGTCTACCCGATGGAACACTGTCTATATGTATAGTCTACCTGATGGAACACTGTCTATGTGTATAGTCTACCTGATGGAACACTGTCTATGTGTATAGTCTACCCGATGGAACACTGTCTATATGTATAGTCTACCTGATGGAACACTGTCTATGTGTATAGTCTACCCGATGGAACACTGTCTATATGTATAGTCTACCTGATGGAACACTGTCTATGTGTATAGTCTACCTGATAGAACACTGTCTATGTGTATAGTCTACCTGATGGAACACTGTCTATATGTATAGTCTACCTGATGGAACACTGCTGTGTATAGTCTACCTGATGGAACACTGTCTATGTGTATAGTCTACCTGATGGAACACTGTCTATATGTATAGTCTACCCGATGGAACACTGTCTATATGTATAGTCTACCTGATGGAACACTATCTATATGTATAGTCTACCTGATGGAACACTGTCTATATGTATAGTCTACCTGACGGAACACTGTCTATATGTATAGTCTACCTGATGGAACACTATCTATATGTATAGTCTACCTGATGGAACACTGTCTATGTGTATAGTCTACCTGATGGAACACTGTCTATATGTATAGTCTACCCGATGGAACACTGTCTATATGTATAGTCTACCTGATGGAACACTATCTATATGTATAGTCTACCTGATGGAACACTGTCTATATGTATAGTCTACCTGACGGAACACTGTCTATATGTATAGTCTACCTGATGGAACACTGCTGTGTATAGTCTACCTGATGGAACACTGTCTATATGTATAGTCTACCTGATGGAACACTGTCTATATGTATAGTCTACCTGATGGAACACTGTCTATATGTATAGTCTACCTGATGGAACACTATCTATATGTATAGTCTACCTGATGGAACACTGCTGTGTATAGTCTACCTGATGGAACACTGTCTATATGTATAGTCTACCTGATGGAACACTGCTGTGTATAGTCTACCTGATGGAACACTGTCTATATGTATAGTCTACCCGATGGAACACTGTCTATATGTATAGTCTACCTGATGGAACACTGTCTATATGTGAAGTCTATCTGATGGAACACTGCTGTGTATAGTCTACCTGATGGAACACTGTCTATATGTATAGTCTACCCGATGGAACACTGTCTATATGTATAGTCTACCTGATGGAACACTGTCTATGTGTATAGTCTACCTGATGGAACACTGTCTATGTGTATAGTCTACCTGATGGAACACTGTCTATATGTATAGTCTACCTGATGGAACACTGCTGTGTATAGTCTACCTGATGGAACACTGTCTATATGTATAGTCTACCTGATGGAACACTGTCTATATGTATAGTCTACCTGATGGAACACTGCTGTGTATAGTCTACCTGATGGAACACTGCTGTGTATAGTCTACCTGATGGAACACTGTCTATATGTATAGTCTACCTGATGGAACACTGTCTATATGTATAGTCTACCTGATGGAACACTGCTGTGTATAGTCTACCTGATGGAACACTGTCTATATGTATAGTCTACCTGATGGAACACTGTCTATATGTATAGTCTACCTGATGGAACACTGCTGTGTATAGTCTACCTGATGGAACACTGTCTATATGTATAGTCTACCTGATGGAACACTGTCTATATGTATAGTCTACCTGATGGAACACTGCTGTGTATAGTCTACCTGATGGAACACTGTCTATGTGTATAGTCTACCTGATGGAACACTGTCTATATGTATAGTCTACCTAATGGAACACTGCTGTGTATAGTCTACCTGATGGAACACTGTCTATATGTATAGTCTACCTGATGGAACACTGCTGTGTATAGTCTACCTGATGGAACACTGTCTATATGTATAGTCTACCTGATGGAACACTGTCTATGTGTATAGTCTACCTGATGGAACACTGTCTATATGTATAGTCTACCTGATGGAACACTGTCTATATGTATAGTCTACCTGATGGAACACTGTCTATGTGTATAGTCTACCTGATGGAACACTGTCTATATGTATAGTCTACCTGATGGAACACTGTCTATGTGTATAGTCTACCTGATGGAACACTGTCTATATGTATAGTCTACCTGATGGAACACTGTCTATATGTATAGTCTACCCGATGGAACACTGTCTATATGTATAGTCTACCTGATGGAACACTGCTGTGTATAGTCTACCTGATGGAACACTGTCTATATGTATAGTCTACCTGATGGAACACTGTCTATGTGTATAGTCTACCTGATGGAACACTGTCTATGTGTATAGTCTACCTGATGGAACACTGCTGTGTATAGTCTACCTGATGGAACACTGTCTATATGTATAGTCTACCTGATGGAACACTGCTGTGTATAGTCTACCTGATGGAACACTGTCTATATGTATAGTCTACCTGATGGAACACTGTCTATGTGTATAGTCTACCCGATGGAACACTGTCTATATGTATAGTCTACCTGATGGAACACTGTCTATATGTATAGTCTACCTGATGGAACACTGTCTATGTGTATAGTCTACCTGATGGAACACTGTCTATATGTATAGTCTACCTGATGGAACACTGTCTATGTGTATAGTCTACCTGATGGAACACTGTCTATATGTATAGTCTACCTGATGGAACACTGTCTATATGTATAGTCTACCCGATGGAACACTGTCTATATGTATAGTCTACCTGATGGAACACTGCTGTGTATAGTCTACCTGATGGAACACTGTCTATATGTATAGTCTACCTGATGGAACACTGTCTATATGTATAGTCTACCTGATGGAACACTGTCTATATGTATAGTCTACCCGATGGAACACTGTCTATATGTATAGTCTACCTGATGGAACACTGCTGTGTATAGTCTACCTGATGGAACACTGTCTATATGTACAGTCTACCTGATGGAACACTGCTGTGTATAGTCTACCTGATGGAACACTGTCTATGTGTATAGTCTACCTGATGGAACACTGTCTATGTGTATAGTCTACCTGATGGAACACTGTCTATGTGTATAGTCTACCCGATGGAACACTGTCTATATGTATAGTCTACCTGATGGAACACTGTCTATATGTATAGTCTACCTGATGGAACACTGTCTATGTGTATAGTCTACCTGATGGAACACTGTCTATGTATATAGTCTACCTGATGGAACACTGTCTATATGTATAGTCTACCTGATGGAACACTGTCTATATGTATAGCCTACCTGATGGAACACTGTCTATGTGTATAGTCTACCTGATGGAACACTATCTATATGTATAGTCTACCTGATGGAACACTGCTGTGTATAGTCTACCTGATGGAACACTGCTGTGTATAGTCTACCTGATGGAACACTGTCTATATGTACAGTCTACCTGATGGAACACTGTCTATATGTATAGTCTATCTGATGGAACACTATCTATATGTATAGTCTACCTGATGGAACACTGCTGTGTATAGTCTACCTGATGGAACACTGTCTATATGTATAGTCTACCTGATGGAACACTATCTATATGTATAGTCTACCTGATGGAACACTGCTGTGTATAGTCTACCTGATGGAACACTGCTGTGTATAGTCTACCTGATGGAACACTGTCTATATGTATAGTCTACCTGATGGAACACTATCTATATGTATAGTCTACCTGATGGAACACTATCTATATGTATAGTCTACCTGATGGAACACTGCTGTGTATAGTCTACCTGATGAAACACTGTCTATATGTATAGTCTACCTGATGGAACACTGTCTATATGTATAGTCTACCTGATGGAACACTGCTGTGTATAGTCTACCTGATGAAACACTGTCTATATGTATAGTCTACCTGATGAAACACTGTCTATATGTATAGTCTACCTGATGGAACACTGTCTATGTGTATAGTCTACCTGATGGAACACTGTCTATATGTATAGTCTACCTGATGGAACACTGTCTATATGTATAGTCTACCTGATGGAACACTGCTGTGTATAGTCTACCTGATGGAACACTGCTGTGTATAGTCTACCTGATGGAACACTGTCTATATGTATAGTCTACCTGATGGAACACTGTCTATATGTATAGTCTACCTGATGGAACACTGTCTATATGTATAGTCTACCTGATGGAACACTGTCTATATGTATAGTCTACCTGATGGAACACTGTCTATATGTATAGTCTACCTGATGGAACACTATCTATATGTATAGTCTACCTGATGGAACACTGTCTATATGTATAGTCTACCTGATGGAACACTGCTGTGTATAGTCTACCTGATGGAACACTGTCTATATGTATAGTCTACCTGATGGAACACTATCTATATGTATAGTCTACCTGATGGAACACTGTCTATATGTATAGTCTACCTGATGGAACACTGCTGTGTATAGTCTACCTGATGGAACACTGTCTATATGTATAGTCTACCTGATGGAACACTGTCTATATGTATAGTCTACCTGATGGAACACTGCTGTGTATAGTCTACCTGATGGAACACTATCTATATGTATAGTCTACCTGATGGAACACTGCTGTGTATAGTCTACCTGATGGAACACTGTCTATATGTATAGTCTACCTGATGGAACACTGTCTATGTGTATAGTCTACCTGATGGAACACTATCTATATGTATAGTCTACCTGATGAAACACTGTCTATATGTATAGTCTACCTGATGGAACACTGCTGTGTATAGTCTACCTGATGGAACACTGTCTATATGTATAGTCTACCTGATGGAACACTGTCTATATGTATAGTCTACCTGATGAAACACTATCTATATGTATAGTCTACCTGATGTAGCTGGCGTAGAGTCTGTAGCCTCTGAACTGCCTGGTCTCTCTCCTGTTGCAGCTGATTGGCTCTCTTCCTGCTCTCTGTGAGAGAGTGTGTGTGAGAGAGAGCGTGTGAGAGACAAAGTGTGTGAGAGAGAGAGCGTGTTTGGAAGTTTAACGCTAAAGTGCGATGATTCCAGTGGCTTCTTCATACTCTTTCCACAGAAACACCTTACCCTCTAGCTGAGACCTCAGTGAGTCCGTGTGCTGCGCTTTTTCTTGGCCTCCATGACATAGACCTTCTCCCCCGGCCTGCTCCTTTAGGTTAATCAACTGTGGCAATGAGAGAGAGCGGGAGGAGGAGAAAGAGAGATAGAAAAAGCAAGAGAGAGAGAGAGAGAGAGAAAGTGGGGGGTATCTTTCATAATGGACAAAACGTCAAAAGAAATACAGTAATTCCCTTGAAAAGTGATAAGAGCCCTTCAATACCTTCAACTCCAGTGTAGAAACCTTGATTTGTGCCTCTGTCCTCTCGGCATCTCTCAGTCTCTCCAGACTCCTCAGAGCATGTTCCCTGCAAACGGGACAATGATACGTCAGACTACATTCTCTCGTCATGGGTCGTCTTTGGATTAGCTGTGAGAGATATTGTTCCTTTCCAAATGTACATGTTACAGGTAAGGCTCAACATACTTCTCCCTCAGGTGCTGCTCTCTCTCTGCCACGTCCAGCTCCAGCCTCTGAAGTTCACTATTTAGCCGTGACACCTCATGACATTCAGGATGTGCAGAAGAGGGAAACACATGAACAAATTGACTGATTGTTTAATTGATTAACGGACTACCCCACCTGTTCCCTGGCTGACTGTAGCTCATGTTGCTGCTCCTCCAGTTCAGTGTCTCTGTCCCTCAACATGTTCCACACCTTTATGTAACGCTGCCCCTCACCTGGGCCCCATCCACCTCCTCCAGAGACACTGTATAGTTATTGTGTCTTTCGGAAAGTATTCAGACCCCTTGACCTTTTCCACATTTTGTTACGTTACAGCCTTATTCTAAAATGGATTTGTTTCCTCCCCCTCAATCTACACACAATAACCCACGGTGACAAAGCAAAAACAGGTTTTTCAGAACTTGTTGCTAATTTATTAAAAAATGATATATGATATTTACATAAGTATTCAGACCCTTTACTCTCAGTAGTTTGTTGAAGCACCTTTTGGCAGAGATTACAGCATCAAGTTTTCTTGGGTATGACGCTACAAACTTGGCACACCTGTATTTGGGTAGTTTCTCCCATTGTTCTCTGCAGATCCTTTCAAACTCTGTCAGGTTGGATGGGGAGCGTCGCTGTACATATATTTTCAGGTCTCTCCAGAGATGTTCGATCCGGTTCAAATACAGGCTCTGGCTGGGCCACTCAAGGACATTCAGAGACTTGTCCCGAAGCTACTCCTGCGTTGTCTTGGCTGTGTACTTAGGGTCGTTGTCCTGTTGGAAGGTGAACATTCGCAGGTGTGTGCCTTTCCAAATCATGTCCAATCAATTGAATTTACCACAGGTGGACTCCAATCAAGTTGTAGAAACATCTCAAGGATGATCAATGGAAACAGGAAGCACCTGAGCTCCATTTTGAGTCTCATAGCAAAGGGGCTGAATACTTATGTAAATAAGGTATTTCTGTTTTTTTACTTGTTAAAAATGTCTAAAAACCTGTTTTTGCTTCGTCATTATGGGGTATTGTGTGTAGATTGCTGAGGAAAATGTGTTATTTAATCCATTTTAGAATAAGTCTGTAACGTATATTTTTGGGGGAAAAAGTCAAGGGGTCTGAATACTTTCCGAATGCACTGTATAACTCTGCCCTCACCTGGCCCCCATCCACCTCCCCCAGGGAGACCATCTGTAGCTCTGCCCTCACCTGTTCCCATCCACCTCCCCCAGGGAGACCATCTGTAGCTCTACCCTCACCTGGCCCCCATCCACCTCCCCCAGGGAGACCATCTGTAGCTCTGCCCTCACCTGGCGCCATCCACCTCCCCCAGGGAGACCATCTGTAGCTCTACCCTCACCTGGCCCCCATCCACCTCCTCCAGGGAGACCATCTGTAGCTCTACCCTCACCTGGCCCAGCTCCTCCAGCGAGACCTGTTCATCCCGTGTCTGTGGTGGTATACTAGGAAAGACAAAATGAAAATATTCCTGTGTCTCTGTGTTTCCATGTCCCCGTCTCTCTGTGTCTCTCTGTGTCTCTCTGTGTCTCTCTGTGTCTCTCTGTGTCTCCGTGTAATGTGTCTCTCTGTGTCTCTCTGTGTCTCCGTGTAATGTATCTCTCTGTGTCTCTCTGTGTCTCCGTGTAATGTGTCTCTGTGTCTCTCTGTGTCTCTGTGTCCGTGTGTCACTCTGTGTCTCTCTGTATCTCTCTGTGTCTCCGTGTAATGTGTCGCTGTGTCTGTGTCTCTCTGTGTCTCTCTGTGTCTCCGTGTAATGTGTGTCTGTGTCTCTCTGTGTCTCTGTATCTCTCTGTGTCTCCGTGTAATATGTCTCTGTGTCTGTGTCTCTCTGTGTCTGTGTCTCTCTGTGTCTCCATGTAATGTGTGTCTGTGTCTCTGTGTAATGTGTGTCTGTGTCTCTCTGTGTCTCTCTGTGTCTCCGTGTAATGTGTGTCTGTGTCTCTCTGTGTCTCTCTGTGTCTCTGTATCTCTCTGTGTCTCCGTGTAATGTGTCTCTGTGTCTGTGTCTCTCTGTGTCTCTCTGTGTCTCTGTGTGTCTCTCTGTGTCTCTGTATCTCTCTGTGTCTCCGTGTAATGTGTGTCTGTGTGTCTGTATCTCTCTGTATCTCTCTGTAATGTGTCTCTGTGTCTGTGTCTCTCTGTGTCTCTCTGTGTCTCTGTGGGTAAATCAAGATGCATTTAAGTGCATTCAGAATCTAGAGACAGACGACGTTTAGATTCTTCATAATTCATCCATTACTATGCTTGTGCAAGTAGTCCTGGTTCTACGTTCATAGAAAATACATCATTATGATATATTTAATAGAAGAATGGGATCATACTCACTCTGTCTCTGTCCCGTTATCAAACGTTTCTACCGTTCCCCTACCTGCAGAGGACAACAGTGTCAACTCCTTGTGTTCCGTAGTGCACCACTGCCACCATAGAGTGAGAGATCGACACTCTAATCCAGGGGTTTGGCAACCCTGTTCCTGGAGTGCCGTAGGTACTGACGGATTTTTAAGCCAACTAGGCAGCACACTGAAAAACGTAGTGATCATTATCAGTGATTGTCAAAAAAAATGTCACACCTGGTCTTCCAGGTCGGTTAAATCCAAAACATGAAGTATCTGCGGTACTCCAGGACCAGGGTTGCCTATCACTGCTCGATTCCCTTTGAATTCATTTATGAATTGCTGAACAAATTAATAAATTATTTATTTTTTACCCAAGATATGAGGGTTGTCTTTAACTTTGAGTCTGTGTAAGTAACAGTAGCGGCTCCTCTCCAGCTCCAACTGTTGTTTACAAGCGTTCAGCTCTACCTTCAGCAGAGAACCAGCATCTTTAACGACTCTGCTCAACTCTGCCTCTTTACTGACCCAGTGCTGATGAAGAGTCTGAATCTCTTCCCTGAAACGAAGAACACATTCATTTAATGGTTAATTATAGACATTTCAAATGTCTGGGATTCATAAACCCGGATAGTCCACGCTCACTTGTCTCTCTGTCCCTCTGTCTGAAGTCTCTCAACCTCCACCTTCAGCCGTACCACCTCCTCTTGAAGCTGAAAGCCACAAATCATACAACGACACGGATCTCAACAACACAGAACACTAAGGATCAATAAGCGATGACATTGAAATAGATGTTTTGTGTCTACAGCCAGGGTACGTTAAATAAGGACGATTGCTTGATCAATTGATTGACCGATTTGATTTAATTTACCGTTTTTTATTTACTACATCTACAGCCACGGTACATTGGAGACGATCTCATCTTACTGTATCTCCAGGGTTCTTCTCTCTGAGTTCCTCTAATTCTGCCTGGGTGGATTGTAACGCCATAGCCACATCCTGCCACTTCTCGCTCCAGTGTGAGGCCACACCCCTAAGCTCCTCCATGTTCTGAGCCGACTCAGCCTCCAACCGCTGCAGCTCCTCCCCCTTCTGACACAGCCCCTCCTCCTTTTCCAGGAGCTCCGCCTCCAAGGCCAGGCAGCATTCGTGCAGCCTCTGGTTCTCTGACTCCAAGGCATCCTGGGATTCACTGGTGACAGGATGTTCTTGACGTTAGCGATGACAATCATTAATACATGTCCATAGTTGTTGTGTGAGAGTGTTAAAGACATTACGAAACACAAATCAACCCCTAGCCTCTACCCACAATGCACTTGTGTAGATCTGAGAGGATTGGATAGGTGTAAATAGGCCTGTGGCGGTCATGAAATTGTGTCAGCCGGTCATTGTCATGCAAAAATGAACCAACTGCATCGTCAAGGCATACGTGCTCTCTCAGACTCACGGTTAGAACGTGTTGGAGCGTAGCAGAAGGTAACCAGTCCATCCAGTATGCATGATAATAATACCCACAATCAAAAGGGATTACTAGAATTTGTTTAATTTAGGAGAATAGGCTAGACCAATTATGTACAAAAGATCTCTTAAATCCCCCCCTTTGAAAACCACATCCACAAGGACCATATTTTCCACTCAGTTTCAACCTGTCGTTGAACTTCTTTCTTCACACTGATCCATCACAGTGAGGTGAGTTTTTAAAAGCACGTACTGTTTATGTTTGATGTGATTTTCCATTTAATTTGCATTGATGGCAGAGTGGTTAGAGGGACAATAGAGCCCTGAGTACCAGACCATTAGGACCTGATGGAGGGACAATAGAGCCCTGAGTACCAGACCATTAGGACCTGATGGAGGGACAATAGAGCCCTGAGTACCAGACCATTAGGACCTGATGGAGGGACAATAGAGCCCTGAGCACCAGGGCATTAGGACCTGATGGAGGGACAATAGAGCCCTGAGTACCAGACCATTAGGACCTGATGGAGGGACAATAGAGCCCTGAGTACCAGACCATTAGGACCTGATGGAGGGACAATAGAGCCCTGAGTACCAGACCATTAGGACCTGATGGAGGGACAATAGAGCCCTGAGCACCAGGGCATTAGGACCTGATGGAGGGACAATAGAGCCCTGAGTACCAGACCATTAGGACCTGATGGAGGGACAATAGAGCCCTGAGTACCAGACCATTAGGACCTGATGGAGGGACAATAGAGCCCTGAGTACCAGACCATTAGGACCTGATGGAGGGACAATAGAGCCCTGAGTACCAGACCATTAGGACCTGATGGAGGGACAATAGAGCCCTGAGTACCAGGCCATTAGGACCTGATGGAGGGACAATAGAGCCCTGAGCACCAGGGCATTAGGACCTGATGGAGGGACAATAGAGCCCTGAGCACCAGGGCATTAGGACCTGATGGAGGGACAATAGAGCCCTGAGTACCAGACCATTAGGTCCTGATGGAGGGACAATAGAGCCCTGAGTACCAGGCCATTAGGACCTGATGGAGGGACAATAGATCCCTGAGTACCAGACCATTGGGTCCTGATGGAGGGACAATAGAGCCCTGAGAACCAGGCCATTAGGACCTGATGGAGGGACAATAGAGCCCTGAGAACCAGGCCATTAGTGACCTGATGGAGGGACAATAGAGCCCTGAGTACCAGGCCATTAGTGAGCTGATGGTCGTTAGCGAGTTGGGTACTACCAACGCATGTACAAAGTGAACAAGAGGAGACTCAACGGTCACGTGCAATTTTACTGCGGTCCTGACTCATGACTGCCAGTGTGGCGGCAATACAGTCACCGCAACAGCGGGTCGTATCTCTATCTCGCACTCTGGTGAAAATGTCATCTAGGATCTTGGCCTAGGGGTCGAGGTCACCGTTAGGGGTTGATTTGGGCTTAAGGCTATGATACCAAGTGGTGATCTCCAAATGTACATCTGCAGTCTGTTATTCCTCTCACCTGAGCTGACAACAACTCTCCCTCAACTCTGTCACTTCCTCCTCCTGTCTTCCATCCCGTCCAATAGCACTCGTCAACTCCTCCTTCTCTCCGATCAGCTGCGAGCGCTCCGTCTCCAGAGCTGCGATCTGATTGGTGTGGATGACTCTCTCCGCCCCCAGCTCATGCAGCTGAGACAATGAGGACTCCAGCCTCTGTCTGACCATCTCCAGTTCTGATGTCATCTTTTCATTCATCTTGTCCAATATCAAAGAGATAGATGTGGTTAAACATTCAGACGGGATATGGAACACTTAAGCAGGTAGAAAATTCAGTCACAGAGTACAAAAAAATTCAGCTCAACAAGTGGAACCAACAGGCACACAACTAGGACTAGAAATAGGGTTTTTAATAGAAAGTTTCCCCTTTTAGGGTGTATTGTTCTGGTAAATGTATATGGAAAGTTTCCCCTTTTTAGGGTGCGTTGTTCTGGTAAATATATATGGAAAGTTTCCCCTTTTTAGGGTGCGTTGTTCTGGTAAATATAGATGGAAAGTTTCCCCTTTTAGGGTGCATTGTTCTGGTAAATATATATGGAAAGTTTCCCCTTTTAGGGTGCATTGTTCTGGTAAATATTTATGGAAAGTTTCCCCTTTTTAGGGTGCGTTGTTATGGTAAATATATATGGAAAGTTTCCCCTTTTAGGGTGCATTGTTCTGGTAAATATATATGGAAAGTTTCCCCTTTTAGGGTGCATTGTTCTGGTAAATATATATGGAAAGTTTCCCCTTTTTAGGGTGCGTTGTTCTGGTAAATATATATGGAAAGTTTCCCCTTTTTAGGGTGCATTGTTCTGGTAAATATATATGGAAAGTTTCCCCTTTTAGGGTGCATTGTTCTGGTAAATATATATGGAAAGTTTCCCCTTTTTAGGGTGCGTTGTTCTGGTAAATATATATGGAAAGTTTCCCCTTTTAGGGTGCATTGTTATGGTAAATATATATGGAAAGTTTCCCCTTTTAGGCTGCATTGTTCTGGTAAATATATATGTAAAGTTTCCCCTTTTAGGGTGCGTTGTTCTGGTAAATATATATGGAAAGTTTCCCCTTTTAGGGTGCATTGTTCTGGTAAATATATATGGAAAGGGTGTGATTTGGGGTGGGTATTCTATGTTCTTTAGTTCTATTATTTGTATTTCTATGTTTTGGCCGGGTGTGGTTCTCAATCAGGGACAGCTGTCTATCGTTGTCTCTGATTGAGAACCATACTTAGGTATCCCTTTTCCCCACCTGTCTTTGGGAGGTTAACTTTGTTTGTGGCACATAGCCCTTAAGCTTCACGGTTGTTTTGCATTGTTTATTGTTTATGTCGGCGTCATATAAATAAAGGAATATGTACGCTCACCACGCTGCACCTTGGTCCTCTTCATTCGACGGCCTTGACACCCCTTCTTTTTTTTTTTATTCCCTGAATTTTGAAACCCGCTACGTCACAGTCCATAACCAAACCAAGTTGTTTCAAACTTCACACCTCTGTCACAGTCAGAAGTTCCTGCTTCATCTGCACAGTCTCCTGCCCCTGCCTGTTGGTGTGGGCCTTGGCCTCGGCCAGCTGGTTGCTGAGCTCACACACCTGGTCTGTGTAGCCTTCCCTGCCTCTCTGGGCCCTCTCCAACTGCAGCTCCAGATCCTGAGCGTGCTGGTGCAGGTCTGCCTTCTCCTGTACAGCACACATGACAGAACATACGCAGGTGTTCATCAAGACAAAACATCTATGCACAAATACATTGGATCTTTGCATCGTTATACTCGAGATGCATGGCCTTATCTCGATGATTACGCCTTGGATGTTAACGGAGAATTTGCACGATAACTCATCACGCATGGATGTGAAGTTAGGATTGGGGCCCACAGTGTTTAGCTAGTAAAGACAGAGGATGGATGGAGACCTGTAGTAAGCGGTCCTTGTCACGCATGGCTCCGGTCAGCTTGATCTTCAGGTCCTCCACGCTGTCCTCCAGACGCAACACCTTGGAGGTCAGAAGATCCCTCTCCTGCCCGACAGAGAGGGTGGTTAGGACCAGTCAGTGGAGTGAAAGAGGACTTTGGGTTGGTTTCCCAGACACTGATTAAGCTCAGTTCTCGGGAATGAAAAAGAACATCCATTGACTATGTTTTTTTTTTAGTCCAGGACTAGAGTTAATGCTTGTATGTCCCTTTGAGTGATGAATAAAGGTTTCCTGAAATGAAATGGAATTGACCCTAACCCTGCCACTCACCAGAGTGGCCTGACCCAGCTTACTGCGTGCCTCACTCAGCTGGTCCTGCAGCTCACTGTGGGTCTGCAAGGCACGATCCAGTCTCTGGTTCACTTCCTCTGTCTGGTTCAACACTGTCCTCTGAGCCTGGATGCACAGAGCGGGAGGTAGGAAGAGAGAGGTAGGTGAAAAGTGCTGCAGCATGTGTTTTGTAGCCTGGAGACACAGAGTGGGAGGTAGGGAGAGAACGGGGCTGGAGACACAGAGTGGGAGGAAGGGAGAGAACGGGGCTGGAGATACAGAGTGGGAGGTAGGGAGAGAACGGGGCTGGAGACACAGAGTGGGAGGTAGGGAGAGAACGGGGCTGGAGACACAGAGTGGGAGGAAGGGAGAGAACAGGGCTGGAGACACAGAGTGGGAGGAAGGGAGAGAACAGGGCTGGAGACACAGAGTGGGAGGAAGGGAGAGAACGGGGCTGGAGACAGAGTGGGAGGAAGGGAGAGAACGGGGCTGGAGACAGAGCGGGAGGAAGGGAGAGAACGGGGCTGGAGACACAGAGTGGGAGGTAGGGAGAGAACGGGGCTGGAGACACAGAGTGGGAGGTAGGGAGAGAACGGGGCTGGAGACACAGAGTGGGAGGTAGGGAGAGAACGGGGCTGGAGACACAGAGTGGGAGGTAGGGAGAGAACAGGGCTGGAGACACAGAGTGGGAGGTAGGGAGAGAACGGGGCTGGAGACACAGAGTGGGAGGTAGGGAAAGAACGGGGCTGGAGACACAGAGTGGGAGGAAGGGAGAGAACGGGGCTGGAGACACAGAGTGGGAGGTAGGGAGAGAACAGGGCTGGAGACACAGAGTGGGAGGTAGGGAGAGAACGGGGCTGGAGACACAGAGTGGGAGGTAGGGAAAGAACGGGGCTGGAGATACAGAGTGGGAGGTAGGGAGAGAACGGGGCTGGAGATACAGAGTGGGAGGTAGGGAGAGAACGGGGCTGGAGACACAGAGTGGGAGGTAGGGAGAGAACGGGGCTGGAGACACAGAGTGGGAGGTAGGGAGAGAACGGGGCTGGAGACACAGAGTGGGAGGTAGGGAGAGAACGGGGCTGGAGACACAGAGTGGGAGGTAGGGAGAGAACGGGGCTGGAGACACAGAGTGGGAGGTGGGGAGAGAACAGGGCTGGAGACACAGAGTGGGAGGTAGGGAGAGAACGGGGCTGGAGACACAGAGTGGGAGGTAGGGAGAGAACGGGGCTGGAGACACAGAGTGGGAGGTAGGGAGAGAACGGGGCTGGAGACACAGAGTGGGAGGTAGGGAGAGAACGGGGCTGGAGACACAGAGTGGGAGGTAGGGAGAGAACGGGGCTGGAGACACAGAGTGGGAGGTAGGGAGAGAACAGGGCTGGAGACACAGAGTGGGAGGTAGGGAGAGAACGGGGCTGGAGACACAGAGTGGGAGGTAGGGAAAGAACGGGGCTGGAGACACAGAGTGGGAGGAAGGGAGAGAACGGGGCTGGAGACACAGAGTGGGAGGTAGGGAGAGAACAGGGCTGGAGACACAGAGTGGGAGGTAGGGAGAGAACGGGGCTGGAGACACAGAGTGGGAGGTAGGGAAAGAACGGGGCTGGAGATACAGAGTGGGAGGTAGGGAGAGAACGGGGCTGGAGATACAGAGTGGGAGGTAGGGAGAGAACGGGGCTGGAGACACAGAGTGGGAGGTAGGGAGAGAACGGGGCTGGAGACACAGAGTGGGAGGTAGGGAGAGAACGGGGCTGGAGACACAGAGTGGGAGGTAGGGAGAGAACGGGGCTGGAGACACAGAGTGGGAGGTAGGGAGAGAACGGGCTGGAGACACAGAGTGGGAGGTGGGGAGAGAACAGGGCTGGAGACACAGAGTGGGAGGTGGGGAGAGAACAGGGCTGGAGACAGAGTGGGAGGTAGGGAGAGAACGGGGCTGGAGACACAGAGTGGGAGGTAGGGAGAGAACGGGGCTGGAGATACAGAGTGGGAGGTAGGGAGAGAACAGGGCTGGAGACACAAAGATGAATAGGAATAGAAGAGTCTGTATAAACTGTGGAGTACCACAAGGAAGTGTTCTCTGACCCCTTTTTCTCCTGTTGTACATCAGTGATTTAAAAGCTGCCTGTTCATTAGAGCGTTGTACTAGTAACCGAAAGGTTGCTAGATCGAATCTACGAGCTGACCCGGTAAAAATCTGTCGTTCTGCCCCCTGAACAAGGCAGTTACCCACTGTTCTCCGGTAGGCCGTCATTGTAAATAAGAATTTGTTCTTAACTGACTTGCGTAGTTAAAGAAAGGTCACGTATAAAATAAAATGTTAACAATGAACACAGCAGTTGTCAAGACTACACAGACAGACTAGGGCCTTTAATCCTCGGTCAAAGGTCGTGGCCACTACAGGGAATAGGGTGTGATTTGGGACAGAAACTCCATGAGACGAGGCTAGTTGTTGGACTCACCTCTTTAGAGGTGCGTAGTTGATGAAAGTCTCTCCCTGTCTCCAGGGCCTCTGCTCTCTCCTCGGCCTCTCTGAGGGCCTCTCTCAGTCCGGACAGCTCTCTCTCTGCTTTTTGCTTCCCCTGGACGGACACGCGGACACACAGACACACTGTAAAATCATCCGTATGGATGTAGTGCTGCTTTAAAGTTGAACCATACGTGGGGTTTTTACTCTAAACAAGGTTATCCACAAGTAACCTGGTCCCAGATCTGTTTGAGTTGTATCAGCTCTAATGGTCGTTATGACAACAATCAGAGGAGTTGCACAAACAGATCAAGGACCCAAAGAGGTTTTTTTTAACGTTTTTTTTTTTTTTACAATGAGGTTAAACAGTGTACCTCTCTGAACAAGTCTTGTTGTGTAACAGGTAAGGTCCTGCTGGGTGGGTTGTTGTTAGTTCTTGGGGCCGCAGGTTTGATAACACTCCCTCTCTCGAGAGACAATCTCATCTTCGACATGTCCCTCTCCAGTTGAAGAACCCTTCAAATGGACATATAAATGGAATTTACTGACGTCTCTTTTGGGAGTTCTTTATATCAGGTTTGAAAACTGAGGTGAATAGCAGGGTTGGGGTCAAATCCATTTCAATTCGGTCCATTCAGGAAGTTAAATTTTATATATATTTTTTCCTGAAATGACTGAATTGAAATGGAAATGGCCCCTGCATGGTGAATAGCTGTCCTGTTCATCTACACGGGGATTTGGAAATGGTATGAACTCATTCAATACCATGAATGCCATTCTTAGCGGCTTAGTCATTGTACTCACTTGTCTTGCAGTTCTCCTCGACGTCGGCTTTCCTCAACCCGGCTCAACTCAGCTGCCTCCTTCTCTTGCTCAAGAGCACTCACTGCATCTGCCAGCTGCTGTGGGACAAACGGGTTGAGGGGTGAGCCTGAACCCCAAAGACCAGACAAAACCTGATCTAGACCCCAAAGACCAGTCAAAACCTGATCTAGACCCCAAAGACCAGACAACACCTGGTTTAGACCCCAAAGACCAGACAACACCTGGTTTAGACCCCAAAGACCAGTCAAAACCTGGTTTAAACCCCAAAGACCAGACAAAACCTGGTTTACACCCCAAAGACCAGACAAAACCTGACCTAGACCCCAAAGACCAGACAAAACCTGGTTTAGACCCCAAAGACCAGACAAAGCCTGACCTAGACCCCAAAGACCAGACAAAACCTGGTTTAGACCCCAAAGACCAGACAAAACCTGGTTTAGACCCCAAAGACCAGTCAAAACCTGGTTTAGACCCCAAAGACCCGTCAAAACCTGACCTAGACCCCAAAGACTAGACAAAGCCTGATCTAGACCCCAAAGACCAGACAAAACCTGGTTTAGACCCCAAAGACCAGTCAAAACCTGGTTTAGACCCCAAAGACCAGTCAAAACCTGGTTTAGATTCCAAAGACCAGTCAAAAACCTGGTTTAGACCCCAAAGACCAGACAAAACCTGGTTTAGACCCCAAAGACCAGTCAAAACCTGGTTTAGACCCCAAAGACCCGTCAAAACCTGACCTAGACCCCAAAGACTAGACAAAGCCTGATCTAGACCCCAAAGACCAGTCAAAACCTGGTTTAGACTCCAAAGACCAGTCAAAACCTGGCCTAGACCGCAAAGACCAGACAAGGCCTGAACCCCAGAAACAAGACAAGGCCTGGCCTGAACCTCAAAAAGCAAGTGCAGGTACAATGGTGTTGGAAAAACTTCCAAGAAGGAAGAAACCTTGAGAGGGAAATCTGGCTGTACCGGATAGAAGTGAAGAGTACGTTATGGCCATTAAAGACCAGTTCAGAGTGTACACAGAGACAGTAGACTTTCTGAATCATTAAACCGCAGTATAAGTCCAGAGATCCTTCACGTACCTCGTGTTTCATCTCCAGCAGCTGTGCAGTACTACTGCAATGCTGCAGCTGTGTGTGTCTGTTCATCAACAGGTCTGTCTGGCTGTCAAGACGTCCGTGGGCCTCCCGCAGCCTCTGCACCAGCTCTGCCCGCCTGCAGATACAATGCTTTATCAAATCAAATCAAATGTATTTATATATAGCCCTTCTTACATCAGCTGATATATCAAAGTGCTGTACAGAAACCCAGCCTTAAACCCCAAACAGATAGCAATGCAGGTGTAGAAGCACAGTGTAGAAGCTTTATTACAGGTTATAAGTGTATATGAGACTTTATAATACCTTATTATAAGGCTTATAACATTCTATGTCTCCCTAAGTAGTACCTTATAATAAGATAACATAAATACCTTCTATTTATCCATTATATTTATAATGCCTTGTTATAAGGCTCATAATACAGTAGGTTATGTCTATCTAATAACATTATAATAAGGCATTATAAAGGGTTATAATATGTTATGTCTCTCTAAGTACCTTGTTATAAGGCGTTATAAAGGCTCATACCTAAAGCCACTCTCTTCCAGGGCTGCTCTTAGCTCAACCCCTGGGGAGACAGGGGAGAGGGACCGGGGGGCGCCCTCAGGGGCCAGGCGAGACATCGACTGCCATCTTCTTTTACCCAGCCCTGGGTCACTCTGTCTGCTGAAGCCACCATCTCTGCCATTAACGGAGGTGCTAGGACACATGAAACAGATGTCATCAATATCAAATTATACAAGACGCTTTGAGTAAACCTACCCTTTTTTTAAAGGGAAAGGCAGTGCTCAAACCAACCTAGGGTCAAGGTGCAGCCTAAATAGAAGTACAACCTAGAGGTTAAATACGAACGTTATGTCTTTAAGGCTACAAAAAAGTTTCTGTTCATACCCGGTGCTCATTTTGGAGAGGAACCCTCCAGTCATACAAGCCATACTCCATGCTGAGGACTAACAGAACAAAACATCACTCAAAAATGCCTCACCATGATCTAAATAATTAATTCATAACACAAATTTATAAGTCACCTACATAAATCACAAATCGTTCCTTACCTGAGATTTAAAGTGAGACCTGCTGTCCCACATGTCCAGATCGGTGAGGACGAGTGGACGAGAGTCTCTGAGAGGGATGAGGGAACGACTGAAGGGTTTAACACCCAGTCCTCCGAACTCATCCCTGCCTTCCACGTGGGAGAGGCCGCGGTTCTCACCCCCCCATAGCTGGGCCAAGTCCATCCGGCACAGACTGTATCGACAGGCCCCTTGGCCAGAGGGTGGAAAAAGGGGACAAGGATTGACTGAGTCTCATGTTAGTGGCAATTCGTAGTCTGCTATTATTACTACTATTCATGGGGAAAAATGCCTCGACTTTTCCAGTGTTTGTTTGTTCTGCTCTGAGTTCACACCCAATCTTTAACAATGCAGTGCAGTTAATTATAACCCCACTGACTGGACTCCAAATACCTTGTGTTTGTGTTGCAGTCAAATAGAATTTGAAAGAGAGAAAAAAAAAAACCTTACAAGGAAAACAAATGTGGACGCAATAACAAATGTTTTCTGGGTGAATTAACCTTCTGTACACTGAGTAAATGTATTACATCTACATACAGTTCACACGTGGCCTACTGTTATTAATAAGCACACAAAGAAGTAACTAATATTTTAGAATGACAAATAAACATTTTAAATATACTTAGCATAACCAGAAAACAGAATCTTTAGTGAGTAAGTATACCATATGAGAAAGCTGTCTCTTACCTTGCTGTTCAAGCCTTCTCTTGTTTTAATAGCTCTGTCCCTACTGCTGTCCGTCAGCTACCCTGATTGTGGGAGCCAGGGAGCTGTTGAGAGTGCAGCGCTGGCAGACGGTAGTCATGGTTACCCGCATACAGAGGGGGACGCGCGTTGCAGAGCGTGGGCGAGCTAAGTCCGATCCCTGTGCCGGCTACATTGTCTCCCTGTGACCTCACTGCTTCAGCAGGCTGCCTACTGTTTGTTGACACGACGAGATGACAGGAGCACCACTCTGTGGAGCCTAGCAAGACCCACGCTTGACATGAAAAAAAAAAAAAAAACAGTACATTTACTAATTGATTCACTCACACATTGCAACCGAGCATCGTGAAATAAATATTTGTGTTTCATGTTTATGGTAAAGTAATCATTGTCAAAAAAGATTACAGTAAGATTGATGTATTCAGGTATATGGCATTAGTCACAATCTTTAACGTCATTGGAATAAGTAAACCTTTTGTGTAGATATGAATAAAGACGACGGTATGCACATGATTTAAAGGAAGTTGTGTTTGTATGTTGGTATGAGACATGACGGGTGTGAGATGAATGATGACTTGACAATGAGCTGTATTATAACACACTGGTATTTGCTCTGTCTCAACAGGACAGCGAGAAATACTGCACGCCACTGAGATCATAACAACATACAGGTAACTGCCAAAATAAAGGAAACCTCAGGCATAAAGTGTCTTAACAGGGGCGTTGGGCCACAAGGAGCCGCCGGAACAGCTTCAATGCTCATTGACAAAGATTATACAAGTGTCTGGAACTCTATTGGAGGGATGCGACACCGTTCTGCCATGAGAAATTCCATCATTTGGTGTTTTGTTGTTGATGGTGGTGTTGGGAAAACGCTGTCTCAGGCACCGCTCCAATATCTCCCAAAAGTGTTCACTTGGGTTGAGATCTGGTGACTGAGACACACACACACACACACACACACACACACACACACACACACACACACACACACACACACACACACACACACACACACACACACACACACACACAATGTTCCTTTGAGACCCCTCTTTCAAAGTCACTGAGATCTCTTCTTCTAGCCATGGTAGCCTAAATAATGGGCAACTTGGCATTTTTACACATGACCCTAAGCATGATGGGATGTTAATTGCTTAATTAACTCAGGAACCACACCGGTGTGGAAGCACCTGCTTTCAATATACTTTGTATCCCTCATTTACTCATGTGTTTCCTTTATTTTGGCAGTTACCTGTCGGTGTTAGCTTTGAGAGAAAATGTCTTCCAGCTCAGTCAGTTGTCGCACATAAATCACGTGTGTAGTCATGAACGCAATACATCTCTGTATTTAGTCATATAGACCTCCTCTCATTCACACCATATCTGATGTGACTTCATGGGTAATTTAAAAAGTATTTTATCAACCAAACCAGTTATTACTTTTCTGTCAAATTATCACATTATAAATCCCCCTAGAGTCTATTGACGCACCAGTGCGTCAATCTAAGTAACATGATGCAAAAAAATACCCATCAAATCCGTCAGTTTAAGATAGAGATATTTTTGTTTTTGTATTGGATGTGTCTCAATCCCCTGCATCTGCCAATGGCGGCCTTCCGAAATCTGCCAATGGCGGCCTTCCGAAATCTGCCAATGGCCGGCCTTCCGAAATCTGCCAATGGCGGCCTTCCGAAATCTGCCAATGGACGGCCTTCCGAAATCTGCCAATGGCGGCCTTCCGAAATCTGCCAATGGCGGCCTTCCGAAATCTGCCAATGGCGGCCTTCCGAAATCTGTGGTGGAAGGTAGCGGAGCTACAGCTGTGTTTGTGAGACCCATGACCACTCTATGGAAAGGGGAGACTCTAACAAACATGATGGTGTTCTCCGCTTTGCTCTGCTCGTCTGAAGTCGGAAAAACGCTGATGTGACAACTTCTGTTTGTAGCATTCCGAACCTCTCGGTCTATAAACTAATGTGAACCCCCACTGTAAAAAAGGGGGAGATTCTCTCAAACAAAATGGTGTTCTCCTACAAGTGTTATGGGGATCCTCTGAAGGTAATCGGTACCGGTTTAAAAAGTTAATGGAATTGTGAAGGTATTTTTGTGCTTACCCCCCCCCCCCCAAAAAGTGTTTAAATATGTAAAATATATATATATATTTGCTGAGCTTTCTTATATGTTCTAGATACCTGACAGACGCTTCAAAACCTTATTCCTTATGAAAAACTGTTGGACTGTCATTTTTTTTCAATTTATGATTGTGTTATTTCTATGGGCTATAGTAGGTTAAGCCAAATTCAATATTTTATCTAATCATTTATTTATATAGTACCAGTCAAAATTTTGGACAAAACTACTCATTCAAGGGTTTTTCTCTATTTTGACTATTTTCTACATTATAGAATAATAGTGAAGATATCAAAACTATGAAATAACACATATGGAATCATGTAGGTAACCAAAAAAAGTGTTAAATAAATCAAAATATGTTTTTTCTTTGAGATTCTTCAAAGTAGCCACCCTTTGCCTTGATGACAGCTTTGCACACTCTTGGTATTCTCTCAACCTGCTTTACCTGGAATGCTTTTCCAACAGTCTTCTTGAAGGAGTTCCCACATATGCTGAGCACTTGTTGGCTGCTTTTCCTTCACTCTGCGGTCCAACTCATCCCAAACTATCTCAATTGGGTTGAGGTTAGGTGATTGTGGAGACCAGGTCATCTGATGCAGCACTCCATCACTCTGATTATTGGTCAAATAGCCCTTACACAGCCTGGAGGTGTGTTGGGTCATTGTCCTGTTGAAAAACAAATGATAATCCCACTAAGCGCAAACAATATGGGATGGCGTATCGCTGCAGAATGCTGTGGTAGCCATGCTGGTTAAGTGTGCCTTAAATTCCAAATATATCACAGACAGTGTCACCAGCAAAGCACTCTCACACCTCCTCCATGCTTCACGGTGGGAACCACACATGTGGAGCTCATTTGTTCATCTACTCTGCGTCTCACAAAGACACGGCGGTTGGAACCAAAAATCTCAAATTTGTACTCATCAGACCAGAAGACACATTTCCACCGATTTAATGCCCATTGTTCGTGTTTCTTGGTCCAAGCAAGTCTCTTATTCTTATTGATGTCCTTTAGTAGTGGTTTCTTTGCAGCAATCCAACCATGAAGGCCTGATTCACACAGTCTCCTCTGAACAGTTGATGTTGAGATGTGTCTATTACTTGAACTCTTGAACTCTAAATGAAGCATTTATTTCGGTTCTTGAAATTTTCCGGATTGACTGACCTTCATGTCTTAAAGTAAGAATGGACTGTCGTTTCTCTTTGCTTATTTGAGCTGTTCTTAAAGATGGTTGAGAGAATGCCAAGAGTGTGCAAAGCTGTCATCAAGGCAAAAGGGTGGCTACTTTGTTTAACACTTTTTTGGTTATTAAACTTTTTCAGGACCCCGTCTTTCAAAGATAATTCATAAAAATCCAAATAACTTCACAGATCTTCATTGTAAAGGGTTTAAACACTGCTTCCCATGCTTGTTCAATGAACCATAAACAATTAATGAACATGCCCCTGTGGAACGGTCGTTAAGACACTAACAGCTTACAGACGGTAGGCAATTAAGGTCACAGTTATGAAAACTTAGGACACTAAAGAGGCCTTTCTACGGACTCTGAAAAACACCAAAAGAAAGACTCCCAGGGTCCATGCTCATCTGCGTGAATGTGCCTTAGGCATGCTGCAAGGAGGCATGAGGACTGCAGATGTGGCCAGGGCAATACATTGCAATGTCCGTACTGTGAGATGCCTACGACAGCCCTACAGGGAGACAGGATGGACAGCTGATCGTCCTTGCAGTTGCAGACCACATGTAACAACACCTGCACAGGATCGGTACATCTGAACATCACACCTGCGGGACAGGTACAGGATGGCAACAACAACTGCCCGAGTTACACCAGGAACGTACAATCCCTCCATCAGTGCTCAGACTGTCCGCAATAGGCTGAGAGAGGCTGGACTGAGGGCTTGTAGGCCTGTTGTAGGGCAGGTCCTCACCAGACATCACCGGCAACAAAGTCGCCTATGGGCACAAACCCCCCGTCGCTGGACCAGACAGGACTGGCAAAAAGTGTTCTTCATTGACGAGTAGCGGTTTTGTCTCACCAGGGATGATGGTCGGATTCGCGTTTATCGTCGAAGGAACGAGCGTTAGACCGAGGCCTTTACTCTGGAGCGGGATCGATTTGGAGGTGGAGGGTCCGTCATGGTCTGGGGCAGTGTGTCACAGCATCATCGGACTGAGCTTGTTGTCATTGCAGGCAATCTCAATGCTGTGTGTTACAGGGAAGACATCCTCCTCCCTCATGTGGTACCCTTCCTGCAGGCTCATCCTGACATGACCATCCAGCATGACAATGCCACCAGCCATACTGCTCGTTCTGTGCGTGATTTCCTGCAAGACAGGCATGTCAGTGTTCTGCCATGGCCAGCGAAGAGCCCGGATCTCAATCCCATTGAGCACATCTGGGACCTGTTGGATCGGAGGGTGAGTGCTCGAGCCATTCCCCCCAGAAATGTCCGGGAACTTGCAGGTGCCTTGGTGGAAGAGTGGGGTAACATCTCACAGCAAGAACTGGCAAATCTGGTCCAGTCCATGAGGAGATGCCCTGCAGTACTTAATGCAGCTGGTGGCCACACCAGATACTGACTGTTACTTTTGATTTTGACCCCCCTTTGTTCAGGGACACATTATTCCATTTCTGTTAGTCACATGTCTATGGAACTTGTTCAGTTTATGTCTCAGTTGTTGAATCTTGTTATGTTCATACAAATATTTACACATGTTAAGTTTGCTGAAAATAAACACAGCTGACAGTGAGAGGACGTTTTATTTTTACATGATCCCATAGAGTTTACATGATCCCATATGTGTTATTTCATAGTTTTGATGTCTTCAATATTATTCTACAATGTAGAAAATAAAGACAAACCCTGGAATTGGTGTGTCTTTTGACTGTTACTGTCTAATTTGTTTATTACCTAAACTAAAGGGGTCCTAAAATTCAAAATTCAATATCTAAATTGCCTATTGTATGACCATTTTATAACAATTCCGTATGTCAGCTTAGAACCCCCCCCCCCCCCCCCCCCCCATCCCCCCAACCCCCGCCCCCCCCCCCCACTACGGTTTAGACTCTTGTTATTTTTTTTGGTCCTTTTTCTCCCTTTACAGTCTTGTCCCATCGCTGCAACTCCCTTATGGGGGAGAGGCAAAGGTCGAGAGCCGTGCGTCCTCCGAAACACAACCCAGCCAAGCCGCACTGCTTCTTGACACACTGCTCGCTTAAACCGGTAGCCAGCCAAAGCAATCTGTACACCTGGCGACCATGTCAGCGTGCATGCGCCCGCTAGTGCGAGACGGGACAAGAACATCCCTGCTGGCCAAACACTGACGCTGGGCCAATTGTACTATGCCCTATGGGTCTCCCGGTCGAGGGCGGCTGCGACAGAGCCTGGACTCGAACCAGGATCTCTAGTGGCACAGCTAACACCGTGATGCAGTGTCTTATGCTTCGAACACACCGACAGTATCATTGCATTTTGGTACACCATAATTACATTAAATTCCAATGAATCGCTGCGTTTGCCTTGCAGTGTTGCGTTGCAGAGACAGTTGCAGTGCGTTCGGTGTGGTGCATAAATTCACCATATCCTGGTGATGCTACATATTTTGCGCCATGACCGGTGGGTTCGAAGTGTTAGATCACTGTGGCACTAGGGAGGCCACGGCTTAGCCTCTTAATAAATTATATTAAAGCAATATTCACTCCATGAAATTAAATGTGATAACAAACACATAAATGTCATTGTGCATTGTGTATTTCATGTCTGCAACCCTGATAACTTTTATTTTGAAATGTGTTTGGCTACGTGCGCCGGAAGTTGTGCGACGCTAGCTCATGCTTCTGAAACAAAGCTAAGGACGCTTGCTTTGATTATTTTAATTATAATACCCCATTTTGGGCAACTGCTCAAATATTAAATTAAAACAGTCGTTATACGGAATATCACCAAAGGTAGGCTACTTTTCTTCAAGAAACAATAAGACATGTATTGCCATTCTGAACGCGAATATTAGACCTCGTCAGAGGCCATGTTGTTAGCAAGCTGTCAACCTCAGCTAGATGTTAGCTAGCTATTTCAACTTTAAACTTTCTCATGACATGACATCTCAACTTTCTCATGACATGTGTTCATGTTTACCATGGTTTGACTCGTCACCAGACAGCATGGCTGCAGACTGGTTGGGTAGTCTGGTCTCGATAAACTGCGGAGAAACTCTGGGGGTGTACCAAGGTGAGGTGTCGTCTGTGGACCAGTCCAGCCAGACCATCTCCCTCAAACAGCCCTTCCACAATGGAGTCAAGTGTCCTGTGCCCGAGGTCACTTTTAGGTACGACTGTTTATTATTTTCGTGGAAATTATATTTTCTTCATAGTATTACAACGCTTTCAGGGAAACTATGATTAAAATAACTCAATTGTAGGCTAGTGTTGTCATGATACCAGCATGTTGACTTCGATACTAGGTTTAGTATCATGACACTGGATTCAACACGATACTTGATACCAGAACGATACCAAAATTATACCAAGTTAAAAACAAATAAAAGGTGTATTGGCCAAAGTCAAAGAATGGCACTTGATCCAGATAGATCTTCTGAGTTCAATATCATTTCATTTGACATTTTTGGATTTTAGAATGAATGTATTAATAAATAAATTAATCAATCATACAATCAGACTTTTTTTTTTGCCAATCAAACTACATAACAACATAATGGCAGAAATGTATTTGAGTGGTAAATCTCTCTTGATAAACTGGGTAAATCCAAGATGTAGTTTAGGCCTATTCACAATACAGGTGAATGCATATGTAACAGTTTAACTTTAGTCCGTCCCCTCGCCCCGACCCGGGCGCGAACCAGGGACCCTCTGCACACACCAACAACAGTCACCCACGAAGCATCGTTACCCATCGCTCCACAAAAGCCGCGGCCCTTTGCAGAGCAAGGGGAACCACTACTTCAAGGTTTCAGAGCGAGTGACGTCACCGACTGAAAGGCTGCTAGCGCGCACCACCGCTAACTAGCTAGCCATTTCACATCGGTTATACATATTCAATGCGTGTGTGCATGCAATGAGTTATTAATCTTGCTTTAACTAATTTCAATGAGGCTACAGATTAAAAACAACCTGTTTACTTTCTAATGGGGACTTATTTTATGGCGCTGCTCAACAACATTTAGCAATAGAAGAAGCAGTAGCTTTTTTAAATAAAAGTGTGCACTGTCTCTTAAGACCCGTGACGTCATTCACACAAAGTCAGTTCGAGGCTCAAGCAAAGATGATCTTGACTGAAAGAGACGTAAGGCACGGGAGACGAAGTGAATTAATAAAGTTTTGTTAAACAGCTATTTTTTTTCACTTATGGTTAGCATATTTTCACAAACGATGTACTTGGGTAGTGAATTGATGTTAGCTTCAGCTGTAAGCTAGCAAGGAAAGTTAGCCTACAAAGTTGGACGCTACCGGTATGTTCTTGCATTGTAGTGTTCTAGCCTGTACTGGACATTGTTTTGAGAACAGTAATTAACAGTTTCAACCCTTCTACATGTCGCATTATCAATAATGTATATCAAATCAAATGTATTTATAAAGCCCTTCTTACATCAGCTGATATCTCAAAGTGCTGCACAGAAACCCAGCCTAAAACCCCAAACAGCAAGCAATGCAGGTGAAGAAGCACGGTGGCTAGGAAAAACTCCCTAGAAAGGCCAAAACCTAGGAAGAAACCTAGAGAGGAACCAGGCTATGAGGGGTGGGCAGTCCTCTTCTGGCTGTGCCGGGTGGAGATTATAACAGAACATGGCCAAGATGTTCATAAATGACCAGCAGGGTCAAATAATAATAATCACAGTAGTTGTCGAGGGTGCAGCAAGTCAGCACCTCAGGAGTAAATGTCAGTTGGCTTTTCATAGCCGATCATATAAACCCTAGATTGCTGATGCTATGTATTGGCCATTGAGAGGCTTTGAAGCCACCGGTCGGCCATATTGGCCCTCCCCAGTAGGAGCAGTCCTTCACAGGAAATAATGGAATTCTACAGTATTTCAATTAAATGTTTCAAGGACTAATAACAGGCTGTTTCACACGTCTCTCTTGTCAAATGATACAAATGTACACCGCATTAATTAATTCAGGAGAAAATACCTTCAAAGTTGTCAAACCAACATGATTGTCTACCAGGGTTGAGATCAATTCTATTTTCACAGTCCAGAATTACCTGTTGTCTCCCACAGTGCCATGGACGTCAGCCTTTATGTGACTGTCTATTCTCCCACAGTGCCGTGGACATCAGCCTTTATGTGACTGTCTATGACTGTCTATTCTCCCACAGTGCCGTGGACGTCAGCCTGTATATGACTGTCTATTCTCCCACAGTGCCGTGGACGTCAGCCTGTATATGACTGTCTATTCTCCCACAGTGCCGTGGACATCAGCCTTTATGTGACTGTCTATTCTCCCAGTGCCGTGGACGTCAGCCTTTATGTGACTGTCTATTCTCCCACAGTGCCGTGGACATCAAGGAGCTGAAGGTCCTGGATATAGTGAGTGGTAGAGGTGTTGTGGTTCCGAAGAGCAGCGATCCGGTCTCAGTCCCACACAGAGGACAGCATAAGACCCAGGACAGGCTGTCTTCACCGCAACAGCTGTGTTCTAAAAGCTATGGAGATAAACACCTGGACGGGCCGGGCCAGCCCGGGGGTTTCCGACGGCGACACAACTCCTGTAAGTACCAGCACACTGCAGGGTCATGTTCATTAGGCACCAATAGAAACCAGCACACTGCAGGGTCATGTTCATTAGGCACCAATAGAAACCAGTACACTGCCAGGGTCATGTTCATTAGGCACCAATAGAAACCAGACCACTGCAGGGTCATGTTCATTAGGCACCAATAGAAACCAGCACACTGCAGGGTCATGTTCATTAGGCACCAATAGAAACCAGACCACTGCAGGGTCATGTTCATTAGGCACCAATAGAAACCAGCACACTGCAGGGTCATGTTCATTAGGCACCAATAGAAACCAGCACACTGCCAGGGCCATGTTCATTAGGCACCAATAGAAACCAGCACACTGCAGGGTCATGTTCATTAGGCACCAATAGAAACCAGTACACTGCCAGGGTCATGTTCGTTAGTTACCAATAGAAACCAGCACACTGCAGGGTCATGTTCATTAGGCACCAATAGAAACCAGCACACTGCAGGGCCATGTTCATTAGGCACCAATAGAAACCAGCACACTGCAGGGTCATGTTCATTAGGCACCAATAGAAACCAGTACACTGCCAGGGTCATGTTCGTTAATTACCAATAGAAACCAGCACACTGCAGGGTCATGTTCATTAGGCACCAATAGAAACCAGCACACTGCAGGGTCATGTTCATTAGGCACCAATAGAAACCAGCCATGTTCATTAGGCACCAATAGAAACCAGCACACTGCCAGGGTCATGTTCATTAGTTACCAATAGAAACCAGCACACTGCAGGGTCATGTTCATTATGCACCAATAGAAACCAACACACTGCAGGGTCATGTTCATTAGGCACCAATAGAAACCAGCACACTGCCAGGGCCATGTTCATTAGGCACCAATAGAAACCAGCACACTGCAGGGTCATGTTCATTAGGCACCAATAGAAACCAGTACACTGCAGACTCAATGACCTGTACTACTGACCTGTACTACCATTACTGACCTGTACTACTGACCTGTACTACCATTACTGACCTGTACTACTGACCTGTACTACCATTACAGACCTGTACTACCACTACTGACCTGTACTACTGACCTGTACTACTGACCTGTACTACTGACCTGTACTACCACTACTGACCTGTACTACTGACCTGTACTACCATTACTGACCTGTACTACCATTACTGACCTGTACTACCACTACTGACCTGTACTACCACTACTGACCTGTACTACTGACCTGTACTACCATTACTGACCTGTACTACCGACCTGTACTACTGACCTGTACTACCACTACTGACCTGTACTACTGACCTGTACTACTGACCTGTACTACCATTACTGACCTGTACTACCACTACTGACCTGTACTACCACTACTGACCTGTACTACCACTACTGACCTGTACTACCACTACTGACCTGTACTACTGACCTGTACTACTGACCTGTACTACTGACCTATACTACCATTACTTACCTGTACTACCACTACTGACCTGTACTACCACTACTGACCTGTACTACTGACCTGTACTACCATTACTGACCTGTACTACCATTACCGACCTGTACTACTGACCTGTACTACCACTACTGACCTGTACTACCATTACTGACCTGTACTACCACTACTGACCTGTACTACTGACCTGTACTACCACTACTGACCTGTACTACTGACCTGTACTACTACTACTGACCTGTACTACTGACCTGTACTACCACTACTGACCTGTACTACCACTACTGACCTGTACTACCACTACTGACCTGTACTACTGACCTGTACTACCACTACTGACCTGTACTACTGACCTGTACTACCACTACTGACCTGTACTACTGACCTGTACTACCATTACTGACCTGTACTACCACTACTGACCTGTACTACTGACCTGTACTACCATTACTGACCTGTACTACTGACCTGTACTACCACTACTGACCTGTACTACCACTACTGACCTGTACTACCACTACTGACCTGTACTACTGACCTGTACTACCATTACTGACCTGTACTACCATTACTGACCTGTACTACCATTACTGACCTGTACTACCACTACTGACCTGTATTACCACTACTGACCTGTACTACTGACCTGTACTACTGACTTGTACTACCACTACTGACCTGTACTACCACTACTGACCTGTACTACTGACCTGTACTACCACTACTGACCTGTACTACCATTACTGACCTGTACTACCACTACTGACCTGTACTACCATTACTGACCTGTACTACTGACCTGTACTACTGACCTGTACTACTGACCTGTACTACTGACCTGTACTACCATTACTGACCTGTACTACTGACCTGTACTACCATTACTGACCTGTACTACTGACCTGTACTACTGACCTGTACTACCACTACTGACCTGTACTACCACTACTGACCTGTACTACTGACCTGTACTACCATTACTGACCTGTACTACTGACCTGTACTACCATTACTGACGTGTACTACCACTACTGAACTGTACTACTGACCTGTACTACCATTACTGACCTGTACTACCACTACTGAACTGTACTACTGACCTGTACTACCACTCCTGACCTGTACTATCACTACTGACCTGTACTACCATTACTGACCTGTACTACCATTACTGACCTGTACTACCACTACTGAACTGTACTACTGACCTGTACTACCACTCCTGACCTGTACTATCACTACTGACCTGTACTACCATTACTGACCTGTACTACCATTACTGACCTGTACTACCACTACTGACCTGTACTACTGACCTGTACTACTGACCTGTACTACCACTACTGACCAGTACTACCACTACTGACCTGTACTACCACTACTGACCTGTACTACTGACATGTACTACCACTACTGACCTGTACTACCACTACTGACCTGTACTACTGACCTGTACTACCACTACTGACCTGTACTACTGACCTGTACTACTGACCTGTACTACCATTACTGGCCTGTACTACTGACCTGTACTACCATTACTGACCTGTACTACTGACCTGTACTACCACTACTGACCTGTACTACTGACCTGTACTACCATTAATGACCTGTACTACCACTACTGACCTGTACTACTGACCTGTACTACCACTACTGACCTGTACTACTGACCTGTACTACCACTACTGACCTGTACTACTGACCTGTACTACCACTACTGGCCTGTACTACTGACCTGTACTACCACTACTGACCTGTACTACCACTACTGACCTGTACTACTGACCTGTACTACTAACCTGTACTACCACTACTGACCTGTACTACCATTACTGACCTGTACTACCATTACTGACCTGTACTACCATTACTGACCTGTACTACTGACCTGTACTACCACTACTGAACTGTACTACTGACCTGTACTACCATTACTGACCTGTACTACCATTACTGACCTGTACTACCACTACTGACCTGTACTACCACTACTGACCTGTTCTACTGACCTGTTCTACCGTTACTGACCTGTACTACCGTTACTGACCTGTACTACCACTACTGACCTGTACTACTGACCTGTACTACCGTTACTGACCTGTACTACCATTACTGACCTGTACTACCACTACTGACCTGTACTACCACTACTGACCTGTACTACCACTCCTGACCTGTACTACCACTCCTGACCTGTACTACCATTACTGACCTGTACTACCACTACTGACCTGTACTACCATTACTGACCTGTACTACCGTTACTGACCTGTACTACCACTACTGACCTGTACTACCACTACTGACCTGTACTACCATTACTGACCTGTACTACCATTACTGACCTGTACTACTGACCTGTACTACCACTACTGACCTGTACTACCACTACTGACCTGTACTACCACTACTGACCTGTACTACCACTACTGACCTGTACTACCACTACTGACCTGTACTACCACTACTGACCTGAACTACTGACCTGTACTACCACTACTGACCTGTACTACTGACCTGTACTACCACTACTGACCTGTACTACCACTACTGACCTGTACAATCACTACTGACCTGTACTACCATTACTGACCTGTACTACCACTACTGACCTGTACTACCACTACTGACCTGTACTACCACTACTGACCTGTACTACCACTACTGACCTGTACTACTGACCTGTACTACCATTACTGACCTGTACTACTGACCTGTACTACCGTTACTGACCTGTACTACTGACCTGTACTACCGTTACTGACCTGTACTACCATTACTGACCTGGACTACCACTACTGACCTGTACTACTGACCTGTACTACCATTACTGACCTGTACTACCATTACTGACCTGTACTACCATTACTGACCTGTACTACCATTACTGACCTGTACTACTGACCTGTACTACCATTACTGACCTGTACTACTGACCTGTACTACCACTACTGACCTGTACTACCACTACTGACCTGTACTACTGACCTGTACTACCACTACTGACCTGTACTACTGACCTGTACTACCATTACTGACCTGTACTACCACTACTGACCTGTACTACCGTTACTGACCTGTACTACTGACCTGTACTACCATTACTGACCTGTACTACTGACCTGTACTACCACTACTGACCTGTACTACCACTACTGACCTGTACTACCACTACTGACCTGTACTACCACTACTGACCTGTACTACTGACCTGTACTACTGACCTGTACTACTGACCTGTACTACCACTACTGACCTGTACTACCACTACTGACCTGTACTACCGTTACTGACCTGTACTACTGACCTGTACTACCACTACTGACCTGTACTACCACTACTGACCTGTACTACTGACCTGTACTACTGACCTGTACTACTGACCTGTACTACCACTACTGACCTGTACTACTGACCTGTACTACCACTACTGACCTGTACTACTGACCTGTACTACCACTACTGACCTGTACTACTGACCTGTACTACCACTACTGACCTGTACTACCACTACTGACCTGTACTACCACTACTGACCTGTACTACTGACCTGTACTACCACTACTGACCTGTACTACTGACCTGTACTACTGACCTGTACTACCACTACTGACCTGTACTACCGTTACTGACCTGTACTACTGACCTGTACTACTGACCTGTACTACCACTACTGACCTGTACTACCGTTACTGACCTGTACTACCACTACTGACCTGTACTACCGTTACTGACCTGTACTACCACTACTGACCTGTACTACCATTACTGACCTGTACTACCACTACTGACCTGTACTACCACTACTGACCTGTACTACCGTTACTGACCTGTACTACTGACCTGTACTACCATTACTGACCTGTACTACTGACCTGTACTACCACTACTGACCTGTACTACCACTACTGACCTGTACTACTGACCTGTACTACTGACCTGTACTACTGACCTGTACTACCACTACTGACCTGTACCACTGACCTGTACTACTGACCTGTACTACTGACCTGTACTACCGTTACTGACCTGTACTACCATTACTGACCTGTACTACCACTACTGACCTGTACTACTGACCTGTACTACTGACCTGTACTACTGACCTGTACTACCGCTACTGACCTGTACTACCGCTACTGACCTGTACTACCGCTACTGACCTGTACTACCACTACTGACCTGTACTACCACTACTGACCTGTACTACCACTACTGACCTGTACTACCACTACTGACCTGTACTACCACTACTGACCTGTACTACCACTACTGACCTGTACTACTGACCTGTACTACCACTACTGACCTGTACTACCACTACTGACCTGTACTACCACTACTGACCTGTACTACCATTACTGACCTGTACTACTGACCTGTACTACTGACCTGTACTACCACTACTGACCTGTACTACCATTACTGACCTGTACTACTGACCTGTACTACTGACCTGTACTACTGACCTGTACTACCACTACTGACCTGTACTACTGACCTGTACTACCACTACTGACCTGTACTACTGACCTGTACTACCACTACTGACCTGTACTACCACTACTGACCTGTACTACCATTACTGACCTGTACTACTGACCTGTACTACCATTACTGACCTGTACTACTGACCTGTACTACCACTACTGACCTGTACTACTGACCTGTACTACCATTACTGACCTGTACTACCATTACTGACCTGTACTACCATTACTGACCTGTACTACCATTACTGACCTGTACTACTGACCTGTACTACCATTACTGACCTGTACTACTGACCTGTACTACCACTACTGACCTGTACTACCACTACTGACCTGTACTACTGACCTGTACTACCACTACTGACCTGTACTACCGTTACTGACCTGTACTACTGATCTGTACTACCATTACTGACCTGAACTACTGACCTGTACTACCACTACTGACCTGTACTACTGACCTGTACTACTGACCTGTACTACTGACCTGTACTACTGACCTGTACTACTGACCTGTACTACCACTACTGACCTGTACTACCACTACTGACCTGTACTACCACTACTGACCTGTACTACCACTACTGACCTGTACTACCACTACTGACCTGTACTACCACTACTGACCTGTACTACCGTTACTGACCTGTACTACTGACCTGTACTACCACTACTGACCTGTACTACCACTACTGACCTGTACTACTGACCTGTACTACCACTACTGACCTGTACTACTGACCTGTACTACTGACCTGTACTACTGACCTGTACTACCACTACTGACCTGTACTCCTGACCTGTACTACCACTACTGACCTGTACTACTGACCTGTACTACCACTACTGACCTGTACTACCACTACTGACCTGTACTACTGACCTGTACTACCACTACTGACCTGTACTACCACTACTGACCTGTACTACCGTTACTGACCTGTACTACCACTACTGACCTGTACTACCGTTACTGACCTGTACTACCACTACTGACCTGTACTACCATTACTGACCTGTACTACCACTACTGACCTGTACTACCATTACTGACCTGTACTACTGACCTGTACTACCACTACTGACCTGTACTACTGACCTGTACTACCACTACTGACCTGTACTACTGACCTGTACTACTGACCTGTACTACTGACCTGTACTACCATTACTGACCTGTACTACCGTTACTGACCTGTACTACCACTACTGACCTGTACTACCATTACTGACCTGTACTACTGACCTGTACTACCGTTACTGACCTGTACTACCACTACTGACCTGTACTACCACTACTGACCTGTACTACCACTACTGACCTTTACTACCACTACTGACCTGTACTACCACTACTGACCTGTACTACCATTACTGACCTGTACTACCATTACTGACCTGTACTACCATTACTGACCTGTACTACCGTTACTGACCTGTACTACCACTACTGACCTGTACTACCATTACTGACCTGTACTACTGACCTGTACTACCGTTACTGACCTGTACTACTGACCTGTACTACCGTTACTGACCTGTACTACTGACCTGTACTACCGTTACTGACCTGTACTACTGACCTGTACTACCGTTACTGACCTGTACTACTGACCTGTACTACTGACCTGTACTACCACTACTGACCTGTACTACCACTACTGACCTGTACTACCACTACTGACCTGTACTACCACTACTGACCTGTACTACCACTACTGACCTGTACTACCATTACTGACCTGTACTACCACTACTGACCTGTACTACCATTACTGACCTGTACTACTGACCTGTACTACCACTACTGACCTGTACTACAGTTACTGACCTGTACTACCGTTATTGACCTGTACTACCGTTACTGACCTGTACTACCGTTACTGACCTGTACTACCACTACTGACCTGTACTACCACTACTGACCTGTACTACCACTACTGACTTGTACTACCACTACTGACTTGTACTACCACTACTGACTTGTACTACCACTACTGACCTGTACTACCACTACTGACCTGTACTACTGACCTGTACTACCACTACTGACCTGTACTACCACTACTGACCTGTACTACCACTACTGACCTGTACTACCACTACTGACCTGTACTACTGACCTGTACTACCACTACTGACCTGTACTACCACTACTGACCTGTACTACTGACCTGTACTACCACTACTGACCTGTACTTCTGACCTGTACTACTGACCTGTACTACCACTACTGACCTGTACTACTGACCTGTACTACTGACCTGTACTACTGACCTGTACTACCACTACTGACCTGTACTACTGACCTGTACTACTGACCTGTACTACCACTACTGACCTGTACTACTGACCTGTACTACCACTACTGACCTGTACTACTGACCTGTACTACTGACCTGTACTACCACTACTGACCTGTACTACCACTACTGACCTGTACTACCACTACTGACCTGTACTACCACTACTGACCTGTACTACTGACCTGTACTACCACTACTGACCTGTACTACTGACCTGTACTACCACTACTGACCTGTACTACCACTACTGACCTGTACTACTGACCTGTACTACCACTACTGACCTGTACTACCGTTACTGACCTGTACTACCACTACTGACCTGTACTACCACTACTGACCTGTACTACTACTACTACTGACCTGTACTACTGACCTGTACTACCACTACTGACCTGTACTACTGACCTGTATTACCACTACTGACCTGTACTACTGACCTGTACTACTGACCTGTACTACTGACCTGTACTACTGACCTGTATTACCACTACTGACCTGTACTACAAACCTGTACTACCACTACTGACCTGTACTACTACTACTGACCTGTACTACCACTACTGACCTGTACTACTGACCTGTACTACCATTACTGACCTGTACTACTGACCTGTACTACCATTACTGACGTGTACTACCACTACTGAACTGTACTACTGACCTGTACTACCATTACTGACCTGTACTACCACTACTGAACTGTACTACTGACCTGTACTACCACTCCTGACCTGTACTATCACTACTGACCTGTACTACCATTACTGACCTGTACTACCATTACTGACCTGTACTACCACTACTGAACTGTACTACTGACCTGTACTACCACTCCTGACCTGTACTATCACTACTGACCTGTACTACCATTACTGACCTGTACTACCATTACTGACCTGTACTACCACTACTGACCTGTACTACTGACCTGTACTACTGACCTGTACTACCACTACTGACCAGTACTACCACTACTGACCTGTACTACCACTACTGACCTGTACTACTGACATGTACTACCACTACTGACCTGTACTACCACTACTGACCTGTACTACTGACCTGTACTACCACTACTGACCTGTACTACTGACCTGTACTACTGACCTGTACTACCATTACTGGCCTGTACTACTGACCTGTACTACCATTACTGACCTGTACTACTGACCTGTACTACCACTACTGACCTGTACTACTGACCTGTACTACCATTAATGACCTGTACTACCACTACTGACCTGTACTACTGACCTGTACTACCACTACTGACCTGTACTACTGACCTGTACTACCACTACTGACCTGTACTACTGACCTGTACTACCACTACTGGCCTGTACTACTGACCTGTACTACCACTACTGACCTGTACTACCACTACTGACCTGTACTACTGACCTGTACTACTAACCTGTACTACCACTACTGACCTGTACTACCATTACTGACCTGTACTACCATTACTGACCTGTACTACCATTACTGACCTGTACTACTGACCTGTACTACCACTACTGAACTGTACTACTGACCTGTACTACCATTACTGACCTGTACTACCATTACTGACCTGTACTACCACTACTGACCTGTACTACCACTACTGACCTGTTCTACTGACCTGTTCTACCGTTACTGACCTGTACTACCGTTACTGACCTGTACTACCACTACTGACCTGTACTACTGACCTGTACTACCGTTACTGACCTGTACTACCATTACTGACCTGTACTACCACTACTGACCTGTACTACCACTACTGACCTGTACTACCACTCCTGACCTGTACTACCACTCCTGACCTGTACTACCATTACTGACCTGTACTACCACTACTGACCTGTACTACCATTACTGACCTGTACTACCGTTACTGACCTGTACTACCACTACTGACCTGTACTACCACTACTGACCTGTACTACCATTACTGACCTGTACTACCATTACTGACCTGTACTACTGACCTGTACTACCACTACTGACCTGTACTACCACTACTGACCTGTACTACCACTACTGACCTGTACTACCACTACTGACCTGTACTACCACTACTGACCTGAACTACTGACCTGTACTACCACTACTGACCTGTACTACTGACCTGTACTACCACTACTGACCTGTACTACCACTACTGACCTGTACAATCACTACTGACCTGTACTACCATTACTGACCTGTACTACCACTACTGACCTGTACTACCACTACTGACCTGTACTACCACTACTGACCTGTACTACCACTACTGACCTGTACTACTGACCTGTACTACCATTACTGACCTGTACTACTGACCTGTACTACCGTTACTGACCTGTACTACTGACCTGTACTACCGTTACTGACCTGTACTACCATTACTGACCTGGACTACCACTACTGACCTGTACTACTGACCTGTACTACCATTACTGACCTGTACTACCATTACTGACCTGTACTACCATTACTGACCTGTACTACCATTACTGACCTGTACTACTGACCTGTACTACCATTACTGACCTGTACTACTGACCTGTACTACCACTACTGACCTGTACTACCACTACTGACCTGTACTACTGACCTGTACTACCACTACTGACCTGTACTACTGACCTGTACTACCATTACTGACCTGTACTACCACTACTGACCTGTACTACCGTTACTGACCTGTACTACTGACCTGTACTACCATTACTGACCTGTACTACTGACCTGTACTACCACTACTGACCTGTACTACCACTACTGACCTGTACTACCACTACTGACCTGTACTACCACTACTGACCTGTACTACTGACCTGTACTACTGACCTGTACTACTGACCTGTACTACCACTACTGACCTGTACTACCACTACTGACCTGTACTACCGTTACTGACCTGTACTACTGACCTGTACTACCACTACTGACCTGTACTACCACTACTGACCTGTACTACTGACCTGTACTACTGACCTGTACTACTGACCTGTACTACTGACCTGTACTACCACTACTGACCTGTACTACTGACCTGTACTACCACTACTGACCTGTACTACTGACCTGTACTACCACTACTGACCTGTACTACTGACCTGTACTACCACTACTGACCTGTACTACCACTACTGACCTGTACTACCACTACTGACCTGTACTACTGACCTGTACTACCACTACTGACCTGTACTACCGTTACTGACCTGTACTACTGACCTGTACTACTGACCTGTACTACTGACCTGTACTACTGACCTGTACTACCACTACTGACCTGTACTACCGTTACTGACCTGTACTACCACTACTGACCTGTACTACCGTTACTGACCTGTACTACCACTACTGACCTGTACTACCATTACTGACCTGTACTACCACTACTGACCTGTACTACCACTACTGACCTGTACTACCGTTACTGACCTGTACTACTGACCTGTACTACCATTACTGACCTGTACTACTGACCTGTACTACCACTACTGACCTGTACTACCACTACTGACCTGTACTACTGACCTGTACTACTGACCTGTACTACTGACCTGTACTACCACTACTGACCTGTACCACTGACCTGTACTACTGACCTGTACTACTGACCTGTACTACCGTTACTGACCTGTACTACCATTACTGACCTGTACTACCACTACTGACCTGTACTACTGACCTGTACTACTGACCTGTACTACTGACCTGTACTACCGTTACTGACCTGTACTACCGCTACTGACCTGTACTACCGCTACTGACCTGTACTACCACTACTGACCTGTACTACCACTACTGACCTGTACTACCACTACTGACCTGTACTACCACTACTGACCTGTACTACCACTACTGACCTGTACTACCACTACTGACCTGTACTACTGACCTGTACTACCACTACTGACCTGTACTACCACTACTGACCTGTACTACCACTACTGACCTGTACTACCATTACTGACCTGTACTACTGACCTGTACTACTGACCTGTACTACCACTACTGACCTGTACTACCATTACTGACCTGTACTACTGACCTGTACTACTGACCTGTACTACTGACCTGTACTACCACTACTGACCTGTACTACTGACCTGTACTACCACTACTGACCTGTACTACTGACCTGTACTACCACTACTGACCTGTACTACCACTACTGACCTGTACTACCATTACTGACCTGTACTACTGACCTGTACTACCATTACTGACCTGTACTACTGACCTGTACTACCACTACTGACCTGTACTACTGACCTGTACTACCATTACTGACCTGTACTACCATTACTGACCTGTACTACCATTACTGACCTGTACTACCATTACTGACCTGTACTACTGACCTGTACTACCATTACTGACCTGTACTACTGACCTGTACTACCACTACTGACCTGTACTACCACTACTGACCTGTACTACTGACCTGTACTACCACTACTGACCTGTACTACCGTTACTGACCTGTACTACTGACCTGTACTACCATTACTGACCTGAACTACTGACCTGTACTACCACTACTGACCTGTACTACTGACCTGTACTACTGACCTGTACTACTGACCTGTACTACTGACCTGTACTACTGACCTGTACTACCACTACTGACCTGTACTACCACTACTGACCTGTACTACCACTACTGACCTGTACTACCACTACTGACCTGTACTACCACTACTGACCTGTACTACCACTACTGACCTGTACTACCGTTACTGACCTGTACTACTGACCTGTACTACCACTACTGACCTGTACTACCACTACTGACCTGTACTACTGACCTGTACTACCACTACTGACCTGTACTACTGACCTGTACTACTGACCTGTACTACTGACCTGTACTACCACTACTGACCTGTACTCCTGACCTGTACTACCACTACTGACCTGTACTACTGACCTGTACTACCACTACTGACCTGTACTACCACTACTGACCTGTACTACTGACCTGTACTACCACTACTGACCTGTACTACCACTACTGACCTGTACTACCGTTACTGACCTGTACTACCACTACTGACCTGTACTACCGTTACTGACCTGTACTACCACTACTGACCTGTACTACCATTACTGACCTGTACTACCACTACTGACCTGTACTACCATTACTGACCTGTACTACTGACCTGTACTACCACTACTGACCTGTACTACTGACCTGTACTACCACTACTGACCTGTACTACTGACCTGTACTACTGACCTGTACTACTGACCTGTACTACCATTACTGACCTGTACTACCGTTACTGACCTGTACTACCACTACTGACCTGTACTACCATTACTGACCTGTACTACTGACCTGTACTACCGTTACTGACCTGTACTACCACTACTGACCTGTACTACCACTACTGACCTGTACTACCACTACTGACCTTTACTACCACTACTGACCTTTACTACCACTACTGACCTGTACTACCACTACTGACCTGTACTACCATTACTGACCTGTACTACCATTACTGACCTGTACTACCATTACTGACCTGTACTACCGTTACTGACCTGTACTACCACTACTGACCTGTACTACCATTACTGACCTGTACTACTGACCTGTACTACCGTTACTGACCTGTACTACTGACCTGTACTACCGTTACTGACCTGTACTACTGACCTGTACTACCGTTACTGACCTGTACTACTGACCTGTACTACCATTACTGACCTGTACTACTGACCTGTACTACTGACCTGTACTACTGACCTGTACTACCACTACTGACCTGTACTACCACTACTGACCTGTACTACCACTACTGACCTGTACTACCACTACTGACCTGTACTACCACTACTGACCTGTACTACCATTACTGACCTGTACTACCACTACTGACCTGTACTACCATTACTGACCTGTACTACTGACCTGTACTACCACTACTGACCTGTACTACAGTTACTGACCTGTACTACCGTTATTGACCTGTACTACCGTTACTGACCTGTACTACCGTTACTGACCTGTACTACCACTACTGACCTGTACTACCACTACTGACCTGTACTACCACTACTGACTTGTACTACCACTACTGACTTGTACTACCACTACTGACTTGTACTACCACTACTGACCTGTACTACCACTACTGACCTGTACTACCACTACTGACCTGTACTACCACTACTGACCTGTACTACCACTACTGACCTGTACTACCACTACTGACCTGTACTACCACTACTGACCTGTACTACCACTACTGACCTGTACTACTGACCTGTACTACCACTACTGACCTGTACTACCACTACTGACCTGTACTACTGACCTGTACTACCACTACTGACCTGTACTTCTGACCTGTACTACTGACCTGTACTACCACTACTGACCTGTACTACTGACCTGTACTACTGACCTGTACTACTGACCTGTACTACCACTACTGACCTGTACTACTGACCTGTACTACTGACCTGTACTACCACTACTGACCTGTACTACTGACCTGTACTACCACTACTGACCTGTACTACTGACCTGTACTACTGACCTGTACTACCACTACTGACCTGTACTACCACTACTGACCTGTACTACCACTACTGACCTGTACTACCACTACTGACCTGTACTACTGACCTGTACTACCACTACTGACCTGTACTACTGACCTGTACTACCACTACTGACCTGTACTACCACTACTGACCTGTACTACTGACCTGTACTACCACTACTGACCTGTACTACCGTTACTGACCTGTACTACCACTACTGACCTGTACTACCACTACTGACCTGTACTACTACTACTACTGACCTGTACTACTGACCTGTACTACCACTACTGACCTGTACTACTGACCTGTATTACCACTACTGACCTGTACTACTGACCTGTACTACTGACCTGTACTACTGACCTGTATTACCACTACTGACCTGTACTACAAACCTGTACTACCACTACTGACCTGTACTACTACTACTGACCTGTACTACCATTACTGACCTGTACTACTGACCTGTACTACCACTACTGACCCGTACTACCACTACTGACCCGTACTACCACTACTGACCTGTACTACCACTACTGGCCTGTACTACCACTACTGACCTGTACTACCACTACTGACCTGTACTACCACTACTGACCTGTACTACTGACCTGTACTACCATTACTGACCTGTACTACCACTACTGACCTGTACTACTGACCTGTACTACCATTACTGACCTGTACTACCACTACTGACCTGTACTACTGACCTGTACTACCACTACTGACCTGTACTACTGACCTGTACTACTGACCTGTACTACCACTACTGACCTGTACTACTGACCTGTACTACTGACCTGTACTACCACTACTGACCTGTACTACTGACCTGTACTACTGACCTGTACTACTGACCTGTACTACCACTACTGACCTGTACTACTGACCTGTACTACTGACCTGTATTACTGACCTGTATTACTGACCTGTACTACCACTACTGACCTGTACTACCACTACTGACCTGTACTACCACTACTGACCTGTACTACCACTACTGACCTGTACTACTCTTTTTGTTTTGATATCACAGGGTCGTCCAGTAGTCGGGGCGCCAACCAGGTCACCCCCAAGAAGAACGGCGTGAAGAACGGAGGAGGAGGTGGTCAGAGGCAGCACAGAGACGATGAGTGTTTCGGGAACAATATGGACGATGGGCTTGACACAGACTTTGACTTCGAGGGGAACCTGGCGCTGTTCGACAAAGCTGCCGTGTTCTCACAGATCGCCGGGTCAGATCGTCGCGGTAACGTGGCCCAGGCGCGCGGAACGCCGCAAGAGCAGCAGTCGTCGCAATACCGCCACGACAAGAACATTCTAGAGACCAAACCTGTGGTGTACAGGCAGATATCTGTCCCACAGCCTGGGGCCAAAGAGTATTGCACTGGTAGGCATTGTCTCTTTTCTGATCAACAAATTAATCGGATTTTAGACTAATCAATGCCTTTTTTTTCTCCTTTCATTTGGAACACTTAAAAAAAAATAGATTTAAGCGGGTAGTCATGATTAGACCACGGTCTCTTTTTGCAGATTGCACAACAATTACACTGTACATATCTACACAGAGTATACCAAACAGCAGGAACACTTTCCTAATATTGAGTTGCAACCCCCGCCCAATGCTACCCACAGTTGTGTCAAGTGTCCTGGATATCCTATTGGGTGGTGGACCATTCTTGATACACACGGGAAACTGTTGAGTGTGGAAAAACCCAGCAGCGTTGCAGTTCTTGACACAAACCGGTGCGCCTGGCACCTACTACCATACCCTGTTCAAAGGCACTTAAATATTTTATCTTGCCCATTCACCCTCTGAATGGCACACATACACCATCCATGTCTTCATTCTTAAAATAAATCTCCTCCCCTTCATCTACACTGATTGAAGTGGATTTGACAAGTGACATCAATCAGGGATCGTAGCTTTCACCTGGATTCACCTGGTCAGTCCGTGTCATGGAAAGAGCAGGTGTTCTTAATGTTTTGTCCACTCAGTTTATATACACAAATGACACAATACATGAAAAGCAATCATAACGCACGAAAAGCAAAACACAATCATATGAAACGAACACATTCTTCAGTAAGAAGGCTCTGTAACATAGAGAGCCACCACCGTTACGCTAGAGCCACCACCGTTACGCTAGAGCCACCACCGTTACGCTAGAGCCACCACCGTTACGCTAGAGCCACCACCGTTACGCTAGAGCCACCACCGTTACGCTAGAGCCACCACCGTTACGCTAGAGCCACCACCGTTACGCTAGAGCCACCACCGTTACGCTAGAGCCACCACCGTTACGCTAGATCCACCACCGTTACGCTAGAGCCACCACCGTTACGCTAGAGCCACCACCGTTACGCTAGAGCCACCACCGTTACGCTAGAGCCACCACCGTTACGCTAGAGCCACCACCGTTACGCTAGAGCCACCACCGTTACGCTAGAGCCACCACCGTTACGCTAGATCCACCACCGTTACGCTAGAGCCACCAACGTTAAAGACTTTCAGAGATCATTCTACATGAGAAGCGCAACATTTTTGGAAAGCAGAATTAGCGAACTCGGTTGAGATGGAAGGGATTTATTTATTTTTGTATTTAACCTTTTTATTTAACTAGGCAATTCAGGTTAAGAACAAATTCTTATTTACAATGATGGCTTTACATGTAAAGCCTCCGCCAGCCAAACCCTAACCCGGACGACGCTGGGACAATTGTGCGCCGCCCTATGGTACGTCCGTTCACGTCCTGTTGTGATACAGCCCGGGATCGGACCCGGGTTTGTAGTGACTCCACTAGCACTGCGATACAGTGCGTTAGACCGCTGCGCCACTCGGGGAGATCTCCAGGGTTAGCAATCCCTGAATCCGGGTTCTGGTAACTTCTTATACATCTGAAGGTTAACAATGAGGTGATGTTACGGAGGGAGTTTATGCAAGAGGCTCTTTTATAGACTAAAAGATCTAGGAGACTTCGAGGACCAGCCTACTTTTCGATACAAAATGCAATGTGTACCGAACCTATCGCCCGTAATGAAACACAATGCGCTATGATAAACTGAGTCCAATGGCTTCAATACAGTGGCAGCTGCGTTCATATAGATGGTTAGAGCGTTGGACTAGTAACCGAAAAGGTTGCAAGATCGAATCCCCGAGCTGACAAGGTAAAAAATCTGTCGTTCTGCCCCCTGAACAAGGCAGTTAACCCACTGTTCCCCAGTAGGCCGTCATTGTAAATAAGATTTTGTTCTTTAACGGACTCGCCTAGTTAAAAAAAGGTCAAAATAAAAAAATTATAGAGAATTGTCGTTAGTGTTGTCGGATGCTACCGCTCTTTTCTAGCCGAGGAGAAGCAGAAGATGAAAAGATAAAAAAATATCAACTGTATTTTAAACTTCTGAAGTGTTTACCTGTCTGTGATTTAGCAGCCAATGTCCTTGCACCCTCTCTGTGTTTCTCCGTAGACTCGGGCCTGGTGGTGCCCAGTATTTCCTATGAGCTGCACAAGCGTCTGTTGTCAGTAGCTGAACGTTATGGCCTCTCATTGGAGAGGAGGCTGGAGATGACAGGTGTGTGTGCCAGTCAGATGGCCTTGACGCTGCTGGGCGGGCCCAACAGGTAAGAAACGCACAACCTTGGACACCATTACACTCAGACGTAAACATTTGTCAGCCATTTTTGAGATCTCAAGAAGTACTCTAAATGAGTCTTTATGTCCCAGACAATCTGTTTTGTAGATGCAAGTATTTACAACAATTCAAAATGAATGGAAAGATGATCACCGTGCTTTTTACAGATTTGTACTGCTTATTTTGTCTGCCAATTTCATGTTGTACAGATTTAATCAGACTAAGTTAAATGATTTATTGATTTGTGTCCAATATTTATTGCTAGACACAAAAAAAACGAATCCTTTTATGATACATGCTCCCTCCAGACGGACCCCTAAGAATGTCCACCAGCGGCCCACTGTGGCCTTACTCTGTGGGCCTCACGTCCAGGGGGCCCAGGGCATCACATCCTGCCTCTGCTCCCTTCCCTCCAGACTTCAAGCCTAACCCTAACCTTTCCTTCATTACAGACTGACCCCTAAGAATGTCCACCAGCGGCCCACTGTGGCCTTACTCTGCGGGCCTCACGTCCAGGGGGCCCAGGGCATCAACTGTGCTCGTCACCTGGCCAACCACGAGGTGGAGGTCATTCTCTTCCTGCCTAACTTTGTCAAGACGCTGGATGCCGTCTCCAGCGAGATCACCCTTTACACCAAGACAGAGGGCAAACAGTTCTCCAGTGTTAAAGGTGACGTATCAGCTATTGAATAAATGATGATCTAATCAAATGTTTATTTGGTCACATACACATGGTTAGCAGATGTTAATGCGAGTGTAGCGAAATGCTTGTGCTTCTAGTTCTGACCATGCGGTAATATCTAACAAGTAATCTGACCTAACAATTTCACAACAATTACATTATACACACAAGTGTAAAGGAATTAATAAGAATATGTACATAAAGATATATGAATGAGTGATGGTACAGAACGGCATAGGCAAGATGCAGTAGATGGTATAGAGTACGGTATATACATATGAGATGAGTAATGTAGGGTATGTAAACATAAAAGTGGCATAGTTTAAAGTGGCTAGTGATACATTTATTACATCCATTTTTCCATTATTAAAGTGAGCTGGAGTTGAGTCCGTATGTTGGCAGCAACCACTCAATGTTAGTGGTGGCTGTTTAATCAGTCCGATGGCCTTGAGATAGAAGCTGTTTAACAGTCTCAATGAGCTGCTGTTATTCATTGGTAGATCTCCAACTAGCTTTTCCCTCTACAAGACAGAGAGGGCAAACCCTTCTCCAGTATTAAAGGTGCGGGATGGATGTGTCTATTCTGTGTCGTGGAGTTCAGGGTTAGTCGGTGTTATGTAACGGGAGGGTCAGGGCATTATGAATACAGTTATTGTTTTGTTTGTCTTTATCAGCTATGAGCTATGAGACTCTCTGTAAAGTGCAGTCATCTAAGGGACGGTTTCCCCAGTCCCAAGTTTCCCGATTCAGACCCAGGTTATACCTAGTCCTGGACTGAAAAGCTATTTTAATCTAGGTCTAGGGTTAATATGTATAAGGGGGAGAGAAAGAAAATCGTCCCTGAATGTTAACCTAAAGTGACAATGTTTCATGTCACCTCTCAGAGCTTCCAGACAGCCCTGTGGACCTTATCATCAACTGCCTGGACTGTCACGAGAACAACTTCCTTATGGACCAGCCGTGGTACCAGGCCGCTGTAGACTGGGCCAACCAGAACAGAGCTCCCGTGCTCAGCCTGGATCCTCCAGTCAGCGAACAGGGCCACGCCGTAGAAGCCAAGTGGACACTGTCTCTGGGTCTGCCGCTGCCGCTGTCAGAGGGAGTAGGCGGGGTTTACCTGTGTGATATTGGGCTTCCCCGACAGGTGTTCCAGGAAGTTGGGATCAAGTATCATTCTCCGTTCGGTTGTAAGTTTGTGGTGCCGTTGCACTCTGCGTAACTGAAGGGTTCGAATTACACATTGACTCTTGGGCGCGTCCTACATCTCTTGGGCGCGTCCTAAATCTCTTGGGCGCGTCCTAAATCTCTTGGGCGCGTCCTAAATCTCTTGGGTGCGTCCTAAATCTCTTGGGCGCGTCCTAAATCTCTTGGGCGCGTCCTACATCTCTTGGGCGCGTCCTAAATCTCTTGGGTGCGTCCTAAATCTCTTGGGCGCGTCCTAAATCTCTTGGGCGCGTCCTACACCTCTTGGGCGCGTCCTACACCTCTTGGGCGCGTCCTACACCTCTTGGGCGCGTCCTACACCTCTTGGGCGCGTCCTACACCTCTTGGGCGCGTCCTACACCTCTTGGGCGCGTCCTACATCTCTTGGGGGCGTCCTACATCTCTTGGGGGCGTCCTACATCTCTTGGGGGCGTCCTACACCTCTTGGGGGCGTCCTACACCTCTTGGGGGCGTCCTACACCTCTTGGGGGCGTCCTACACCTCTTGGGGGCGTCCTACATCTCTTGGGCGCGTCCTACATCTCTTGGGCGCGTCCTACATCTCTTGGGCGCGTCCTACATCTCTTGGGCGCGTCCTACACCTCTTGGGGGCGTCCTACACCTCTTGGGGGCGTCCTACATCTCTTGGGGGCGTCCTACATCTCTTGGGGGCGTCCTACACCTCTTGGGGGCGTCCTACATCTCTTGGGGGCGTCCTACATCTCTTGGGCGCGTCCTACACCTCTTGGGCGCGTCCTACACCTCTTGGGCGCGTCCTACACCTCTTGGGCGCGTCCTACACCTCTGTGGCGCGTCCTACACCTCTGTGGCGCGTCCTACACCTCTGTGGCGCGTCCTACACCTCTGTGGCGCGTCCTACACCTCTTGGGCGCGTCCTACACCTCTTGGGCGCGTCCTACATCTCTGTGGCGCGTCCTACATCTCTGTGGCGCGTCCTACATCTCTGTGGCGCGTCCTACATCTCTGTGGCGCGTCCTACATCTCTGTGGCGCGTCCTACATCTCTTGGGCGCGTCCTACATCTCTTGGGCGGTACCCTACGTTTGTTCTGAAAAGTAATTTGTACTATGTTTAACTGGACTGCAGTGACCTTTGACCTTCTGATTGAACTTTGAGCTCTCTCACTGACCATTCAGGGTAATGTTCACTATGTGCGAAACTTGAGAACTCAGAAATGAAATGGGGGGGAAGTTAGTATCTGGACTTAAGAAATGCTTGTTGGAGTGCCCTAATGAACACAATCCCGGGTTTGTGGGATTGACTACAAGCAAGCCTTAAATTCCTGACTTTTAACTTAAGTGTTAAAAAACATTTATCCTTTTTATTACTAATGATCCTCGAGAAGACTTGTCCAATATACATTCATACAACACTTTTCCAGGATTGAACCAAGGAATGAGCGGAGAAGTATGATGATGACAACCCTGAGACGAGGCTGGAAACTCCTATGACCATATCCTTTTATAATATAGACTATATCCTCAGACAAAGTTGGGTCCAGAAACCAGGAAACCATGAGGCCGAGACAGGAAAAACTAACCCAACAGTCCGGCAGCCTGCTGCCGATGTGGAGAACCCATTTCATCCGGATCGGCAAGGGTAAAGCAGGTCATCGCTAGATGTACTGTCTTGGGTACAGTCAAGTGATTCAACATCAAGAATGGCACCATAGAAGAAGTCCTGGTGTTAATACAGTGACTGGGCTCAACATTCTCTGAGGTAGGCTTTAGAGGGAAAAAAACAAGGAAATACTATCTCAGTGTAGGAGAAACTGGAGACCCCCCCCCCAGGAAATACCATCTCAGTGTTGGAGAACCCCCCCCCCCCCCCCCAAGGAAATACTGTCTCAGTGTTGGAGAAGCTGGAGACCCCCCCCCCCCCCCCCCCCCCCAAGGAAATACCATCTCAGTGTTGGAGACCCCCCCACCCCCCACCCCCCCCCCGGAAATACCATGTCAGTGTTGGAGAAACGTTGGTCGTCACCGGCCCAGGGGACTGTCCCAGTCCAGGGGAGGATATAGGCTGCCGACAGGAACCTTCACAAGCCTGAGGCTCTACAGCTATGTCTCAGGGCAACAGGATTACTTTGTTAGATGTGATCTCAGAACAATTGTCTTTTTAACTTTTTTTTAATGTTCTGTTCCCCATGCGGATGTCAAAACTGTTCTGTAATGTCATGAATTATAATGTTATTCTGCTAAGTAATGGTTGTCATGGTAAGGTCATGGCATGTTATTTTCTGATAATGTGATGAGTGTAAAAGGGTACCTCAGATCACTCTCTGTTGGTGTCTTGGTACTACAGTATGATGAAGAACAAGCCTGAGCCTACGGCCCGAGCCTATTGGCTGAGGACAACCTGAGCCTATTGGCTGAGGACGACCTGAGCCTATTGGCTGAGGACGACCTGAGCCTACGGCCCGAGCCTATTGGCCGAGGGCGGCCCGAGCCTACTGGCCGAGGGCGGCCCGAGCCTACTGGCCGAGGGCGGCCCGAGCCTACTGGCCGAGGGCGGCCCGAGCCTACTGGCCGAGGGCGGCCCGAGCCTACTGGCCGAGGGCGGCACAGGAAAGGTTGGAGGGATGTTTTGCTCAGTCCTAATACCAAGTTGTGTAAAAACACTCATGCAAAAAAAAAATTGCCTGCAAGATGTCTGCTTTCTTTGGTATGTAAAGAGAGTGAGATGGACTCACGTACTTGACGTGGTCCTCTTTATCTTCTGTCTCCTGGACTTTCTTTGGACAGTCTTTACACTTGCCTAAACCAAATGTCAATCAGTCTATAAAACTATGCTACAATGTGCATCATTCTACTACCTGCACTTGAGGTGACTGCTGTGCAAAGAGGATATGTCTTTTGTGTTTCAAAGAATGATAGAAAATTATATTTATTTTGTTAAACTTTTTTTTTTGGGGGGGGGGGGGGGGGGTTGAGAAGGAGAGGATCTGTTGCTAATGTGAACTAACTCAGTTCTTCATATTTCTATAGTACATTTCTACATTTTGTATAATGAGGAAATGGTTTCAAGCAGATATTTGTGTTGATATGGGCAGCTGGCATGGTTGAAATGTCACCTTGTCTGGTTTTTCCACATTTTAGAAATTATTTATTTTTTGTTTGAATTGCCTGCATGGTTGAGAGAGAGAGTGCTTCCCATGTCACTTATCCCTTTAATGCTCAACTGCCTAGATGCTTGTTATCGTTGGTATCAATTACATTTCAAACCGTGTGAATGAAACTTGTTTACACACAGTTAAAGGGGTTGTTCTCACTAACTTTTGTCAATGGTTTTCATGGGAGTGCCCGAAAGTCATGCTGTGTGCCTGCCCCCTAGTGGTTAACAGATCTTTCCAAGTCGACAGTCTGGGACTATAAGGTTCAATCTGCGTGAATATGATTCTGAGATAATTGGCTTGAAAGTTCAGAGGGTTTGCATGGTGTCAGCAATTTTTATCTTGTATTCTTTTGAATTTAACAACATGAATTGGGGTACTTAGAGTACTATATAGGTGGAGAACAGGTAACAGAACAAAGCTATGTCAATAACTCAAATTTGACCCCCAAAAAATGCAGATGAAACCTTGGTCCCAAGCTCTCGACATGTTTTTGTTGTTTGTTGTGAACTTGAAATCTTAGAAGAGCAGCTTACTGCTAGGCTATGAAGAGCAGCTTACTGCTAGGCTATGAAGAGCATATTACTGCTAGGCTATGAAGAGCAGCTTACTGCTAGGCTATGAAGAGCATCTTACTGCTAGGCTATGAAGAGCATCTTACTGCTAGGCTATGAAGAGGAGCTTACTGCTAGGCTATGAAGAGGAGCTTACTGCTAGGCTATGAAGAGCAGCTTACTGCTAGGCTATGAAGAGGAGCTTACTGCTAGGCTATGAAGAGCAGCTTACTGCTAGGCTATGAAGAGCAGCTTACTGCTAGGCTATGAAGAGCATCTTACTGCTAGGCTATGAAGAGCATCTTACTGCTAGGCTATGAAGAGCAGCTTACTGCTAGGCTATGAAGAGCAGCTTACTGCTAGGCTATGAAGAGCAGCTTACTGCTAGGCTATGAAGAGCAGCTTACTGCTAGGCTATGAAGAGGAGCTTACTGCTAGGCTATGAAGAGGAGCTTACTGCTAGGCTATGAAGAGCATCTTACTGCTAGGCTATGAAGAGCATCTTACTGCTAGGCTATGAAGAGCATCTTACTGCTAGGCTATGAAGAGCATCTTACTGCTAGGCTATGAAGAGCATCTTACTGCTAGGCTATGAAGAGCATCTTACTGCTAGGCTATGAAGAGCAGCTTACTGCTAGGCTATGAAGAGGAGCTTACTGCTAGGCTATGAAGAGGAGCTTACTGCTAGGCTATGAAGAGCATCTTACTGCTAGGCTATGAAGAGCATCTTACTGCTAGGCTATGAAGAGCAGCTTACTGCTAGGCTATGAAGAGCATCTTACTGCTAGGCTATGAAGAGCATCTTACTGCTAGGCTATGAAGAGCATATTACTGCTAGGCTATGAAGAGGAGCTTACTGCTAGGCTATGAAGAGCATCTTACTGCTAGGCTATGAAGAGGAGCTTACTGCTAGGCTATGAAGAGGAGCTTACTGCTAGGCTATGAAGAGGAGCTTACTGCTAGGCTATGAAGAGGAGCTTACTGCTAGGCTATGAAGAGGAGCTTACTGCTAGGCTATGAGGAGGAGCTTACTGCTAGGCTATGAAGAGCAGCTTACTGCTAGGCTATGAAGAGGAGCTTACTGCTAGGCTATGAAGAGGAGCTTACTGCTAGGCTATGAAGAGGAGCTTACTGCTAGGCTATGGAGAGGAGCTTACTGCTAGGCTATGAAGAGGAGCTTACTGCTAGGCTATGAAGAGGAGCTTACTGCTAGGCTATGAAGAGCAGCTAACTGCTAGGCTATGGACTGCCTCGTGTTTTAAAAGGTGCTGTGAGAATATTGTTTTCAATAATCAAACCCATTTTTTTTTTTTTTTTATGTATTTTTTTCCTCCAGAGGATGGGTAGGCCTAATAGTCTCTCTCTGGATCCTTGTTAAATAATGTGTGGCTGGGGGAGGGGGGGGGGCGGCGGCATCTTAATCTGGAGATACGGGTTGGTTGACCGTCAAACCCTCACTAGAAAGAACATTCTTTTAACACCTTTTTATGTATGTTCATTTAATTAACAAATAATGTCAGATTACAGATTATTCATTTCCTATGCATTGATGATACCCCCCCCCCCAGATTATATCTGTAGTAGTCTCGTGCTCCAGACTTCATCCCTAATAGCCTGGGTGTTCTGAATGAGATGGGTAAACCATCGGGGTTGAGTCCCTCTCGGTTGAACCACTGGCCTCCTCTCGGTTGGCTCCTAGATGGTGAATACGATATGGCTCCTAGATGGTGAATACGATATGGGCCCTAGATAGTGAATACGATATGGCTCCTAGATAGTGAATACGATATGGCTCCTAGATAGTGAATACGATATGGCTCCTAGATGGTGAATACGATATGGCTCCTAGATGGTGAATACGATATGGGCCCTAGATAGTGAATACGATATGGCTCCTGGATAGTGAATACGATATGGCTCCTAGATAGTGAATACGATATGGCTCCTAGATAGTGAATACGATATGGCTCCTAGATAGTGAATACGATATGGCTCCTAGATAGTGAATACGATATGGCTCCTAGATGGTGAATACGATATGGCTCCTAGATGGCGAATACGATATGGGCCCTAGATAGTGAATACGATATGGCTCCTGGATAGTGAATACGATATGGCTCCTAGATAGTGAATACGATATGGCTCCTAGATAGTGAATACGATATGGCTCCTAGATAGTGAATACGATATGGCTCCTAGATAGTGAATACGATATGGCTCCTAGATGGTGAATACGATATGGCTCCTAGATGGCGAATACGATATGGGCCCTAGATAGTGAATACGATATGGCTCCTAGATAGTGAATATGATATGGCTCCTAGATAGTGAATACGATATGGCTCCTAGATAGTGAATACGATATGGCTCCTAGATAGTGAATACGATATGGCTCCTAGATAGTGAATACGATATGGCTCCTAGATAGTGAATACGATATGGCTCCTAGATAGTGAATACGATATGGCTCCTAGATAGTGAATACGATATGGCTCCTAGATGGCGAATACGATATAGGCCCTAGATAGCGAATACGATATGGCTCCTAGATAGTGAATATGATATGGCTCCTAGATAGTGAATACGATATGGCTCCTAGATAGTGAATACGATATGGCTCCTAGATAGTGAATACGATATGGCTCCTAGATAGTGAATACGATATGGCTCCTAGATAGTGAATACGATATGGCTCCTAGATGGCGAATACGATATGGGCCCTAGATAGTGAATACGATATGGCTCCTAGATAGTGAATATGATATGGCTCCTAGATGGTGAATACGATATGGCTCCTAGATAGTGAATACGATATGGGTCCTAGATAGTGAATACGATATGGCTCCTAGATAGTGAATACGATATGGGTTCTAGATAACGAATACGATATGGGCCCTAGATAACGAATACGATATGGGCCCTAGATAGTGAATACGATATGGCTCCTAGATAGTGAATACGATATGGCTCCTAGATAGTGAATACGATATGGCTCCTAGATAGCGAATATGATATGGCTCCTAGATAGTGAATATGATATGGCTCCTAGATAGTGAATACGATATGGCTCCTAGATAGTGAATACGATATGGCTCCTAGATAGTGAATACGATATGGCTCCTAGATAGTGAATACGATATGGCTCCTAGATAGTGAATACGATATGGCTCCTAGATAGTGAATACGATATGGCTCCTAGATAACGAATACGATATGGGTCCTAGATCTACACTCCTACTCTGAGAGAGTTTATTTTACGGGCCCAGAACCACAGGATAACCATTTCTTTTGTTTTTTATTTGCAGTAATGGTGTTTTTTTTAAATCACATTTTAAATCCATCTGTTTCATTTTAGTCTCATTATAACTTCCTGAAGAAAGGAGAGCACATTTCTATTTGAATTTGTGATCCTACAGGGTCACCTGACTGAGGCTGACTCCCACGGGGTCACCTGACTGAGGCTGACTCCCACGGGGTCACCTGACTGAGGCTGACTCCCACGGGGTCACCTGACTGAGGCTGACTCCCACGGGGTCACCTGACTGAGGCTGACTCCCACGGGGTCACCTGACTGAGGCTGACTCCTACGGTGTCACCTGACTGAGGCTGACTCCTACGGTGTCACCTGACTGAGGCTGACTCCTACGGGGTCACCTGACTGAGGTTGACTCCTACGGGGTCACCTGACTGAGGTTGACTCCTACGGGGTCACCTGACTGAGGCTGACTCCTACGGGGTCACCTGACTGAGGCTGACTCCTACGGGGTCACCTGACTGAGGCTGACTCCCACGGGGTCACCTGACTGAGGTAGACTCCTACGGGGTCACCTGACTGATCTAACACCGTAGACATAGCTGCCAGTGTCAGTTTGGCTGAGAGTCATGACAATTCCATAAAGACTTGGCCAGAGAGCAGAAACAGACTCATAAACATATTACAGCCCTGTCTCAAAATATTCCAGTGATGTGGTTTACATTGTCTGAGGCGGGCGGGGGGAAGAGAGAAAGAGACTTCTGGTATTTACAAAATGTGAAAAGGTCAGCTACTGTTAATGACAGTATTTACCATCTATTTCTATGTCCTAGACCTTTTATATACCATCTATTCTTTATATAGGGCCCTACATTTGATTAGGGCCTATATGACTTGGGTCCCTACATTTGACTAGGGTCTATATGGCTTAGTGCCCTACATTTGATTAGGGCCTATATGACTTGGGTCCCTACGTTTTACCAGGGTCTATATGGCTTAGTGCCCTACGTTTTACCAGGGTCTATATGACTTAGTGCCCTATGTTTTACCAGGGCCTATATGACTTAGGGTCTATATGGCTTAGTGCCCTACGTTTTACCAGGGTCTATATGGCTTAGTGCCCTACGTTTTACCAGGGTCTATATGACTTAGTGCCCTATGTTTTACCAGGGCCTATATGACTTAGGGTCTATATGACTTGGGTCCCTACGTTTTACCAGGGTCTATATGGCTTAGTGCCCTACGTTTTACCAGGGTCTATATGACTTAGTGCCCTATGTTTTACCAGGGTCTATATGACTTAGGGTCTATATGACTTAGGGCCCTACATTTGATTAGGGCCTATATGACTTAGGGCCCTACGTTTTAACAGGGTCTATATGACTTGGGGCCCTACATTTGACTAGGGCCTATATGACTTAGGGCCCTACGTTTTACCAGGGTCTATATGACTTAGGGTCTATATGACTTGGGTCCCTACATTTGACTAGGGCCTATATGACTTGGGTCCCTACGTTTTACCAGGGTCTATATGACTTAGGGCCCTACATTTGATTAGGGCCTATATGACTTAGGGCCCTACGTTTTACCAGGGTCTATATGGCTTAGTGCCCTACATTTGATTAGGGTCTATATGGCTTGGGTCCCTACATTTGACTAGGGTCTATATGGCTTAGTGCCCTACATTTGATTAGGGCCTATATGACTTGGGTCCCTACATTTGACTAGGGTCTATATGGCTTAGTGCCCTACATTTGATTAGGGCCTATATGACTTGGGTCCCTACATTTGATTAGGGCCTATATGACTTAGTGCCCTATGTTTTACCAGGGTCTATATGACTTAGGGCCCTACATTTGATTAGGGTCTATATGGCTTAGTGCCCTATGTTTTACCAGGGTCTATATGACTTAGTGCCCTATGTTTTACCAGGGTCTATATGACTTGGGTCCCTACATTTGACTAGGGTCTATATGACTTGGGTCCCTACATTTGACTAGGGCCTATATGACTTGGGTCCCTACATTTGACTAGGGCCTATATGACTTAGTGCCCTACGTTTTACCAGGGTTTATATGGCTTAGTGCCCTACGTTTTACCAGGGTCTATATGGCTTAGTGCCCTACATTTGATTAGGGCCTATATGACTTGGGTCCCTACATTTGACTAGGGCCTATATGACTTAGTGCCCTACGTTTTACCAGGGTTTATATGGCTTAGTGCCCTACGTTTTACCAGGGTCTATATGGCCTAGTGCCCTACGTTTTACCAGGGTCTATATGACTTAGTGCCCTATGTTTTACCAGGGTCTATATGGCTTAGTGCCCTACGTTTTACCAGGGCCTATATGACTTAGTGCCCTATGTTTTACCAGGGTCTATATGGCTTAGTGCCCTATGTTTTACCAGGGTCTATATGGCTTAGTGCCCTACGTTTTACCAGGGTCTATATGACTTAGTGCCCTATGTTTTACCAGGGCCTATATGACTTGGGTCCCTACATTTGACTAGGGCCTATATGACTTAGTGCCCTACGTTTTACCAGGGTCTATATGGCTTAGTGCCCTATGTTTTACCAGGGTTTATATGACTTAGTGCCCTACGTTTGATCTGGGTGTAAATGGGAATAGGTATCATTTGGTAAACTCAAACTCATCTGACTAATATGGAATGATTGATGTATTCCCATCTTTGCCACCAGGGGGCCATAACAGCATGCTTTGTTGAGTTACAGGCGATATAGTATTTTGTAAAACATTTTATACAAAGGCCTTGTGAATGTCGGCATTAATTGGTTTTCACATGGACAGAGTTAAGGCAATCGAAAGAGCCACAATGGAAAAAGACGCCAGCTTCCAGAGTAGTAACCACCATGCGGCGAATAAAGCTGGTCTCCTGGCAAAAATTGGCATAGATGAAATGTTTCGTTGAGGATGACGTGTAATTCTGGGGTGATGCACAATCCTCATTGTCAATTGTTATTCTGTGCTCGTTGTCCACATACGGAATTTATTTTTTTTGTCATGAGAAAATTAACAAATAAAAAGGTTGATATAACTCACTCATTGCTTACTTTATTTCATTAACATTATTTATGACATGCCATTTATAATACATTTTTGTTTGTTATTTTATTAGGATCCCCATTAGCTGTTGCGAAAGGAGCAGCTACTCTTCCTGGGGTCCACACGAAACATGAAACATAATACAGCACATTAATAGACAAGAACAGCTCAAGGACAGAAATACAAAAAAAATATACAAAAAGGCACACGTACATATCAATACATACACACAAACTATCTAGGTCAAATAGGAGAGAGGCGTTGTGCCGCGAGGTGTTGCTTTATCTGTTTAAAAAAACAAAAACAGGTTTGCTGTTCACTTGCGCATTAGTGTAGCAGCGGATGTGGAAACTATGTAACGCTTTTTCACATCTTACCTATCAAACGGAACAAAATGTCAATAGAGGCATCTCTATGATACATTAAAGAGTATTAAAAAATATATATATCTAACAGGATATTTTCCTTTGTTAAAAATAATTAAATATTAGCCGAGAAGCAGAGCAATCTGTTATGTATTAATTTCCGTGATGGGGTGGGTCATATTTTAATTTGGTCTTTTTGAGTAGCTATTGTACTTTCATGGACTGCAGAATGTTGTCCAACGCGCGCATGCGTAGTGCAAGGGATCACGGTAGGGGCGGAACACGCAGAACGTTGCAGATAGCAATTCAACATCTAGAACTGCTCCAGTTCTCGGCAACAATGTTCTAATGATAAATGCGTTACATTTCTATCTTCAACGTTCTGAACTTTGCGCCCAGTGACCCTCTTGGCTAACTACGTGCATTTCGTACTACAATTAATAAGGCCGACAACGGCGCAGGAGCACGATTTGAAGTTTTGTGCATTAAATTTAGCTAGTTTTCACAGTCCGATTAATTTCCACGAACACTGTGCTTGATCTCACTCGTTTTTGTGACTGAGTTGTTTCGCTGGTTATATCGCTCGACGTTTGAGACGCCGCCGTGTTGTTTTCATCAAGCTCAAGAACAATTGACTGCATCACCATTATATTATTTTTTGGACTCGTTTTAACTGACTCGAATGTATATTACAACTGTCTCTTGACATCTATTCCATCCACGTGTTTGCTACCTCTGCGTTCTTCTCATAGAGATGTATCGATTGACGTCTTGTTCCATTTGATAGGTAAGATGTTAACATTTTTTTGCAACATCCGCTGCTATACTACTGTGTTCTGAAATTGACCGCAGATTCATTTAGCCTTTATTTTTGTTAGTCAAACAAACCAAAATGGACAGATCCGGAATCATGAGTGGACCTCCGAAGAAGACTTATAACAATCTAGCTGTTTGTATCGTGTGTTCGTTCTTACTCACTCGGGCATCTTCCAAAACCACAGGTATTGGCTGCTGTTTCTCATAGTTGAAGAGGGATTGGATGGTCAGACTCTTGAGTTGTAGGGGCCTATTTAGGGCTCAGGTCAACAACAACAAAAAACGGTTTACTATGTAGAGAATAGGATGGTATTAGGGAAGCAGTCACAGTTTTGTACAGTAGCCCGAGTCACACAGGCTAACGGATGACAAAGTTCAAAGGAACTGAAGCTCAGACTTATAGTTTTCGTCTCATTGCGTGATTTGAAATATTGGTGTGATTCCAATACTTAAGCTCAGCCTTACAATAAGACAGTGTTTTAAACGCTAGAGATCTGCTATGAATGTAATTGCGATGACCACTTGTTCTGAATCCTACCAGCCTATTGGGCATCATGCTAAGGGGATTGATTGCACTCTGTCTGCACCGGGTGTATGGCACAAATATAATATAGTGATTTAACAGACGCTCTTATCCCGACACATATTCAGTCGCCGCCTATATGTGGCCCCCATAAGGAGATACAGCATGCCTTAATCATAAGGCTTGCAGATTATGAGTCCAACTCAGTATTGTTGCTTTGTGTGAACATGGGAATGTGGTGGTGATGGGAAGTCATAATTATTCTCCCTACTCTCTTTCTCTTAGTCTCTCTCTATGCCCCTCTCTCTATCTCTCTCTATCTCTCTGCCACTTCCTTTGGCTCGCTGGTTGCAATAGCGGCAGCTGTCAGAACCGCCAGCCATCCTCCCACACAGCCTCTGCTCTGTCCTCATCTCCCTTCGCCTTTTCCCCTCTCCTTCTCTCCTTTTGAGCTCACAGAAAGGCTGCATTATGCTTGTTAGGTACAAGGGGCCAAAATAGAGTGGCAGAGGGAATGGCCGAAGCCCGCAGAGGGTAAACGGACTGCTTCTGAAGAGGGTGTCACTGAGCCTTTAGCATCGCCACCCCAGACACATGTTATCTGTAGGGATAGATGGGCAGCAGCTTGTAGAGACAGTGGGCCTTCTTTGTTTTTGGACCCTTTTGGAGGACTTGGCTGAAATTGAGTTGTTAAAGCCCTTTTGTATTTGCGGATGATGGTGTATTGCTATTTGGTATCCTTTAAATTTCAAGTTAATTATGCCGTATTAAATACATGGGAAATCTTACTAGGCTGAGCTTGCACATAAAAAAATAGAAACAAGCAGTCACACTCACAGGAACTAACACTGGTTCATATAATACCCTTTGGCCGAGCAATAGTGTGTGTGTCAGTCTTGGAGAGAAAATGGTCGCCTTGGGCCAAGGCAGTAGTTCTCCCAGTTAGGTCACTGACCTCTGGCTCTGACCCTCTCTATAAACAATAGCCAGCATACAGAGTCACAGTTCTTACACACAGAGAGCTCCTTTGTAGCCGGATGGAGCTAAACAACACAGAGAATAGTCAAATGGCAAACCAGTGAAGGAAAGAATTGAACCGGATGGAACTAAATGAGTGAAACTGTTACCCTGACTTGCTGGCTGGTGCCCTAGCTTGATGCAACACATGGAGCCGTGCAAAACAAAAGCTCTTAGCACTATTGTGTTCGCAGGAACATACGTTCTGACTCTGCCTGTAGTGTCTAGCTTGGAATCTGAACTGATATGTGCCATTTCACTTCACCGCGTCGATGGGAGTATATCAGTTTTGAGTTCCAGGCTATATAGTTGCCGTGGCTACCAGTGAAATGCTCGATGCTGCCTAACTAATGCTGATGGTGATATCCACCTCTCAGCCAATCAGATAATGCCAGGTCACGTATATCATTATCATCAGGCATATCCAGGCCAGTTAGTGGTCTGTCCTAATGTGATTGACTGTGGTATGCTTGGTATGCTTTTAATATCCCATAGAGAAATTGACACCGGACAGGCATATTCAACATGCAATTGCTATGTTATTGTCGTAGTGTTGTTTCTCTCTTGTCGTGATGTGTGTTCTGTCCTATATTTATTTATTTTTAATCCCAGCCCCCCGTCCCCGCAGGAGACCTTTTGGTAGGCCGTCATTGTAAATAAGAATTTGTTCTTAACGGACTTGCCTAGTTAAATAATACATTAAAGAAAATACAGGTAACATAAATCCGATGACACAGCCTACTTACATCACCAGACATATAAATACACAGTATTGCCACAACTATATCTTCTACTGTATTTCATTTCCTCGAGCACCAACGTGAAGTTCACAGGAGCATGTCAAATTGTATGTCAAATGAAAGCGAAGAGTCTATATTTTTTGTTGATATTAAGGCATATATACATTTTTAAGCAAAGGCTTAGATTTGTGGTCAAACAGATGGAACAAGGGGGTGTTAGGAAACGTCTACCAGGAAAAAGTCTTAAGTTATTTGCAATGCATGAAAACAATGTTGAACTAAAGACTCCTGTCGACTAATAAACACTTACAGAGCATTCGGAAAGTATTCAGACCCCTTCACTTTTTCCACGTTTTGTTACGTTACAGCCTTGTTCTAAAAGGGATTCAATTGTTTTTTCCCCCCTCATCAGTCTACATACAATACCCCATAATGACAAAGCAAAAACAGGTATTTAGACATTTTTAGCAAATGTACCAAAAATAGAAAACTGATATCACGCTTACATAAGTATTCAGACCCTTTTCTCAGTACTTAGTTGAAGCACCTTTGTCAGCGATTACAGCATTGAGTCTTCTTGGGGAATGATGCTACAAGCTTGTCACCTGTATTTGGGGAGTTTCTCTGTATTTCTGTATTTGGATGGGGAGCGTCGCTGCACAGCTATTTTCAGATCTCTCGAGATGTTCGATCGGGTTCAAGTCCGGGATCTGACTGGGCCACTCAAGAACAGAGACTTGTCCCGAAGCCACTCCTACATTGTCTTGGCTGTGTGCTTAGGGTCGTTGTCCTGTTGGAAGGTGAACCTGCGCCCCAGTCTGAGGTCCTGAGCGCTCTGGAGCGGGTTTTCATCAAGGATCTCCCTGTACTTTGCTCCGTTCATCTTTCCCTCGATCCTGACTAGTCTCCATTAGACTCTGTAACGGTTTTAAAGTCTCCTTTGGCCTCCTGATAAAATCCCTGCTGCCTCTGATGTTGCAGACTCACTAAGTCTGAGTGTTGGAGTGTGCCCCTGGTTATCCATAAATGTAAAAAAAAGAACATTATGCCGTCTAGTTTGCTTTATATATGGAATTTGAAATGATTTATACTTTATCTTTTGATACTTAAGTATTTAAAACCAAATACTTTGACTTTTATTCAAGTAGTATTTTACTGGGTGACTCACTTTTATTTTCTATTAAGGTATCTTTACTTTTTCTCAAGTATGACAATGGGTACTTTTTCCAGCAGTAGTAACAGCAGCAGCAGTAGTAACAGCAGTAGTAACAGCAGCAGCAGTAGTAACAGCAGTAGTAACAGCAGCAGCAGTAGTAACAGCAGCAGCAGTAGTAACAGCAGCAGCAGTAGTAACAGCTGCAGTAGTAACAGCTGCAGTAGTAACAGCTGCAGTAGTAACAGCTGCAGTAGTAACAGCTGCAGTAGTAACAGCTGCAGTAGTAACAGTAGAAGCAGCTGCAGTAGTAACAGTAGAAGCAGCTGCAGTAGTAACAGTAGAAGCAGCAGCAGTAGAAACAACAGAAACAGCTGTAGTAGCAGTAGTAACAGCAGTAGCAGCAGAAACAGTAGAAACAGTTGCAGTAGTAACAGCTGCAGTAGAAACAGTAGAAACAGCTGCAGTAGAAACAGTAGTAACAGCTGCAGTAGTAACAGCTGCAGTAGTAACAGCTGCAGTAGAAACAGCTGCAGTAGAAACAGCTGCAGTAGAAACAGCTGCAGTAGAAACAGCTGCAGTAGAAACAGCTGCAGTAGAAACAGCTGCAGTAGTAACAGCTGCAGTAGAAACAGTAGTAACAGCTGCAGTAGAAACAGCTGCAGTAGTAACAGCTGCAGTAGTAACAGCTGCAGTAGAAACAGCTGCAGTAGTAACAGCTGCAGTAGTAACAGCTGCAGTAGAAACAGCTGCAGTAGAAACAGCTGCAGTAGAAACAGCTGCAGTAGAAACAGCTGCAGTAGAAACAGCTGCAGTAGAAACAGCTGCAGTAGTAACAGTAGAAACAGCTGTAGTAGTAGCAGTAGTAACAGCTGTAGTAGTAGCAGTAGTAACAGCAGTAGCAGTAGCAGTAGTAACAGCAGTAGCAGTAGTAACAGCAGTAGCAGTAGTAACAGCAGTAGCAGTAGCAGTAGTAAGAGCAGTAGTAAGAGCAGTAGTAAGAGCAGTAGTAAGAGCAGTAGTAAGAGCAGTAGTAAGAGCAGTAGTAAGAGCAGTAGTAAGAGCAGTAGTAAGAGCAGTAGTAACAGTAGTAGTAAGAGCAGTAGTAACAGCCACTTTACCACTCTGGTGTAGAGGAATGACGTTAGCTGAGAACGGACTTTCCTCTTGGCTCAGATTTAAAGATGTGACAGGTAAGAGTAGCTATAGAGTCAGCTATCACCCTCAGTAGCTTTCCATCTAACATGCTGACCAAACCGGACGTGCGCACATTGATTTTGTCCCCCCACACCAGAAGTGATCAGGACACGCAGGTTAAAATATCAAAACAAACTCTGAACCAATTATATTAATTTGGGGGACAGGTCGAAAAGCATTAAACACTTTTGACAATTTAGCTAGCTAGCTTGCTGTTGCTAGCTAATTTGTCCTGGGATATAAACATTGGGTTGTTATTTTACCTGAAATGCACAAGGTCCTCTACTCTGACAATTAATCCACAGATAAAACGGTAAACCAAATTCCTTTCTCGTCATCTCTCCTCCTACTTCTTATTATTTTGGACTTAATATGGTGGTTGGCAACCAACTTTACAGCATTACTACAACCTACCGGAGTGTGGAAGTTCACCTTTCAATCACCCATCTGGGTATATGCTCCTAAAAACCTATGAGGAGATGGGAGAGGCCAGACTTGTTGAGCGTCACAAATAGAACCGATTTGTCTATTTTAGCGCCTGTCCACGCAGACGCTCGCGATGCAATGTGGGTGCAATGATTGAATAACATGTATGTGTAAATGTATTTTGCAGTGCGTACGTGTCCGGTCTGGTCAGCATGTAAGTTGTCAATGCCAGGAAGTTAGTCTTTTTTTATTTTGTTATTTTATTTAACCTACATTTAACTAGGCAAGTCGGTTAAGAACAAATTCTTATTTACAATGACGGCCTACCCCGGGCCAAACCCGGACACGCTGAGCCAATTGTGCGCCGCCCTATGGGACTTGTTAACAGTTGTTGTCCATAATGGTTGGTTACTCGATTTTTACCAGCATCATAGAGATGTTCAACTGGTTTGTGTTGACGTACTGTAATGTCTTCTCTCTGGGACTGTCTAGTTCATGATGTTAGTTAGCTGTGCTTCTACCTCTGTAGTCCGTCTGTATCACAGAGCACATCATGTCTCCATGCTGAGAGAGGCTTTCATTGAAGCTAACTTCCTGGTTCCTGTTGTAGCCTCAGGCACATGTCACGCAGCACGACAGGCCTTCTACTCTACTGCACTGCATACACTGCAGCATGTATAGAGGAAACGGTGTGTGTGTGTGTGTGTGTGTGTGTGTGAACCTCAGTGTGGGTGGAAGCCTAGTGGTGTCCTTCAGAAAATATGTAGGCTGAATTGTCAGTCAGGAACACAGGCTAGCAGAGAATCGACTGTACTTCAGACCTCTGGAACTAAAGTATGTCTGACCCACACACACTCTGAGATCAGTAGGACCAGCCCACAAAGACTGTGTAGTGTCTTCCTGTAAAGGGAAAGGCTGTGTAGTGTCTTCCTGTAAAGGGAAAGGCTGTGTAGTGTCTTCCTGTAAAGGGAAAGACTGTGTAGTGTCTTTCTGTAAAGGGAAAGGCTGTGTAGTGTCTTCCTGTAAAGGGAAAGGCTGTGTAGTGTCTTTCTGTAAAGGGAAAGGCTGTGTAGTGTCTTCCTGTAAAGGGAAAGGCTGTGTAGTGTCTTCCTGTAAAGGGAAAGGCTGTGTAGTGTCTTCCTGTAAAGGGAAAGGCTGTGTAGTGTCTTTCTGTAAAGGGAAAGGCTGTGTAGTGTCTTTCTGTAAAGGGAAAGGCTGTGTAGTGTCTTTCTGTAAAGGGAAAGGCTGTGTAGTGTCTTTCTGTAAAGGGAAAGGCTGTGTAGTGTCTTTCTGTAAAGGGAAAGGCTGTGTAGTGTCTTTCTGTAAAGGGAAAGGCTGTGTAGTGTCTTTCTGTAAAGGGAAAGGCTGTGTAGTGTCTTTCTGTAAAGGGAACGGCTGTGTAGTGTCTTTCTGTAAAGGGAACGGCTGTGTAGTGTCTTTCTGTAAAGGGAACGGCTGTGTAGTGTCTTTCTGTAAAGGGAACGGCTGTGTAGTGTCTTTCTGTAAAGGGAACGGCTGTGTAGTGTCTTTCTGTAAAGGGAACGGCTGTGTAGTGTCTTTCTGTAAAGGGAACGGCTGTGTAGTGTCTTTCTGTAAAGGGAACGGCTGTGTAGTGTCTTTCTGTAAAGGGAACGGCTGTGTAGTGTCTTTCTGTAAAGGGAACGGCTGTGTAGTGTCTTTCTGTAAAGGGAACGGCTGTGTAGTGTCTTTCTGTAAAGGGAACGGCTGTGTAGTGTCTTTCTGTAAAGGGAACGGCTGTGTAGTGTCTTTCTGTAAAGGGAACGGCTGTGTAGTGTCTTTCTGTAAAGGGAACGGCTGTGTAGTGTCTTTCTGTAAAGGGAACGGCTGTGTAGTGTCTTTCTGTAAAGGGAACGGCTGTGTAGTGTCTTCCTGTAAAGGGAACGGCTGTGTAGTGTCTTCCTGTAAAGGGAACGGCTGTGTAGTGTCTTCCTGTAAAGGGAACGGCTGTGTAGTGTCTTCCTGTAAAGGGAACGGCTGTGTAGTGTCTTCCTGTAAAGGGAACGGCTGTGTAGTGTCTTCCTGTAAAGGGAACGGCTGTGTAGTGTCTTTCTGTAAAGGGAAAGGCTGTGGTTCCATGAAGAGTTGCAGGGTTGGGTTAGGGGGTAGGGTTTTTTGTAGTTCCATGAAGGGGGACTCTTCTGGGAACAGCCTAAGCCACAAGAAATGCTGAATTCTGTCATTCTCTCTCACAGCCTGGTAGTCTGCTGCCGCTATGATGTTGGTCCTATCCAAGGAGTTTTCCTATGCTATGATGTTGGTCCTATCCAAGGAGTTTCCCTATGCTATGATGTTGGTCTATCCAAGGAGTTTCCCTATGCTATGATGTTGGTCTATCCAAGGAGTTTCCCTATGCTATGATGTTGGGTCTATCCAAGGAGTTTCCCTACGCTATGATGTTGGTCCTATCCAAGGAGTTAGGTTTTCCCTACGCTATGATGTTGGTCCTATCCAAGGAGTTTCCCTATGCTATGATGTTGGTCTATCCAAGGAGTTTCCCTATGCTATGATGTTGGTCCTATCCAAGGAGTTTCCCTATGCTATGATGTTGGGCCTATCCAAGGAGTTTCCCTATGCTATGATGTTGGGTCTATCCAAGGAGTTTCCCTATGTTATGATGTTGGGCCTATCCAAGGAGTTTCCCTATGCTATGATGTTGGTCCTATCCAAGGAGTTTCCCTATGCTATGATGTTGGGTCTATCCAAGGAGTTTCCCTACGCTATGATGTTGGTCCTATCCAAGGAGTTAGGGTTTCCCTATGCTATGATGTTGGTCCTATCCAAGGAGTTTCCCTATGCTATGATGTTGGGCCTATCCAAGGAGTTTCCCTATGCTATGATGTTGGGTCTATCCAAGGAGTTTCCCTATGTTATGATGTTGGGCCTATCCAAGGAGTTTCCCTATGCTATGATGTTGGGTCTATCCAAGGAGTTTCCCTATGCTATGATGTTGGTCCTATCCAAGGAGTTTCCCTATGCTATGATGTTGGGTCTATCCAAGGAGTTTCCCTATGCTATGATGTTGATCTATCCAAGGAGTTTCCCTATGCTATGATGTTGGTCTATCCAAGGAGTTTCCCTATGCTATGATGTTGGGTCTATCCAAGGAGTTTCCCTATGCTATGATGTTGGTCTATCCAAGGAGTTTCCCTATGCTATGATGTTGGGTCTATCCAAGGAGTTTCCCTACGCTATGATGTTGGTCCTATCCAAGGAGTTAGGTTTTCCCTACGCTATGATGTTGGTCCTATCCAAGGAGTTTCCCTATGCTATGATGTTGGTCTATCCAAGGAGTTTCCCTATGCTATGATGTTGGTCTATCCAAGGAGTTTCCCTATGCTATGATGTTGGGCCTATCCAAGGAGTTTCCCTATGCTATGATGTTGGTCTATCCAAGGAGTTAGGGTTTCCCTATGCTATGATGTTGGTCATATCCAAGGAGTTTCCCTATGCTATGATGTTGGTCCTATCCAAGGAGTTTCACTATGCTATGATGTTGGGCCTATCCAAGGAGTTAGGGTTTCCCTATGCTATGATGTTGGTCTATCCAAGGAGTTTCCCTATGCTATGATGTTGGTCTATCCAAGGAGTTTCACTATGCTATGATGTTGGTCTATCCAAGGAGTTAGGGTTTCCCTATGCTATGATGTTGGTCCTATCCAAGGAGTTTCCCTATGCTATGATGTTGGTCCTATCCAAGGAGTTTCCCTATGCTATGATGTTGGTCCTATCCAAGGAGTTTCCCTATGCTATGATGTTGGTCTATCCAAGGAGTTTCCCTATGCTATGATGTTGGTCTATCCAAGGAGTTTCCCTATGCTATGATGTTGGGTCTATCCAAGGAGTTTCCCTACGCTATGATGTTGGTCCTATCCAAGGAGTTTCCCTACGCTATGATGTTGGTCCTATCCAAGGAGTTTCCCTATGCTATGATGTTGGTCTATCCAAGGAGTTTCCCTATGCTATGATGTTGGTCCTATCCAAGGAGTTTCCCTATGCTATGATGTTGGTCTATCCAAGGAGTTTCCCTATGCTATGATATTGGGCCTATCCAAGGAGTTTCCCTATGCTATGATGTTGGGTCTATCCAAGGAGTTTCCCTATGTTATGATGTTGGGCCTATCCAAGGAGTTTCCCTATGCTATGATGTTGGGTCTATCCAAGGAGTTTCCCTATGCTATGATGTTGGGCCTATCCAAGGAGTTTCCCTATGCTATGATGTTGGGCCTATCCAAGGAGTTTCCCTATGCTATGATGTTGGTCTATCCAAGGAGTTTCCCTATGCTATGATGTTGATCTATCCAAGGAGTTTCCCTATGCTATGATGTTGGTCCTATCCAAGGAGTTTCCCTATGCTATGATGTTGGTCCTATCCAAGGAGTTTCCCTATGCTATGATGTTGGTCTATCCAAGGAGTTTCCCTATGCTATGATGTTGGGCCTATCCAAGGAGTTAGGGTTTCCCTATGCTATGATGTTGGTCTATCCAAGGAGTTTCCCTATGCTATGATGTTGGTCCTATCCAAGGAGTTTCCCTATGCTATGAAGTTGGTCTATCCAAGGAGTTTCCCTATGCTATGATGTTGGTCCTATCCAAGGAGTTTCCCTATGCTATGATGTTGGTCTATCCAAGGAGTTTCCCTATGCTATGATGTTGGTCTATCCAAGGAGTTTCCCTATGCTATGATGTTGGGCCTATCCAAGGAGTTTCCCTATGCTATGATGTTGGTCTATCCAAGGAGTTAGGGTTTCCCTATGCTATGATGTTGGTCATATCCAAGGAGTTTCCCTATGCTATGATGTTGGTCCTATCCAAGGAGTTTCACTATGCTATGATGTTGGGCCTATCCAAGGAGTTAGGGTTTCCCTATGCTATGATGTTGGTCCTATCCAAGGAGTTTCCCTATGCTATGATGTTGGTCTATCCAAGGAGTTTCCCTATGCTATGATGTTGGTCCTATCCAAGGAGTTTCCCTATGCTATGATGTTGGTCTATCCAAGGAGTTTCCCAATGCTATGATGTTGGTCCTATCCAAGGAGTTTCCCTATGCTATGATGTTGGTCTATCCAAGGAGTTTCCCTATGCTATGATGTTGGTCTATCCAAGGAGTTTCCCTATGCTATGATGTTGGTCCTATCCAAGGAGTTAGGTTTTCCCTACGCTATGATGTTGGTCCTATCCAAGGAGTTTCCCTATGCTATGATGTTGGTCTATCCAAGGAGTTTCCCTATGCTATGATGTTGGTCTATCCAAGGAGTTTCCCTATGCTATGATGTTGGTCCTATCCAAGGAGTTTCCCTATGCTATGATGTTGGTCTATCCAAGGAGTTTCCCTATGCTATGATGTTGGTCTATCCAAGGAGTTTCCCTATGCTATGATGTTGGGTCTATCCAAGGAGTTTCCCTACGCTATGATGTTGGTCCTATCCAAGGAGTTAGGTTTTCCCTACGTTATGATGTTGGTCCTATCCAAGGAGTTTCCCTATGCTATGATGTTGGTCTATCCAAGGAGTTTCCCTATGCTATGATGTTGGTCCTATCCAAGGAGTTTCCCTATGCTATGATGTTGGTCCTATCCAAGGAGTTTCCCTATGCTATGAAGTTGGTCTATCCAAGGAGTTTCCCTATGCTATGATGTTGGTCCTATCCAAGGAGTTTCCCTATGCTATGATGTTGGTCTATCCAAGGAGTTTCCCTATGCTATGATGTTGGTCTATCCAAGGAGTTTCCCTATGCTATGATGTTGGGCCTATCCAAGGAGTTTCCCTATGCTATGATGTTGGTCTATCCAAGGAGTTAGGGTTTCCCTATGCTATGATGTTGGTCATATCCAAGGAGTTTCCCTATGCTATGATGTTGGTCCTATCCAAGGAGTTTCACTATGCTATGATGTTGGGCCTATCCAAGGAGTTAGGGTTTACCTATGCAATGATGTTGGTCTATCCAAGGAGTTTCCCTATGCTATGATGTTGGTCTATCCAAGGAGTTTCCCTATGCTATGATGTTGGTCCTATCCAAGGAGTTTCCCTATGCTATGATGTTGGTCTATCCAAGGAGTTTCCCTATGCTATGATGTTGGTCTATCCAAGGAGTTTCCCTATGCTATGATGTTGGCCTATCCAAGGAGTGTTTCACACTGCATGTTCTTCACCCGGCAGGTTCTAAATGCAGTGTGAACACACATTTTACGTGGAGCTATTTCTGGTAGAGAGAAATGAAAAGTGTAATGTGATGCAGGTGTGGTCCATGATGTTCTGTTCCTTACACAGTGACGTCACTGACCTACTGGGGGACTTTACCCAGACCCTCTCCTGTTGCTATCAGTACAACAAACTCAGATGTGTTGTCATACAGATCAATATGTTAACACAGTTCATCTAAATTGATATCTCAAAAGCGTCCGTTTGATTGATTTTGGGTTTCTTCTGTCGTTCTACATTGCAAAAGTCTTGAACGGCTGGTTAGGCTGGTTAGGGATGTTTCATGGTTAGTGTGCTTTTAGACATGTCAGCTAATCTATTTCTGCATCTGTAGGAAGTGTGGGCTTGACGTATGACCTGATAAAGGGCCACAGTATGTGGTTTTACTCCTCATCATTACAACACCATGTGGAACTGAACTGCCTTGCCCAATGTGTCATGGTACAATATATGACTGGGAGCCTTCAAGTGTTCTGACTGTCCTGCTGCTCCACACACACCGTAGCTGTGTCGGCCTGACTTCTCCTGCTGCTCCACACACACCGTAGCTGTGTCGGCCTGACTTCTCCTGCTGCTCCACACGCCGTAGCTGTGTCGGCCTGACTTCTCCTCCTGCTGCTCCACACACACCGTAGCTGTGTTGACCTGACTTCTCCTGCTGCTCCACACGCACCGTAGCTGTGTCGGCCTGACTTCTCCTCCTGCTGCTCCACACACACCGTAGCTGTGTTGACCTGACTTCTCCTGCTGCTCCACACACACCGTAGCTGTGTTGACCTGACTTCTCCTCCTGCTGCTCCACACACACCGTAGCTGTGTTGACCTGACTTCTCCTCCTGCTGCTCCACACACACCGTAGCTGTGTTGACCTGACTTCTCCTCCTGCTGCTCCACACACACCGTAGCTGTGTCGACCTGACTTCTCCTGCTGCTCCACACGCACCGTAGCTATGTCGGCCTGACTTCTCCTCCTGCTGCTCCACACACACCGTAGCTGTGTCGGCCTGACTTCTCCTGCTGCTCCACACACACCGTAGCTGTGTCGGCCTGACTTCTCCTCCTGCTGCTCCACACACACCGTAGCTGTGTCGGCCTGACTTCTCCTCCTGCTGCTCCACACACACCGTAGCTGTGTGGACCTGACTTCTCCTCCTGCTGCTCCACACACACCGTAGCTGTGTGGACCTGACTTCTGCTGCTGCTCCACACACACCGTAGCTGTGTGGACCTGACTTCTGCTGCTGCTCCACACACACCGTAGCTGTAGCGTAGTAACCATGGATGAAAGGTGTTTTCAAAGGGAAGTGTGGTAGGTCCACCTTACTACCAGTCACTGTGCAGCCAGCAGCAAAAAGTGAAATAAACAAGAAGACATTTACAGTAAACATTACACTCACAGAAGTTCCAAGTGAATAAAGACATTTTAAAAGTACAAAAGGGAAAATAAATAAACATAAATATGGGTTGTATTTACAATGGTGTTTGTTCTTCACTGGTTGCCCTTTTCTTTGTGGCAACAGGTCACAAATCTTGCTGTGGTATATCACCCAGTAGATATGGGAGGTTATCAAAATCGGGTTTGTTTTTTGAATTCTTTGTGGATCTGTGTAATCTGAGGGAAATATGTGTCTCTAATATGGTCATAAATTGGGCAGGAGGTTAGGAAGTGCAGCTCAGTTTCCACCTCATTTTGTGGGCAGTGGCTCTTCTCTTGAGAGCCATGTCTGCCTATGGAAACCTTTCTCAATAGCAAGGCTATGCTCACTGAGTCTGTACATAGTCAAAGATTTCCTTAATTTTGGGTCTGTAACAGTGGTCAGGTATTCTGCTCTGTTTAGGGTCAAATAGCATTCTAGTTTGCTCAGTTTTTTTTTTGTCAATTCTTTCCAATGTGTCAAGTAATTATATATATTTTTTTCATGATTTGGTTGGGTCTATTTGTGTTGCTGTCCTGGGGCTCTGTGGGGTCTGTTTGTGTTTGTGAACAGAGCCCCAGGACCAGCTTGCTTAGGGGGCTCTTCTCCAGCTTCATCTCTCTGTAGGTGATGGCTTTGTTATGGAAGGTTTGGGAATCGCTTCCTTTTAGGTGGTTGTAGAATTTAACGCCTCTTTTCTGGATTTGAATAATTAGCGGGTAACGGCCTAAGTCTGCTCTGCATGCATTATTTGGTGTTTTACATGGTACAAAGAGGATATTTTAGCAGAATTCTAATTGAGTCTCAATTTGATGTTTGTTCCATTTTGTTATTTCTTTGTTGGTTGGTTGGACCCCAGACCTCACAACCATAAAGGCAATAGGTTCTATAACTGATTCAAGTATTTTTAGCCAGATCCTGGTATGTTTCTTTTGATGGCATAGAAGGCCCTTCTTGCCTTGTCTCTCAGATCCTTGACAGCTTTGTGGATTTTACCTGTGGCGCTGATGTTTAGGCCAAGTTATGTATCGTTTTTTTTGTGTGCTCTATGGCACTGGTGTCTAGATGGAATTTGTATTCTTGGTCCTGACAACTGGACATTTTTTGGAACACCATTATTTTTTATCTTACTGAGATTTATTGTCAGGACCCCGGTCTGACAGAATCTGTGCAGAAGATCTTGGTGCTGCTGTAGGTCCTCCTTGGTTGGTGACAAGCACCAGATCATCAGCAAACAGTAGACATTTGACTTCAGATTCTAGTAGGGTGAGGCCGGGTGCTGCAGACTGTTCTAGTGCCCGCGACAATTCGTTGACATATATGTTGAAGAGGATGGGGCTTAAGCTGCATCCCTGTCTCACCCCACGGCTCTGTGGGGATAAAACATGTTTTTTTGCTCATTTTAACCGCAGACTTGTTGTTTGTGTAGATGGATTTTATAATGTCGTATGTTTTACCCCCAACACTACTTTCCATCAATTTGAAAAGCAGACCCTCATGCCAAATTGAGTCGAAGGCTTTTTTGAAATCAACAAAGCATGAGAAGACTTTGCCTTTGTTTTGGTTTGTTTGGTTGTCAATTAGGGTGTGCAGGGTGAATACGTGGTCTGTCGTACGATAATTTGGTAAAAAGCCAATTTGACATTTGCTCAGTACATTGTTTTCACTGAGGAAATGTACAAGTCTGCTGTTAATGATAATGCAGAGGATTTTCCCAATGTTGCTGTTGACGCATATCCCCCGGTAGTTATTGGGGTCAAATTTGTCTGCACTTTTGTGGATTGGGGTGATCAGTCCTTGGTTCCAAATATTGGGGAATATGCCAGAGCTAAGGATGATGTTAAATAGTTTAAGTTTAGCCAATTGGAATTTGTTGTCTGCAAATTTTATCATTTCATTTAGGATACCATCAACCCCACAGGTCTTTTTGGGTTGGAGGGTTTGTATTTTGTCCTGTAGTTCATTCAAGGTAATTGGAGAATCCAGTGGGTTCTGGTAGTCTTTAATAGTTGGTTCTAAGATTTGTATTTGATCATGTATATGTTTTTGTTCTTTGTTATAGAGCCAAAAAGATTGGAGAAGTGATTTACCCATACATCTCTGTTTTGGATAGAACTCTTCATGTTGTTGTTTGTTTAGCGTTTTCCAATTTTCCCAGAATGGGTTAGAGTCTATGTATTCTTCAATTACATTGAGCTGATTTCTGACGTGCTGTTCCTTTTTCCGTAGTGTATTTCTGTATTGCTTTAGTGAATCACCCTAGTGAAGGCGTAGGCTCAGGTTTTCTGGGTCTTTCTTAGGTTTTTACGTTCTTCATCAAAACATTTGTCGTTGTTAATTTTCTTAAGTTGTCTGCTTGAAATTTTTAGATTTGATAGAGAAGCTGAGAGGTCCAATACCGTTTAGGTTTTCTACTGCGAAGTTTACACCGTCACTATTACAGTGAAACATTTTGTCCAGGAAGTTGTCTAGAAGTGATTGAATTTGTTGCCTAATTGTTTTTTGGTAGGTTTCCACACTACTTTCCTTCCATATATAGCATTTCTTAATATTTTTCAGTTCCTTTGGCTTTGAATCCTCATGATTGAGTATTGCTCTGTTCAAGTAGACTGTGATTTTGCTGTGGTCTGATAGGGGTGTCAGTGGGCTGACTGTGAACGCTCTAAGAGAGACTGTTGAGGTCAGTGATAAAGTAGTCTACAATACTACTGCCAAGAGATGAGCTATAGGTGTACCAACCATAGGAGTCCCTTCGAAGCCTACCATTGACTATGTACATACCCAGCGGTTGACTGAGCTGCAGGAGTTGTGACCCGTTTTTGTTGGTTATATTATCATAGTTGTGTCTAGGGGGGCATATTGGAGAAGGAATGCTGTCACTTCCTGGTAGGTGTTTGTCCCCCTGTGTGCTGAGGGTGTCAGGTTCTTGTCCAGTTCTGGCATTTAGGTCGCCACAGACTAGTACATGTCCCTGTGACTGGAAATTATTGATTTACCCCTCCAGGATGGAGAAGCTGTCTTCGTTAAAGTATGGGGATTGTGTCTGTCTGTCTGTCTGTCTGTCTGTCTGTGTCTTTCTCAATTCAATTTGCTTTATTGATATGATGTAACAATGTACACATTTCCAAAAGCTTACTTTGGATATTTACAATATGAAGATAATAAGAATCAAAATTGTCAACGGGACAACAGTAACAACACTAACCAATAACAATAAGCATACAGTAGAGGACATGTGTAGGTTTATTGGTCTTTCAGACACCGTCCCTCATTTTATGGAAGGCAGCAATGCAGTACGCTGCCAACCCACAGCTCTCTGTGTCCTCCCCTAACAGGACGGGTAGTCTACTCTCATCAGAGAAGTCTTTGAATTGAAACCTTGAATCAGGGTTTAAAATTTGGGGAAATGACACTAATTGTTTCATATTTTTTATATTTTGTCAGGAAATGCAGCTCTGTCTCAGGTTCTGCTGTTGTGCAGTGGTTGCATAGCCTTTCCTCTACAGGGAGCCAGGTTTCCTGTGTCTACCGTTCTCATTGGCAAGGCTGTGCTCACTGAGCCTGTACTTTGTCAAGGTTTTGATCAGTAACCACGGTCTAATAGTTTGCCATGGTGTACTGCCGATTTAAGGCCAGATAGCACTGCATTTTGCTTTGTGTTTGTGCTTGTGTTTCCCAATAAGCAATGTAGTTTTGTTTTGATTGTGTCGTAATTTGTTTTATTCAGATTGGATGTTCTGGTCCTGAGGATTCAGTGTGTTAGTCTGTCTGTCTCTCTGTCTGTCTGTCTGTCTGTCTCTCTCTCTCTGTCTCTCTCTGTCTCTCTCTGTCTCTCTGTCTGTCTCTGTCTGTCTCTGTCTGTCTCTGTCTGTCTCTGTCTGTCTCTGTCTGTCTCTGTCTGTCTGTCTGTCTGTCTCTGTCTCTGTCTGTCTCTAAGTGTGTTTTTCAGTGAACCTACCCTAGTGTGGATTAATCAGTCTTGGCTCTCTGTCATACAGGAAGTTCACCATTGGCAGTCCTCTCTAGCTGTAATGGGTTCTCTCTGTGATATGTCCCTGGGAGGAAATGATCTCACGTCGTTACTCAGCCAGGGTCCTGTTCATTAGGGCATGCAACAGAAAACCTTTTATAAAACAGTGGAATAGGGAACATGTGCATTTCACATTGGAACAGGTCCAGGTAGTCGCTCCCTGTTTTCCGTCTTTTCATTTGGTCCCTAATGAACACGGCCTAGGACTCGTCCATGGGAACTGACCCTGGCTGGGAAGTGGTTTGTCCCGGGATGATGACATCACTCATGGGCCGTGCACAGAAACAGAATTACTAGAATGGGTTTGTCTGTTCTGTTAATGACATCATCTATGCTTCTACATGCTGCTCTGTTTTGTGTATAAATACTATGTCAGTACATCCATATGTAATTTACTGTGGCCGATTTTTAGAATAAAATATGTTTTAAAAAACGCTTCCCTCCCTATGGTTAGTGTCTGCCAACCTAGAAAATCAAGAATGAGGATAAATGGTCCAACCACTAGTTTCCATTCCAGTGTTGAGGAGAACTATATTAACCCTACAGTATATTCACTGGGGCTGAAAGTAGCAACTTTCAACTGTTTTTAAAAGGAATCGGATGTCTCCTCCATTATGGAATGAAACCATTTTTTACAAATAATTTTGTTTCATAGTTGCTTTTAATTAGCCTGGTTCCAGATCTGTTTGTATTTTCTTGCCAACTCTTATGGTCATTGAGTTGTTTATACAGATCTGGGACCAGACTAGTTTTAAAACTGTGTAGGAGGATATATACTGCGTTCGAAACCAAGTGGGAATTTACCACCATAGAGTTAGATAGAGGACTCTAGGTGGATATAAACTGTTTTGGCATGGGCATTTCCATTGAGAGCTTCACCATTTTAAAATAGTCAACTGGGTGGGCCTTCCTATGGGTGAAGGAAGGATCACATTATTCTATCCGGGTCATCAGAAGCCAATGAATTATAGTTGAAAGCAAATATTCCATAACTGTACTGTAGATGGCAGTAAATAAGTCAGTACCTTTTTATTCCTGTTCAAACACACACTATGTGGCGGTATAAACCCTTTCAGTTTGTCAACTCAAAGAAGTCATTTTAAAAAGAAAAAATGGACTACTTCAAAATGGAGATGGAACCCTCAGTGGGGCTGCCCGTGCGCTCATAGACGGCCACAATGGGACATATAAAGATGATATCTCTGTCTTTCTCTATGTTTACCACATATTCCTGTGAAGACTATATTTGAACGGCCCTCAAACTGGTCATTACTAGTGAGAATCTCTTCATCTTTAAGCTTTGGTCCAGAGGCGCCGTACGGAGGGTGTGACGCAATCGCGGTACCTCTAGAGGCTTGCCGAGGCCAAATCGAGCTCCGTATCGCATTGCCGTGTGTCTCCCAAATTCTGTAACAATGTGGAGGCCTCTGCATTGACGTGATTGGTTGACGGTAGGGGGTGGGGGGCGGTACGTCCTGTATTAACTCACTTCTTATGACAACTTCCTTCACGACAGCTCTGCAGGGGCGCAAGAAGAAGGAATGTCTTGACTTCTGCGAAGGCCGCGACGCACTAAACATTGTACGGCATTGTACGGCCAATGCAGATTCCGGGAATGACCATAAAATGACCGGGAATGACCATAAATCGTCTTTACGTACGCCACATTAACCTGCAGTTTTATCTCCCGTATTAGATTGTTGCCTGGGCCAAACTGAAATGTTGCTGAGAACTCGAGAATTATTTATTAATTTGAACCAAAGATTAGCCCCCCCCCCCCCCCCCTCCCAACGGTGACACCGTTGGATCGTAATGGAAACTTGCTTACACACAGTTGCGAAAGTGAGATGGGATTTTTTTTCCATTTTTTTTCTTTTCAAAAAGACCTGCTTACTTCTGCTTTCTACTGCCGACTGTTATTTATATACTCCTCTGTGTTCTTCACATGCTTTACTTTCAGATGGGTCTACTGACTGCCACATTTTGAATTGTTGAGTTTAGGTGGTGGCTGTCTACTACAGGTTGTCCACTGTATTGTCTGTAACGTTCGCTTCTTGTCTCTTCACAGGTGTGTGTGTGTGTGTGTGTTAGTGTGTTATGGTAACGTCTGGTGTGTGAGGCCTGCGTCGGGAGACCCCACTGCCTTTTTCAGCATGTCTGAATCCCAGGTGAGACCTGGAGATCACAAACAAAGATGGCTTCATGTTAAATAGAATAGCACAGTATTATACAACATGTCATTGTTTTTAGTTGTAGCCCTGAACCAGCTCACCTGATTCGCCTATTCAGGGAGCTTGATGGTCAGTCGACAAGTTGAATCAGGTGTGCTGGCCCCTGGAATAGTTAAGGTCCACGGAACGTCTGGTGGTCCCCGATGAGACGTTTCAGAACCCCTGCACTACACCACCTATTGTCATTGACCTGGTTTATTGCAGGGTTGAGGTCACTTTCCAGCCAGATTAAATCAATTAATTCCACTTTATCTTTTTTTGTGATAACCTTTTCCTCACTCCTCCTGTCCCTCAGACCCCAACATGGCCACGGGGAACGGAGTGTATGGCCAAGTACAACTTCAAGGGCACCACAGAGCAGGATTTGCCCTTCAACAAAGGCGATGTCTTAACTATCATCGTTGTCACAAAGGTAAAGTACCTAACTCTCCATGTTTAGGAAGCAGGTTGTCTTTTTACCACAGCTGCCATTGTCTCTCTGGCAAGCGAGACTAGAAAACAGACCAAATGGTTTATCTTTTTAAGGAGAAACGAAGGCTCAATCTTTCGCATTTTTTGTCGTGTTTCTTGAAATTGTAAAAATAAGAAGAAAATAAAAAGTTTAGATATTTTTTTTTTTTTGGAGGCGTAGTACTAAATAATATTTTTCAATCTAGATTTTATTATGTAACCTTTTTATTTGACTAGTCAAGTCAGTTAAGAACAAATTCTTATTTACAATGACGCCAAACCCGGACGACGCTGGGCCAAATGTTCACCACCCTATGGGACTCCCACTCACTGTCGGATGTGATACAGCCTGGATTATACATTTACCACCACGGATTATAAATGTACCACCACGGATTATAAATGTACCACCACGGATTATAAATGTACCATCACGGATTATAAATTTACCACCACGGATTATAAATTTACCGCTTGGATTAAAAATTTACCACCTGGATTATAAACCTACCATCTGCCTCCATCTTGAATATATTTAAACCATTAATTCAGATCACTATTATCAACAAATGTTCATGAGAAGCAAAATGCAAAAAACACAAGTGTTATTAAATATCATTGTAAAAATGAACGAAATCAAATGTAAGACATAAATAATAATAATTAAAAAAAAAAAATACATAAATCTTTAGTTACAAGACAATACTGCCATTTTTACCAATTAACATTCCCAGTCTAGGGTTCCATATCTAATGGGGTTACAAGACCAAGCATGACCATAGAGATGCCTGCTAGGCCATCGGGCCGTCGGGCCATTGGGCCTGGGCGCATAGGACATGAGACTTGATCATACAACCTTTCCATGGCGGGCTGAACAAGGACCATTTAAAAACATGTTTTTATTTTTATTTAACCTTTTTTCTATATCGATCAAGTCTCACAGGGAGAAGAAAATACCTTCATTCCATTTATACCAGATCTGACTTCAAAAATCAATTGTTGACCAATCCAAAAGGTTATAAGCCATCCAATCAGATGGAAGCACCCAGCATCCTCTAGGAAAGGGGTCACATCGTTGATGGTCTGAGGAGGTGGGCTGTATATCACTGTCCCTTGTGTTTTCTGGGTATTTGCCATGCGGCCCCAGGTGGTGACAGAACGCATCACGTAGGACCAAGTCCTCAGAGGGTTTCAGTAATGTTGTCCATCTCTCTACGTTATTTACTCCGTCAACCCTAATCAGAGTATCGGTGACATGTTTTGTCCCCCAGGACCCCAACTGGTACAAAGCCAAGAACACAGCAGGTCGAGAAGGTACCATCCCAGCTAACTACGTCCAGAAGAGAGAAGGGGTGAAGCAAGGGGGCAAGCTGAGTCTAATGCCGTAAGTACAGTCTCCATAGCCTGGTTAAACCAGTCTGAATCATTTAAAACGTTGCTGGAAGTACAGTACAGTCTCCATAGCCTGGTTAAACCAGTCTGAATCATTTAAAACATTGCCGGAAGTACAGTCTCCATAGCCTGGTTAAACCAGTCTGAATCATTTAAACCGTTGCTGGAAGTACAGTACAGTCTCCATAGCCTGGTTAAACCAGTCTGAATCATTTAAAACATTGCCGGAAGTACAGTCTCCATAGCCTGGTTAAACCAGTCTGAATCATTTAAACCGTTGCTGGAAGTACAGTACAGTCTCCATAGCCTGGTTAAACCAGTCTGAATCATTTAAAACGTTGCTGGAAGTACAGTACAGCCATCACTCCATGTTGTACTGAAATTACTTCCCATCAATACACTGCCAGTGGTGCGGTGTTGCTGCAGGACTGGCCAGTGGTGCGGTGTTGCTCCAGGACTGGCCAGTGGTGTTGCTGCAGGACTGGCCAGTGGTGTTGCTGCAGGACTGGCCAGTGGTGTTGCTGCAGGACTGGCCAGTGGCGTGGTGTTGCTGCAGGACTGGCCAGTGGCGCGGTGTTGCTCCAGGACTGGCCAGTGGTGTTGCTCCAGGACTGGCCAGTGGTGTTGCTCCAGGACTGGCCAGTGGTGTTGCTCCAGGACTGGCCAGTGGCGCGGTGTTGCTGCTGGACTGGCCAGTGGTGTTGCTGCAGGACTGGCCAGTGGCGCGGTGTTGCTGCAGGACTGGCCAGTGGCGCGGTGTTGCTGCAGGACTGGCCAGTGGCGCGGTGTTGCTGCTGGACTGGCCAGTGGTGTTGCTGCAGGACTGGCCAGTGGCGCGGTGTTGCTGCTGGACTGGCCAGTGGTGTTGCTGCAGGACTGGCCAGTGGCGCGGTGTTGCTGCTGGACTGGCCAGTGGTGTTGCTGCTGGACTGGCCAGTGGTGTTGCTGCTGGACTGGCCAGTGGTGTTGCTGCAGGACTGGCCAGTGGCGCGGTGTTGCTGCTGGACTGGCCAGTGGTGTTGCTGCAGGACTGGCCAGTGGCGCGGTGTTGCTGCAGGACTGGCCAGTGGCGCGGTGTTGCTCCAGGACTGGCCAGTGGCGTGGTGTTGCAGCAGGACTGGCCAGTGGTGTGGTGTTGCAGCAGGACTGGGCAGTGGTGTTGCTGCAGGACTGGCCAGTGGCGTGGTGTTGCTGCAGGACTGGCCAGTGGCGCGGTGTTGCTGCAGGACTGGCCAGTGGTGTTGCTGCAGGACTGGCCAGTGGTGTTGCTGCTGGACTGGCCAGTGGTGTTGCTCCAGGACTGGCCAGTGGTGTTGCTCCAGGACTGGCCAGTGGTGTTGCTCCAGGACTGGCCAGTGGTGTTGCTCCAGGACTGGCCAGTGGTGTTGCTCCAGGACTGGCCAGTGGTGTTGCTCCAGGACTGGCCAGTGGCGCGGTGTTGCTCCAGGACTGGCCAGTGGCGTTGCTGCGGGACTGGCCAGTGGTGTTGCTGCGGGACTGGCCAGTGGTGTTGCTGCGGGACTGGCCAGTGGCGTTGCTGCGGGACTGGCCAGTGGTGTTGCTGCGGGACTGGCCAGTGGTGTTGCTGCGGGACTGGCCAGTGGTGTTGCTGCAGGACTGGCCAGTGGTGTTGCTGCAGGACTGGCCAGTGGCGCGGTGTTGCTGCTGGACTGGCCAGTGGCGCGGTGTTGCTGCGGGACTGGCCAGTGGCGCGGTGTTGCTGCGGGACTGGCCAGTGGCGCGGTGTTGCTGCGGGACTGGCCAGTGGCGCGGTGTTGCTGCGGGACTGGCCAGTGGCGCGGTGTTGCTGCGGGACTGGCCAGTGGCGCGGTGTTGCTGCGGGACTGGCCAGTGGCGCGGTGTTGCTGCAGGACTGGCCAATGACGCGGTGTTGCTGCAGGACTGGCCAATGACGCGGTGTTGCTGCAGGACTGGCCAATGACGCGGTGTTGCTGCTGGACTGGCCAGTGGCGCGGTGTTGCTGCAGGACTGGCCAGTGGCGCGGTGTTGCTGCAGGACTGGCCAGTGGCGCGGTGTTGCTGCTGGACTGGCCAGTGGTGTTGCTGCAGGACTGGCCAGTGGTGTGGTGTTGCTGCAGGACTGGCCAGTGGTGTTGCTGCGGGACTGGCCAGTGGTGTTGCTGCAGGACTGGCCAGTGGTGTTGCTGCAGGACTGGCCAGTGGTGTTGCTGCAGGACTGGCCAGTGGTGTTGCTGCAGGACTGGCCAGTGGTGTTGCTGCAGGACTGGCCAGTGGTGTTGCTGCAGGACTGGCCAGTGGTGTTGCTGCTGGACTGGCCAGTGGTGTTGCTGCTGGACTGGCCAGTGGTGTTGCTGCAGGACTGGCCAGTGGTGTTGCTGCTGGACTGGCCAGTGGCGATGTAACAGTAAAGATGGCTGTCAGGAGTACCATTTAGGGTCAACAGTCAGTTAATAAGGGTAGATTTTAAGTTTTATTATGCCATTTTGTATGTATTGCAATACATACATAGGAATGTGTTTTGTTGTTGTAAGAGCTCTCATCAATTAAAGAACAAACACTTTACATTGAATGTATGACAAAGTGAAATCAAACTATGAAACATTTACGACTTTCAGTCGTAGTTCACCGCTCAGTGACTGATACTCAGGTTGAACGGTTTCTGTGTATCTGTGTGTGTATCTGTGTGTGTATCTGTGTGTGTATCTGTGTGTGTATCTGTGTGTGTATCTGTGTGGGCATCTGTGTGGGCATCTGTGTGGGCATCTGTGTGGGCATCTGTGTGGGCATCTGTGTGGGCATCTGTGTGGGCATCTGTGTGGGCATCTGTGTGGGCATCTGTGTGGGCATCTGTGTGGGCATCTGTGTGGGCATCTGTGTGGGCATCTGTGTGGGCATCTGTGTGGGCATCTGTGTGGGCATCTGTGTGGGCATCTGTGGGCATTTGTGTAGTGCAGATAGGCTGCTTGTTGTGGCAGTGCAGCTCCTGTTATGTGAATGTAAACCCCCAGCTGGGCTGGGCTGAGTCCTGCCTCAACTCTGCCCTGTAACTGTAGTTCACTGTCTGTTTCCATCACCGCTGTCTGTCTGCCTGTCTGTCTGCAAGGTTTCCTGTTGGTTTCTTTCAATCTCCCACATGCTTCAGTTCTGAGAAGTGTGTGTGTGTGTGTGTGTGTGCGCGTGACTCCTTGTTGTAAAAGAAAAGCACTTTGTGACAACTGTTGACAACAATTTTGATTTCCCCCCCGTCCCCCATTTCCAGATGGTTCCATGGTAAGATCACCAGGGAGCAGGCAGAGAGTCTCCTGATCCCCCCAGAGACGGGCCTGTTCCTGGTCAGAGAGAGCACCAACTACCCCGGTGACTACACTCTGTGTGTCAGCTGTGACGGCAAGGTGGAACACTACCGTATCGTCTACAAGGAGGGTCAACTCAGCATCGACGAGGACGAGTTCTTCGAGAACCTCATGCAGCTGGTGGAGGTACAGGGGAAGACCTATATATAAGCCACCCAATCGCTCCCTACCCCCTAAACCTGACCCCTTATCATTTTGACTGTGGTAGATCTGAATAGTCTAGATAGGTTTAAACAGTGTAGTTGTGGAGATTCCACCATACTGCGTCCACCTTACAGGTCTGCAAACATCAAAGGGCTAGGGCCAAGGGGAAAATGTAGGGAAGGAGTTGGGACCGGCTCCTAAAGCGAACTGGTACCAATGAGCTTTCCACTTGGTCAAAAAAAGGATTAGGTCTATTAAAAGATGTCTATTATTTTGCAAGCAGAGTGTGAGAGCACTGAGCACAGTTGTTGACTGTACAGACATGGTTTCGCTGTTAGCGAGGTGTTCTGGCCTCAGACGGTTTGTTAACGGTAGGTTCTAGATCATTTCACCTGAAGACACCTGATCCGGCTTTCACTTTCAAAACCACCCTCTCTCCCTTCTTTATCCCCCCCCTCTCTCTCTCTCTCTTCCTTCTTAACCCCCCCCTCTCTCTCTCTCTCTTCCTTCTTAACCCCCCCCTCTCTCTCTCTCTCTTTCTTCTTAACCCCCCCTCTCTCTCTCTCTCTCTTTCTTCTTAACCCCCTCTCTCTCTCTTTCTTCTTAACCCCCTCTCTCTCTCTTTCTTCTTAACCCCCTCTCTCTCTCTTTCTTCTTAACCCCCTCTCTCTCTCTTTCTTCTTAACCCCCTCTCTCTCTCTTTCTTCTTAACCCCCCCCTCTCTCTTCCTTCTTAACCCCCCCTCTCTCACTTCCTTCCTCCTAAACCCCCCCCCCTCTCTCTCTTCCTTCCTCCTAAACCCCCCCCCCCTCTCTCTCTTCCTTCCTCCTAAACCCCCCCCCACCCCTCTCTCTCTTCCTTCCTCCTAAACCCCCCCCCACCCCTCTCTCTCTTCCTTCCTCCTAAACCCCCCCCCCCCCCTCTCTCTCTTCCTTCCTCCTAAACCCCCCCCCCTCTCTTCACTGTACATGGACTGAGTTGTGGACCTAAAGCACATGTTGATGACATGCGTATATATATATTTTTAACCCCAACCAATGCTGTGCTGTTTTGAACAATGCTGCCCTCTGTAGGTTACTGCTAGGTCCTGCTGAATAAATCCTAAGGTTCCTATCAGGGTTGGGATCAACTCTATTTCTACTTATTGAATTGACATGGAATTGACCTCAACCCTGGGTTCAAATCTAACGTATCAACCATCACCAGTATTCACAACCTTTAACCCTTCCTGGGTCATGTTATTGACCTATGCCTTCTCTCCTCTCCCTGTCCTCTCTCCTTGTCCTCTCTCCCTGTCCTCTCTCTCTCTGTCCTCTCTCTCCCTGTCCTCTCTCTCTCTGTCCTCTCTCTCTCTGTCCTCTCTCTCTCTCTGTCCTCTCTCTCTCTCTGTCCTCTCTCTCTCTCTGTCCTCTCTCTCTCTCTGTCCTCTCTCTCTCTCTGTCCTCTCTCTCTCTCTGTCCTCTCTCTCTCTCTGTCCTCTCTCTCTCCCTGTCCTCTCTCTCTCCCTGTCCTCTCTCTCTCTCTGTCCTCTCTCTCTCTCTGTCCTCTCTCTCTCTCTGTCCTCTCTCTCTCTCTGTCCTCTCTCTCTCTCTGTCCTCTCTCTCTCTCTGTCCTCTCCCTCTCTGTCCTCAGCACTATACCAAAGATGCAGACGGTCTCTGCACCAAACTGATCAAGCCGAAGCTGGAGGAGGGAACTGTAGCAGCCCAGGATGAGTTCTCTAGGAGCGGCTGGGCTCTGAACAGGAAGGAGCTTAACATTCAGCAGTCCATAGGCAAGGGAGAGTTTGGAGGCGAGTATGTACGTGCCTGTCGACGTATGTCTGCGGTTGTATGGGGACGTTAGGCCCTCTGCGGGAACGATATGTTATTATCAATCACTCCTCTCTGCATCAAAACCCTGTTCTGGGATGTCCACTGTACTCTCTTCAGTCCACTGCATCAAAACCCTGTTCTGGGATGTCCACTGTACTCTCTTCAGTCCACTGCATCAAAACCCTGTTCTGGGATGTCCTCTGTACTCTCTTCAGTCCACTGCATCAAAACCCTGTTCTGGGATGTCCACTGTACTCTCTTCAGTCCTCTGCATCAAAACCCTATTCTGGGATGTCCACTGTACTCTCTACAGTCCACTGCATCAAAACCCTGTTCTGGGATGTCCACTGTACTCTCTACAGTCCACTGCATCAAAACCCTGTTCTGGGATGTCCACTGTACTCTCTACAGTCCACTGCATCAAAACCCTGTTCTGGGATGTCCACTGTACTCTCTTCAGTCCACTGCATCAAAACCCTGTTCTGGGATGTCCACTGTACTCTCTTCAGTCCACTGCATCAAAACCCTGTTCTGTTGGAGTGTGTGTGAAATGGTGTGAAATGGATTCTCTCATTCTGACTGACGCAGGATGGGGTGTTTAAACCGTTTACACAGAGTGCCGCTCACTGCCACCCCTGACTATTGAGCCAAGGTATTTCCAGGATGTAGAAGGTTTAAACACCCATCCTGAGTCTGTGTCTATCTCTCCCTTCAGATGTGAAGGTGGGAGACTACAGAGGGACCAAAGTAGCTGTGAAGTGCATCAAGCATGATGCCACGGCTCAGGCCTTCATCGCAGAGGCCTCAGTTATGACGTAAGTTTCAGGGCTTTGGGAGAGGACCACAACTCTGGTCAAGTGTTAAACATCCTTATTGTATTCCTAGATCAGTGTTTGTATGATCTGTGAGGTTTTGGTTGAATAATATGTGTTGGTTTACTGTGCAGCTATTTAAACAGCTTTTCTAAAATGTTGAACTCTTGCTAATGTGTGTCGGTCCTCTTCTGCAGGCAGCTGAGACACAATAACCTGGTTCAGTTGATAGGCGTCATCGTTGAGGAGACTGGAAGCCTGTTTATTGTCAGCGAGTACATGGCCAAGGTATGAGGCTCTTTATGATTCAGTTAAGTTAAAGGTAGTACATAAATACATAGTTATATAAATAAAGAACCAGATAGCACTGAAGACCTCTCTTTACAGGGCAGTCTAGTGGACTACCTGCGCTCCAGAGGCCGGACGGTGATCTTCGGGGATTGTCTACTCAAGTTCTCACTGTGAGTATGATGATGATTGATCTGTACATCTTCAATAATATTACCGGAAGTCTGTTGACAGTGGCTTATAGCAGCCAGTTGGAATTGTAGCATTGTCAGACTCTTTACATGTCGATTCCCCCCCCCCCCCCCTCCCCGTGACGTGTGACGTGCGTGTGAGGCGATTGAGTATCTCGATGCCAACAACTTGAACAGAGACCCCACTGCCAATATAAACTGTACATTAAATAATTGAACTAAATGTTGCCTGTGTCCCTCCTCCTCCTCCTCCGTAGTGACGTGTGTGAGGCCATGGAGTATCTGGAGGCCAATAACTTTGTCCACAGAGACCTGGCGGCACGTAACGTTCTGGTGTCTGACGAAAACATCGCGAAGGTCAGCGACTTTGGCCTGACCAAAGAGGCCTCATCCAATCAGGACACGGCCAAACTGCCCATCAAGTGGACCTCCCCAGAGGCTCTGAGGGAAAAGGTAGGCTAGTGTAACGGAGATTAGAATGTGCTAGAGCTAGCTTGAAATGTCGTCAATGTCGCTTTCGAATAAGATCGTTTTCTATAGCTCAACTGGTTTGTATTTTGTTAAGGGGGGCGTTCGCGTGTTAGCGAGGCGGAGGGCGTTCACGTGTTAGCGAGGCGGAGGGCGTTCACGTGTTAGCGAGGCGGAGGGCGGGTCGCGTGTTGGCGGGGCGGGTCGCGTGTTGGCGGGGCGGGTCGCGTGTTGGCGGGGCGGGTCGCGTGTTGGCGGGTCGCGTGTTGGCGGGTCGGGTCGCGTGTTGGCGGGGCGGGTCGCGTGTTGGCGGGGCGGGTCGCGTGTTGGCGGGGCGGGTCGCGGGTTGGCGGGGCGGGTCGCGGGTTGGCGGGGCGGGTTGGCGGGGCGGGTCGCGGGTTGGCGGGGCGGGTCGCGGGTTGGCGGGGCGGGTCGCGGGTTGGCGGGGCGGGTCGCGGGTTGGCGGGGCGGGTCGCGGGTTGGCGGGGCGGGTCGCGGGTTGGCGGGGCGGGTGTTGGCGGAGCGGGTCGCGTGTTGGCACGGCGGGTCGCGTGTTGGCACGGCGGAGGGCGGGTCGCGTGTTAGCGCGGCGGAGGGCCCCGTGTTTGAGCCCTGGTATGGAAAGTTTACCCTGCGGTTGTATTCAGATAGGGAAGAATCTATACTCCTTAGCTAGCACATTGACGTCAGTTTCACTCGTCACTCTCCTTGATATATATGATATACAAACAACCGCCAATAGATGGCGCTGTAGCCTGGTGGTGTGCTCTGTGTTTCCAATAGATGGTGCTGTAGCCTGGTGGTGCGCTCTGTGTTTCCAATAGATGGCGCTGTAGCCTGGCGGTGCGCTCTGTGTTTCCAATAGATGGCGCTGTAGCCTGGCGGTGCGCTCTGTGTTTCCAATAGATGGCCCTGTAGCCTGGCGGTGCGCTCTGTGTTTCCAATAGATGGCGCTGTAGCCTGGCGGTGTGCTCTGTGTTTCCAATAGATGGCGCTGTAGCCTGGCGGCGCGCTCTGTGTTTCCAATAGATGGCGCTGTAGCCTGGTGGTGCGCTCTGTGTTTCCAATAGATGGCGCTGTAGCCTGGCGGTGCGCTCTGTGTTTCCAATAGATGGCGCTGTAGCCTGGCGGTGCGCTCTGTGTTTCCAATAGATGGCGCTGTAGCCTGGTCAGCGCGCTCCATCATCACAGCCAGTTCATTCCTTGACGACTTTTGATGTGAAAAATGAGTGCTGCGAAAATGAGAAGTGGACTCTGAATGTTGTTTTAAAGAAGAATGAACGGCAAAATAGTTTTTTACTAATATTGAACATGTATGCCAAGAAAGTGTTGCTGTTTTTAAGGAATATAATTTGAATTGTCATTTTTCAAGCAAGCATGCTAACTACGCTAGCTATCTGTCCACTCAGGAAAAGGCAAGGAAGGCCTCAACTTGCCACAAATTTTAAAGGCCCAACAAAATACGTTTACTAAAACGGTGTTCTACTCAAGACTCTGTAACTAAGGCAAGCTACATAGTGGCACATAAAATTCGCAAAGCAAACCTTTTGCTGAAAGGGAGTTTGTGAAAGAGTGTATGGGGGGCGACTGCTGGTATACTTTGTACTGAGAGTAAAAAAAACAGTTTCAGACCATTTAGTTTATCACGCAGAACCACCACCAGGCGTGTGGAAGTGATAGGGGGGAAGCTAATCTCCGAGGTTGAAGGAAAAAAACAGATGGCGTCCATCTTTTTTTCAATAGCACTGGATGAGACTACTGACATCAGACAGCGCTCAACTTTACATTTTTGTCAGGATTAAATGAGAACTTTAAAATAACAGAGGAACTTATTGCGATGGAATCAATGATGGGAACAAACAGGGGCTCTGACTGCTTTGGAAAAAATGAATCTATCGTGGCGCCAACTGACAAACGTATCAACAAATCTAACCGGTCAAAACATTGGCCTACTAAAAAGATGACAAGACAAAGGAAAAGAAAGCCTTAACTCGAAATGAATATTTATTCACTGTATTATTCGTCAGGAAGCCCTGTGTAAAAGTGTGTTAAAGCTGTGAAACTTGTCCACTTTATACGGGCAAGGGGGCTTAACCATCATCAGTTCCTTCAGCTGCTCAGTGACAAAGGCAGAGCACCAGAACTTTTACCATTAAAATGTGCTCTGGCTAAGCCTGGGGAAAGTATTTTGACGTGTGTGGGAACTGAGAGGGGACGTGGCTTTACCAAACGTATAAAAGAACATGCCTAACGACTTTTCAGAGTTGAAAGACAGACTGGCTGGGCAACTTTGCTTTCGGGGTGGACACATTGGGCCATCTGAACTATGTAAATGTGAAACTGCTGGGAAATTGTGTTTTTTTTGTGCATTGGGACTGTATTCCAACGTGAAAGCATTCAAGGCCAAACTTCCGATGTTCTCCAGACAAATGACCAGCAGGTCTTTCGCTCATGTTTCGACACTGGCTGCACTGGACGCGCCCACAGCAGGACATACATGTTTCGACACTGGCTGCACTGAACGCGCCCACATCAGGACATACATGTTTCGACACTGGCTGCACTGAACGCGCCCACATCAGGACATACATGTTTCGACACTGGCTGCACTGAACGCGCCCACATCAGGACATACATGTTTCGACACTGGCTGCACTGGACGCGCCCACAGCAGGACATACATGTTTCGACACTGGCTGCACTGAACGCGCTGAGGTGATTGGATAATTGTACATATGGCTCACAATGGAGATGAGAATTGTTCCGTAATATGCTTTCAGAAACCGACCAATCCAAATGAACCGCTCTAAACATGTTTCACTCTAATTTTAGATTCTTTTTTTAAACATTTTGCATGTCTCCAGTCATATAATATATATCTATTTTTTACATTTGCATATTGTGACTTTGTTTGTACTTTACAAGGGTAGAGATGCAGGATCTGTATATGTGTTTGACTGTGTCTGTGATGTTATAAATTATATCAATTTTGTGAAAAATGTGTTCACAAAAAAAAAAGTGTAGGTATGGTACAAGGGTAGAATTTGTTCTGCAGGCATATGTACACCTACAGTAGACTAGTTGGTGCGTGTCAATGTGAAGATGAATAAAGGCTACACATGTTTCGTCACGCATATAGTATGTGGCCTTTGAGCCAAAAGGTTTGCCAACCCCTGCTCTTGGAAACATGTTTTGATCGGAGGGGATTGGATAGATGTAAAGCAATATGCTAGCAATTCCATCTAGCCTATCAGAGGGCAAAATGGAGCTACCACCATATTGCTTACACTTATCTAATCCACTGAGATCTACAGGGAGTAGGGGTTAGAGGTCGACTTGAGATTTTAGAATATATCAATAGTATTGTACTGCTGATTGGCACCATTTTAATGATGTACTTACTGTATGTGTTACACATGAGCTGAAATGCTGTCTTGATCAACAGAAATTCTCCACCAAGTCAGATGTGTGGAGCTATGGGATCTTGCTGTGGGAGATCTACTCCTTTGGCCGAGTGCCTTACCCCAGAATTGTAAGTATCTCTTTGCCTGGCCAGATTATGAATAAGCACTGATTTGGGCAGGTGTGTGACAGCTATAGAGTATATATGAATTTAAGCGGTTAATAGTTGACGTAGTAAATCTGAAATGTGGACACTGCTGTTATAGGCCAGTATAATAATATTCCTTTCTATGTTGTCAACATTCTGACAGGCTATGTTCTTTAGTGATAATGATAACATACTAATAGAATTACTAGACAGATAAAAAGTCATTCTATTTCGATAAATGACTCCCGTGTCCACTCTGATCCTCTATGAATGACTCCCGTGTCCACTCTGATCCTCTATGAATGACTCCCGTGTCCACTCTGATCCTCTATAAATGACTTCCGTGTCCACTCTGATCCTCCTATGAATGACTCCCGTGTCCACTCTGATCCTCTACAAATGACTCCTGTGTCCACTCCCCTCTTAAAAAATTATTTTCCAATTTCCTCATCCCAACCTTCTCCCTCAGCCTCTGAAGGAGGTGGTACCACGCGTAGAGAAGGGCTACAAGATGGACGCCCCGGACGGCTGTCCCGAGGTGGTGTATGAAGTCATGAAGCAGTGCTGGACCCTGGACCCCCTGGTGCGACCTCGCTTCAGAGTCCTCCGGGAGAAACTGCATCATATCCTAGCCAAGGAGCTCTACCTTTGAGAGGATAGGAATAGGAGGAAGGGGAGAGAGGACAAGGGTGGCTCTCCTTTCATTGAGGAAGAGGGGGAGGTAGAGAAATGACTAGAGAGTGGACAGACAAGGATTGCTCTTCTTTTGTGATTGGACCTGCCTTTATCAAGACCTCAGTCAGAGATCTTCCTTCCTCCCTTTATTTTTCTCCATAAATGAAAGATTCCCACCAGATTGTGTTAAAGTTCACTGCTTTTCTGACTTGATGTTTTATCATTTCTCATTCTGTTGAAATGTTTTTGCCACATGTTGGCATCCCCCCCCACCTCAGGGTTGCCTGTACTACAGTACAGTAGTGGGTGTGTCTGTCTGGCTGACTACAGTGTTTACCCGGTGTCAAACAAACCAATCCTGCCCTGTTGTGAGGTACTATACTCCTTTCACACTCTCGCACCGTGCTGGCTCAAATATGTTATTTTTTTACATTAGATGTATAACCAGGCCAGTGCAGTAGGTAGAGCTTGGCTCAGTAGTGTGACTCCACCCCGAGCCAGGTAATACACTTCCCATGTCCCTGCGCTCTACCCATACGGGTTAAGAGAGTATTTAACTGGGGTATTAATCTGTGCCAAAGTGCCTCCAGAACGAACGCAGGACTATCCCCACAGACACATCACGCCTCTACACGCTTGCCTTTCTTTCTTTCTATTTTTGTATGTTTTATACATTGTCTATTTTCATTCCACATCCTTCTCTCTTATGGACAAGTGTTCATCTCACATTTACCAAACTGGAAAGCAGGACAAGTCCTCCAGGAAAAAGTATTTGATGACCTGTAACATGACAAAGAGCATGGGTACCAGAGGGAAAATACATTCTGGAGAAGGAAAAAAATATATATTTTTTTTGTAACAGATAAATTTAAGGGCAAGTGTAAGGGTCTTGGAATATTCAGAGTAAAATAAATAAAGTTAAGAACTCAAGGGAACTGTGCATGTGGGATGAAAAGCCCTGATTTATAATGTTATTTTTACTTTGCTGAGATGATTAAATCATTCCACTTAAATGTTTTGAAACTTGTCTTATTTTGTTCTTTGGTGATGTGCGTTTGTGAATATAGTTGGGGAACTATTATTTAGCTTCCGGTGGCATGGGTGACTTGTTTCACGGTTGCAACGTAGTGGTGCAACAGGGAAATGAGCACTGAAAACAAAAAGCGATCGCACAGGTTCAAAGATCCTTGAGTACATTGATTTCCCAGTAAAAGTTGCATTGGATGAAGCTGATGTATTCTAACTACAGCTGCTAACAGTGCTAAGTAACCAAGTCTACAATATATTTGTTTTTGACCTGGCTGAAGATAAAGTTATTTTTGAGAAGTGAAAATAAATAGCTAGCCAGCCAGTTCGAGAAGCCGAGGCTGACGGACATTTCACGCCAACAGATTGGTACGCCAACTGCTCTCATCTCAAATCCTCTCATCTACTCCGGAGTTCCCATCTCAATGGCTCCGTCGGCTTCTCAACCGTCGTGAAACGAATATCTATTTTAACACAGAATGACTGCGATCCGCAAAGGACACTGGGCGAGTACGACGCTTGGACAGATTGTTACTCTGAGTCCATGATGCATTGATTGAACGTCTACAGTACATGATAATCGGACAGCAAATAATACTGTTCACCTTACTGTGTATAAAAACACTCATCTGTCACAACAACCGGTCTCTTGTCTGGTCTCTGCATGGCTTCACAGTCATCCATCATTTAGTAGATACAGAAGAGCAACATTATTATGGTAAAGGAGGAGATATTGGTTGTCTGTCTCCTAACTATCAAATGTTATAATTGTGATTCTTACTCTCAGTTGAAAATCGGATGTTTGTCAAACGGTTGTTATATTTCAGTTTTATGTAATGGAGGTTTTCGTAAATTCAATCCGGAGTGCCAGAGTGCGCTCAGGGCGTTCATAAATTCAGAGCGCACACTGGACGCTCTGGCGGAGGAGTAGACTTTATCCGATCGTTAACTGGCAAACGTTGGCGTGTTTGCTAGCTATTTCCAGACACAAAAGAGAGAACACCTCACTCTGACCATTTTACTCGCCCTAGCAGAGCTGGTAAGGCTTTTTTCATGTTATCCAGAGCGTTGGTGACTAACTGTGCTGCTGGCAACAATCTTTAATTACGCGTTTTTTTTTGCCGACGTTCACTGAAACCGGCCACACCGGGTGTTGAGCTTTGGTAAATGCATCAGCTATTCTGCGCTCTGGCAGACTAGAGTGCTCTGAAATCGGAGTAGATACCCAGAGTGAATTTACGAACGCACCCAAAGTGTAATATTGGGTTGCAAACTCAAAATTGAATACATTTCAACTCTGACATGATACAGGTGTTCTTTTTTAAGCCCACAACCATGTGTATGAGGTGTATAGTCTTAGTATATTTATTTATGACAACCAATAAACACTGTGTGAGCCCACTGCAGTAAAAGGTTAACCCCATGGACTCAGCGTTGAATATATGGATTTAACCTGCCCTGTTTTAGGTTACCAAAGATGTCATCAGGGAGTTTGCAGCTGATGGAATTAAGATTGTTTTTGAGAATGTACATCTTGACAGGAACACAAACAGCATTACATAAACAACCTTGAACTGGCTCCAACCCAGCAAGAGTTACATGTATATATGTTCACTGAAAACATCTGTACAGATAGAACAGACTGACCAAAGTCAGTGGTACAGCTGCTTTAGTGAGTTGGATGTCCTGAGCAGAAGGACCACGATACCACCCCCTACAGTCAACGGTTCAAACCCAGGCCGCTGGGAGTGATGGCCTTAAACTCCTGGGTGAGTGAAACAGAACTATGGTGGGGAAAAAACTCTGGAGAGTTGAACATAATGAGTGACAAGTTACATCTGTCATACTTAGGAGGAGAAAGAACAATGACGTCTCACCTGCAGGATACATATATCAAATCAAATGTATTTATATAGCCCACCGTACATCAGCTGATATCTCAAAGTGCTGTACAGAAACCCAGCCTAAAAACCCCAAACAGCAAGCAATGCAGGTGTAGAAGCACGGTGGCTAGGGAAAAACTCCCTAGAAAGGCTAGAACCTAGGAAGAAACCTAGAGAGGAACCAGGCTATGAGGGGTGGCCAGTCCTCTTCAAGGTGTTCCTCGGGATCTTGTGTGTCTCGTAAGAGTAAACAGGTGTTGGTGGCAGCAACAAGCAGCTCCAAGGTCCCGCTTAATGTTCAGAGGGACGGTCCTCTTCTGGAGCTGACGCGTGTGGTTTCCTACTGAAAGACATCGCTCTCTAGCCCAGATCTGTTTGTGCCATCTTGCCATGACAATGACCATCAGTTGGCTATACAGTATAAACAGATCTGGGAAAAGTGTCTTGTTGGGTATTATTTACTGCTGAAGCCGAGCTTTTACATTTTATGTTTTATAACACCAGAGGACAGAAGGTCTGGCTCCAACTGCGGTTATCAGACGGTGATACAGACCGACAGGATGCTCTCAATTGTGCATCTGTAAAAGTTTAAGGGTTTTAGATGGCAAGCCACATTTCTTCAGCCTCCTTAGGTTGAAGAGGCGCTGTTGTGCATTCTTCACTACACTATGTGTGGCTGGACCATTTCAGCTGGTCAGTGATGTGTACACCAAGGAACTTGAAGCTTTCCACCTTCTCCACTGCGGTCCCGTCGATGTGGATAGGGGGGTGTTTCCTGAAGTCCACGATCAGCTTCTTTGTTTTGTCGACATTGGGTGAGCGGTTATTTTCCTGGCACCACAATCCCAGGGCCCTCTCATTAATTGTTGATAGTCAGGCCTACTACGGTTGTCTGCAACCTTGATGATTGAGTTGGAGGCATGCTTGGCCACACAGTCATGGTTGACCAGGAAGTACAGGAGAGGGCTGATCACTTCATGATGCCAGAAGTGAGTGCTACGGGGCGATAGTCATTTCGTTCAGTTACCTTTGCTTTCTTGGGTTCAGGAACAATGGTGGACATCTTGAAGCATGTGGCGACAGATAGGGAGAGATTGAATATGTCCGTAAACACTTTGGACAGCATGTGGTGGAGGACGACATCTCCTCTGAGCTAGCTGATCACATGCCAGAGGTTTTCAATGGGGTTCAGGTCTGGAGATTGGGCTGGCCATGACAGAGTCTTGATCTGGTGGTCCTCCATCCACACCTTGATTGACCTGGCTCTGTGGCATGGAGCATTGTCCTGCTCAGAGTTGGGGAACATTGTCAGAGCAGAAGGAAGCAAGTTTTCTTCCAGGACAACCTTGTACGTGGCTTGATTCATGCGTCCTTCACAAAGACAAATCTGTCTGATTCCAGCCTTGCTGAAGCACCCCTGGATCATCACTGATCCTCCACCAAATTTCACAGTGGGTGTGAGACACTGTGGCTTGTAGGCCTCTCCAGGTCTCTGTGGCTTGTAGGCCTCTCCAGGTCTCTGTGGCTTGTAGGCCTCTCCAGGTCTCTGTGGCTTGTAGGCCTCTCCAGGTCTCTGTGGCTTGTAGGCCTCTCCAGGTCTCACACCCACTGTGACATTTGGTGGAGGATCGGTGATGATCTGGGGGTGCTTCAGCAAGGCTGGAAACTGTCAGATTCACAAAAATAGCAAGTGGAATGGTAGATTTGCAGTGGAAGAATGTGCAAAGTACAGATAGAAATAATGGGGGGCAAAGGAGAAAAATAAATAAATAAATACAGTAGGGAAAGAGGTAGTTGTTTGGGCTAAATTATAGATGGGCTATGTACAGGTGCAGTAATCTATGAGCTGCTCTGACAGCTGGTGCTTAAAGCTAGTGGGGGAGATAAGTGTTTTGTAGTTCGTTCCAGTCATTGGCAGCAGAGAACTGGAAGGAGAGGCAGCCAAAGGAAGAGTTGGTTTTGGGGGTGACCAGAGAGATATACCTGCTGGAGCGCATGCTACAGGTGGGTGCTGCTATGGTGACCAGCAAGCTGAGATAAGGGGGACTTTACCTAGCAGGGTCTTGTAGATGACCTGGAGGCAGTGTGTTTGGCGACGAGTGTGAAGCGAGGGCCAGCCAACGAGAGTGTACAGGTCGCAGTGGTGGGTAGTATATGGGGCTTTGGTGACAAAACGGATGGCACTGTGATAGACTGCATCCAATTTATTGAGTAGGGTATCAGAGGCTATTTTATAAATGACATCACCGAAGTCGAGGATTGGTAGGATGGTCAGTTTTACAAGGGTATGTTTGGCAGCATGAGTGAAGGAGGCTTTGTTGCGGAATAGGAAGAAAATTCTAGATTTAACTTTGGATTGGAGATGTTTGATGTGAGTCTGGAAGGAGAGTTTACAGTCTAACCAGACACCTAGGTATTTGTAGTTGTCCTCATATTCTAAGTCAGAACCGTCCAGAGTAGTGATGTTGGACAGGCGGGCAGGTGCAGGCAGCGATCGGTTGAAGAGCATGCATTTAGTTTTACTTGTATTTAAGAGCAATTGGAGGCCACGGAAGGAGAGTTGTATGGCATTGAAGCTCGCCTGGAGGGTAGTTAACACAGTGTCCAAAGAAGGGCCAGAAGTATACAGAATGGTGTCGTCTGCGTAGAGGTGGATCAGAGACTCACCAGCAGCAAGAGCGACATCATTGATGTATACAGAGAAGAGAGTCGGTCTAAGAATTGAACCCTGTGGCACCCCCATAGAGACTGCCAGAGGCCCGGACAACAGATCCTCCGATTTGACACACTGAACTCTATCGGAGAAGTAGTTGGTGAACCAGGTGAGGCAATCATTTGAGAAACCAAGGCTGTTGAGTGTGCCGATGAGGATGTGGTGATTGACAGTCGAAAAGCCTTGGCCTGGTCAATGAATACGGCTGCACAGTATTGTTTCTTATCGATGGCGGTTAAGATATCATTTAGGACCTTGAGCGTGGCTGAGGTGCACCCATGACCAGCTCTGAAACCAGATTGCATAGCGGAGAGGGTATGGTGGGATTCGAAATGGTCGGTAATCTGTTTGTTAACTTGGCTTTCGTAGACCTTAGAAAGGCAGGGTAGGATAGATATAGGTCTGTAGCAGTTTGGGTCTAGAGTGTCTCCCCCTTTGAAGAGGGGGATGACCGCAGCTGCTTTCCAATCTTTGGGAATCTCAGACGACACGAAAGAGAGGTTGAACAGGCTAGTAATAGGGGTGGCAACAATTTCAGCAGATAATTTTAGAAAGAAAGGGTCCAGATTATCTAGCCCGGCTGATTTGTAGGGATCCAGATTTTGCCGCTCTTTCAGAACATCAGCTGACTGGATTTGGGAGAAGGAGAAATGGGGAAGGTTTGGGCGAGTAGCTGTGGGGGGTGCAGTGCTGTTGACCGAGGTAGCCAGGTGGAAAGCATGGCCAGCCGTAGAAAAATGCTTATTGAAGTTCTCAATTATAGTGGATTTGTCGGTGGTGACAGTGTTTCCTATCTTCAGTGCAGTGGGCAGCTGGGAGGAGATGTTCTTATTCTCCATGGACTTTACAGTGTCCCAGAACTTTTTTGAGTTTGTGTTGCAGGAAGCAAATTTCTGCTTGAAAAAGCTAGCCTTGGCTTTTCTAACTGCCTGTGTATATTGGTTTCTAGCTTCCCTGAAAAGTTGCATATCACGGGGGCTGTTCGATTCTTATGCAGAACGCCACAGGATGTTTTTGTGCTGGTTAAGGGCAGTCAGGTCTGGAGTGAACACAGGGCTATATCTGTTCCTGGTTCTAAATTTCTTGAATGGGGCATGCTTATTTAAGATGGTGAGGAAGGCATTTAAAAAAAATAACCAGGCATCCTCTACTGACGGGATGAGATCAATATCCTTCCAGGATACCCCGGCCACATCGATTAGAAAGGCCTGCTCGCTGAAGTGTTTCAGGGAGAGTTTGACAGTGATGAGTGGAGGGCGTTTGACCGCAGACCCATTACGGACGCAGGCAATGAGGCAGTGATCACTGAGATCTTGGTTGAAAACAGCAGAGGTGTATTTGGAGGGCAAGTTGGTTAGGATGAGATCTATGAGGGTGCCCATGTTTACAGCTTTGGGGTGGTACCTGGTAGGTTCATTGATCATTTGTGTGAGATTGAGGGCATCAAGCTTAGATTGTAGGATGGCTGGGGTGTTAAGCATGTTCCAGTTTAGGTCGCCTAGCAGCACGAGCTCTGAAGATAGATGGTGGGCAATCAGTTCACATATGGTGTCCAGAGCACAGCTGGGGACAGAGGGTGGTCTATAGCAGGCGGCAACGGTGAGAGACTTGTTTTTAGAGAGGTGGATTTTTAAAAGTAGAAGTTCAAATTGTTTGGGAACAGACCTGGATAGTAGGACAGAACTCTGCAGGCTATCTTTGCAGTAGATATGATTATAGACTATATGAATGTGTGTGAGTATATATATATATACACACACACACAAGTCACCCAACATCAATGTGAAATATATATATATACACACACACGACAGAATTTGTACTGATAGTAAAATCGTGTGTATTGGAGACAAAACTACAATGTTCTAGTAATCCACATCCTCCATAAAGACATCTGCTGTTTAACTCTCAAGTCATCCATCTGCTGCAATCAGTTTTCTATGGAGAAGACAATTCAACAAGGAGACCATCTTGTTGGATCCTTGCTGCTCCTGAATCCCTCAGCGATAGAAGATACTGGACGTTTGACAGTGATGAGCAACGATCACAGACCAAGGACAACGCAACATCATCTTTATTGAAACTTTGATGCAACAATCAATTCACAAACAGAGATTCTTTTAAAAACAATTTAAAAAAGGCCTTTTTTTAGAACCCAAAATCACATTATTAAAGAAAAAGGGGAGGGGGCAAGAGAACAGAAAAGTACTCCTGGGGACTCAGCACAGGAGTGACAGAGTATTTCATAACAATGAAATCTTTCAAGTTTACAGGAATATTTGTTTCAAAACAGGTTTGCTTCAACCCTGATTTACAGCTTGTATATTCAGACTCATTTTTAAACAAATCTTTTTTATTTTATTTTAATTAAATGTCAAAGCAGGCATGAATTTGATCCAAAAGCCAGAAGAAAAAAAACTGATGAGTAACACCACATGGTCAAATAAAAAGTGAGGTGGGGGCAAACTGCATTCTGGATATCTTGAATAAGTGTGGCATGGCATGTTGTCGCTCAGTCAAAACCTGTCCCAATTCACCCCCCCCCCTACACACCACCACCTTGGACCCTTACATTTTTTTTACAGATCTGTAAGACGCAACATGGTGGAAACTCCACATGCGATTGTTGCATCCTTGTCCCACTCAGGACAAAAAAAGAGAGACCTCAGTCTACCACTACACCTGTTTTACGTCTCCAGACGTTTTAAGGCTCAGACAGACCAGTAGCTTTTTCCAGAGGTCTTAACACCTCTGAACAGAGTGCCGACTGCAAACAGATTTTACACGTAGAATCGCACCAAAATGTCACGTCCAGGTGGTCGCTGAACAAACAGCAGATCAACATTCAGTACGGTGTGTGTGTGTGTGTGTGTGTGTGTGTGTGTGTGTGTGGTCCCTTAGATCTGAAAACATTGAAATGTTGGGGACAAGGACAAGGAGTGAATTGGAACCAGCAGTCAGAGTCAGTCAAACAGGCCCGATCAGGACTTCATGGCCTGGGCATTGCCTCCTCGAGACACACCTTTGGGTCCTTGACCCACTCCACGTTTGTAGTTCTGATTATATCCTTCCTGATGCGGCGGGGCGGGGCGGGGGGGGAAGAGGGACAAAACATTATTGACAGTTCTTAGAGAGTACTCCTATATAGATTCCTAACAAATACAATGAGACTATTCAGTAATATGGCAAGGAGAAGGAACACAAAACCAGTCCGCTCTGGGATACCGACCCACCGCTCATAAACCGGCCCACCGCTCGTAAACGCTAGGCAACCTGCCACCCCCTGCTCTTATAGATGCCAAACAGAACATACGACCATCCAAGATCCCTTATGGCAAAGGGAAGGACAACTTTGAGGGCTAACTTCCCAGACACAGATTAAGTCTAGTCTTGGACTACAACAAAACAAATAATGCTCCCCCAATTGAAAGTGCTTTTTAGTCCAGAGCTTAATCTGTGTCTGGGAAACTGGTCCTGAGCATGTTAGCTCAACATCCATCCCAAGCCTTCCGCCAAACCCGTGTGAGTGATAAGGTCAAAAGTTATTTACCCCCCGTTGGTAGTTGCCACCGTTGGAGTAGTCCCGAGGTGTGTTGAACTGGGCCTGTTGGTATCCAGAGTTAGGAGTGTTGGTGAAGGGAGGCCGGTAACTGTCATAACCTGGAATGGATCGTTACACTCAAGTTAGATGCATTGCCATTTAAATTAATAAAAAAAAAATTTTTTTTTTAAAAAGTCTCTCACTTCTCAAACACAATACCATCAACTCTATTCAAGCCCTATAAGCGAACAGAAAGCTGTAGTATATTGAAGATGCTGTGTGGCCCTGCAGTAGTTAACAGTGACAGTAGAGGACAGATACTGGACCTCTGTATCCGTTGGCCAGGCCACGGGCATTACGTGGTCCTCCGCGGGTCATGCCTCTGCTGTTGTAGAAGGACTGGGCCTGGCGACTGGCCCCAGGGCCAAACCCTGGAGCCTGCTGGCTGAGCTGCTGCCCCTGGGACAAGTCCTGGCTGGGCAGGGACAAGTCCTGGCTGGGCAGGGATAGGTCCTGGCTGGGCAGGGATAGGTCCTGGCTGGGCAGGGACAAGTCCTGGCTGGGCAGGGATAAGTCCTGGCTGGGCAGGGATAAGTCCTGGCTGGGCAGGGATAAGTCCTGGGAGTGGAAGTCACCAACCACTACAGGGAAGAAAATGGCAATTTTAAGACCAGTCATGAAATATCATTGTTCGTGCTGTTCAACCTGTTCACATTGTCCTTCCAGGATGGTTACAGTAGCACAATGGTGTATGTATAACCAGACCAGTGAGGTATAGTCCACTTGGTTTTGCTCTGTAGTGGGAAAAGGGCCAAAAACTGCTCCAACCCTGCTAACTCACCAGACTGCAGCTGCTCCGTCTGCATCTCCGTCTGCTCCACAGGGAGCTGCTGTGATTGGCTGCTGAAACCCTGTTGGCTGTAGCTGTTCTGGTATTGGCTGGCCTGGGTCAAGGCTTCCGTCTCATTGGCTGGCGGGACAAGGGCGTTGAGGTTGAATACCTGAGGGGAATAAGGCAGCCTGGTGAGTACTGTGGTTCAACTTCCTACTTCCTGAAGAGAATCGGAGAAAAGATCATAGACTCAGTCAAGAGTTAAAGCTACAATCTGGACATGTGTTTCGGGCCAATAGTATCCCTGCCACTTAAACTAAGGAATGTAATCTGTTACTACTCAACCTTGTCCAAGTGTAGCTAGTCAAATCAAACTTTGTCACATGCGCCGAATACAAGTAAACCGTGAAAGGCTGACTTTACAAGCCCTTAACCAACAGTGCAGTTCAAGAAGAGTTAAGAAAATATTTACCAAAAAAACTAAAGTAAAAAAAATAAAAAAATAAATAACAAAATAACAATAACGAGGCTATATACAGTGGATACCGGTACTGAGTCAGTGTTCGGGGGTACAGGCTAGTTGAGGTAATTTGTACATGTAGGTAGGGGTGAACTGACTTTGCATAGATAACAGCAAGTAGCAGCAGTGTACAATACAAATGGGGTGGGAGGGGGTCAATGTAAATTGTCCGGGTGGCCTTTTGATTAATTGTTCAGCAGTCTTACGGCTTGAGGGTAGAAGCTGTTAAGGAGCCTTTTGGTCCTAGACTTGGTGCTCCGGTACCGCTTGCTGGGTAGTAGCAGAGAGAACAGTCTTTGACTTGGGTGACTGGAGTCTCTGACACCGCCTATTATATACAGTTGAAGTCAGAAGTTTACATACACCTTAGCCAAATACATTTAAACTCAGTTTCACAATTTCTGACATTTAATCCTAGTAAAAAGTCCCTGTCTTAGGTCAGTTAGGATCACCACTTTATTTTAAGAATGTGAAATGTCAGAATAATAGTAGAAAGATTGATTTATTTCAGCTTTTATTTCTTTCATCACATTCCCAGTGGGTCAGTAGTTTACATACACTCAATTAGTATTTGGTAGCATCACCTTTAAATTGTTTAACTTGGGTCAAATTTTTCCGGTAGCCTTCCACAAGTGTGAATTTTGGCTCATTCCTCCTGACAGAGCTGATGTAACTGAGTCAGGTTTGTAGGCCTCCTTGCTCACACACGCTTTTTCAGTTCTGCCCACAAATTTTCTATAGGATTAGGGTCAGGGCTTTGTGATGGCCACTCCAATACCTTGACTTTGTTGTCCTTAAGCTATTTTGCCACAACTTTGGAAGTATGCTTGGGGTCATTGTCCATATGTGACCAAGCTTTAACTTCCTGACTGATGTCTTGAGATGTTGCTTCAATATATCCACATAATTTTCCTACCTCATGATCCAATCTATTTTGTGAAGTGCACCGGTCCCTCCTGCAGCAAAGCACCCCCACAACATGATGCTGCCACCCCCGTGCTTCACAGTTGGGATGGTGTTCTTCGGCTTGCAAACCTCGCCCTTTTTCCTTCTAACATAACGATGGTCATTATGGCCAAACAGTTCTATTTTTGTTTCATCAGACCAGAGGACATTTCTCCAAAAAGTATGATCTTTGTCCCCATGTGCAGTTGCAAACCGTAGTCTGGCTTTTTTATGGCGGTTTTGGAGCAGTGGCTTCTTCCTTGCTGAGCGGCCTTTCAGGTTATGTCAGTATAGGACTCCTTTTACTGTGGATATATACTTTTGTACCCGTTTCCTCCAGCATCTTCACAAGGTCCTTTGCTGTTGTTCTGGGATTGATTCGCACTTTTCGCACCAAAGTACGTTCATCTATAGGAGACAGAACGCGTCTCCTTCCTGAGCGGTATGACGGCTGCGTGGTCCCATGGTGTTTATACTTGCGTACTATTGTTTGTACAGATGAACGAGGTACATTCAGGCGTTTGGAAATTGCTCCCAAGGATGAACCAGACTTGCGGAGGTCTACAATTTCTTTTCTGAGGTCTTGGCTGATTTCTTTAGATTTTCCCATGATGTCAATCAAAGAGGCACTGAGTTTGAAGGTAGGCCTTGAAATACATCCACAGGTACACCTCAAATGATGTCAATTAGCCTATCAGAAGCGTCTAAAGCCATGACATCATTTTCTGGAATTATCCATGCTGACCCACTGGAATTGTGATACAGTGAAATTGTGTGAAACAATCTGTCTGTAAACAATTGTTGGAAAAATGACTTGTGTCATGCACAAAGTAGATGTCCTAACCAACTTGCCAAAACTATAGTTTGTAAACAAGAAATGTGTGGAGTGGTTGAAAAACGAGTTTTAATGACTCCAACCTAAGTGTATGTAAACTTCCGACTTTAACTGTAGGTCCTGGATGGCAGGAAGCTTAGCCTCAGTGGTGTACTGCGTATGCACGGCTCAAATCAAACCAATCAGCTCTTCTCTTCTTAGTTCAGTAATGTTAACATAGGGTGTCAGACCTAGCTTCTTTTCCTAATATCATCACAGAATGGTTTTGGGTGTAAACCCCCCCCCCCCCAAAAAAAGACGAACAAAAAAGTATCATCCTGGTCTCAGAAAAGGTGACATGTGAGCCATTGTGTGTGAGTGTCTCCAAGTTACCCTAGAAGTATTGGAAAGTGTGTGACCTTACTGTCTGCATGCACTGGAATGGTGCTGCGTTGACATTGATGCCAGAGCTGTGTGGGGGTTTGGGGCCGTTGACAGGCTGGAAGACCTGCTGGGTCTGAGAGGAGGCGGGGGGCTGCTCTGACGACAGGGACACCTGGATGGGAAGGAATGATGACTTTAACATTTATTTCACCAGGGTGAGAGATGTGGTTGTCCCCACCTAGATACACTACATGACCAACCGTATGTGGACACCTGCTCGTCGAACATCTCACTCCAAAATCATTAATATGGAGTTGGTCCCTCCTTTGCTGCTATAACAGCCTCCACTCTTCTGGGAAGGCATTAATATGGAGTTGTTCCCCCCTTTGCTGCTATAACAGCCTCCACTCTTCTGGGAAGGCATTAATATGGAGTTGGTCCCCCCTTTGCTGCTATAACAGCCTCCACTCTTCTGGGAAGGCATTATAATGGAGTTGGTCCCCCCTTTGCTGCTATAACAGCCTCCACTCTTCTGGGAAGGCATTAATATGGAGTTGGTCCCCCCTTTGCTGCTATAACAGCCTCCACTCTTCAGGGAAGGCATTAATATGGAGTTGGTCCCCCCTTTGCTGCTATAACAGCCTCCACTCTTCAGGGAAGGCATTAATATGGAGTTGGTCCCCCCCTTTGCTGCTATAACAGCCTCCACTCTTCTGGGAAGGCATTAATATGGAGTTGGTCCCTCCTTTGCTGCTATAACAGCCTCCACTCTTCTGGGAAGGCATTAATATGGAGTTGGTCCCCCCTTTGCTGCTATAACAGCCTCCACTCTTCTGGGAAGGCATTAATATGGAGTTGGTTCCCCCCTTTGCTGCTATAACAGCCTCCACTCTTCTGGGAAGGCTTTCCACTAGATGTTGGAACATTGCTGCTGGGGACTTGCTTCCATTCAGCCACAAGAGCATTAGTGTGGTTGGGCACTGATGTTGGGCGATTAGGCCTGGCTCGCATAATGGCTTTACTTTAGAGCTCAGTAAAAATCGTGCCCTTGGTTGCAACACTCCCAACCAAGTTCCAAACTGACTCTGGAAGAAACGTCAGCACAAGAACTGTTCGTCGGGAGCTTCATGAAAATGGGCCGAGCAGGCACGGAAACCCATGTGTGGAAGAACTTGACTGGCCTGCACAGAGCCCTGACCTCAACCCCATCGAACACCTTTGGGAATAAATTGGAATGCCGACAGCCAGGCCTAATCGCTCAACATCGGTGCCCGACCACAATAATGCTCGTGGCTGAATGGAAGCAAGTGTGTGTGTGTTGGAGTGTCAGTGTGCATGAGTGTGTAGAGACAAATAAAATACAAGTGTCAACTCCGTCTGTGTAGCCAGGTTGTTATCTATTTAACAGTGTTTTGACTTGGGGATAGAAGCTGTTCCATCGCCACTAATTATGGCCCTGTGGCTCCGATAGAGTGATGAGATTCTGGTGGTCTGGAGGGGCACAGAGGACAACTTGAGTAGATGTGTTGTGTACCAACTCCACTAATCTCCATTAATCATGTACAGAAGAGCATTACACTTCCTCTGTCAATTCCCTAGACCTCAGCATTTTTTATTTTTTTTTACATATATATATATATATATATTTTTTTTTAAAGGCGACGGCGATACGCTTGAAACGACTATTTTTCGCTAACTTCTCTGTAAGAACACGCTCCTATGATAGTAAACATCTTAAACCTCTAAAAATGCAATATCCCTACTGGTCGATTCCTTAGACCAGTGGTCACCAACCGGTTGAGCGCTCTAGACTAGTCGATCTTCAAGGCATTCCTAGCAGATCACCAAACATTTCTGTAGAAATTCCAACGAAAGGCTTTCGCTCCTATTTTTTGTTTTATTAGTCTCACGTTGTTGGAGGTGGGTGCACTTGATTCAGAAGCCCCCTTGGCGAGAGGTGGGCGCACTTGATTCAGAAGCCCCGTTGGCGAGAGGTGGGTGCACTTGATTCAGAAGCCCTGTTGGCGAGAGGTGGGTGCACTTGATTCAGAAGCCCCGTTGGCGAGAGGTGAGTGCACTTGATTCAGATCCCCCGTTGGCGAGAGGTGGGTGCACTTGATTCAGAAGCCCTGTTGGCAAAAGGTGGGTGCACTTGATTCAGAAGCCCCGTTGGCGAGAGGTGAGTGCACTTGATTCAGAAGCCCCCGTTGGCGAGAGGTGAGTGCACTTGATTCAGAAGCCCCGTTGGCGAGAGGTGGGTGCACTTGATTCAGAAGCCCCGTTGGCGAGAGGTGTGTGCACTTGATTCAGATCCCCCGTTGGCGAGAGGTGGGTGCACTTGATTCAGAAGCCCCGTTGGCGAGAGGTGGGTGCACTTGATTCAGAAGCCCTGTTGGCAAAAGGTGGGTGCACTTGATTCAGAAGCCCCGTTGGCGAGAGGTGGGTGCACTTGATTCAGAAGCCCTGTTGGCAAAAGGTGTGTGCACTTGATTCAGAAGCCCTGCGCGCCAGGTAGCCAAAGTGTTCCCATTTTGAACCATTTCATTCAAACTCTGCCTACCCAGCCGACCAGGATAGCTTTATTCAGCACTGTCAACAGTGGCTGTGCATTGGGTGAGAGCGGCACGCTCCCCTGAAGATTGGCATGGGGTTGGGGCTGGCGCAGAGAATCACTGGCTTTGGCTGCAGTAATCTGCTCAGTTCCCACCCTTTGTTGTGGGGTTACAGTTCTCAGTTCCTCTATTCTGTGATGTATTCCGGCTGTTTCAATATCATGGTCAGTTTGCCATGTTTTGTTATCTATGCCACTGATCATCTCTGTCATTTTGTCTTTAAGTAGCAACAATTCCGATATGCCGCCATCTTCTAACTCTGCAACTTCCTCTCTTTCAAGGAACATCATAATGTGAGTCATCAATGATATGCGGGATTTGTCTTGAACATCTCTTCCCTGTTCACCTGATATGTCAAGGAAACCACATATCTCTAGTAACTTGTCTTTAGTCAGGGTGCGCAATTCTCCTACTACCTCTTCCTGTAGTTCTTCCAAGGCGGTTGTCATGTTGACAGAATAGGAGGAACTTTTACTGTGCAGGAGTTGACTCTGAATTAGATGGTCCTTACTGTCTCTGACGGTCGATCAATGGCCTCAGTTGACACGTACTTAACCACCAACTTCCAGCTCTCCTCGAACAGCAACACTTTCCTCACTGCAGCCTGCCTGAGTTGTTATGTGGGGATTTAGCTGGCTCGGAATTCAGCAACCAGGGTGTGGAAACTGGACATCTGAGCAGCTATCTCAGCGGAGCCTCCAAAAATGTTACACCCCTGAAAAAGGGGGGGAAAGAATAACAATTGTGATACGGAATGTTTACTCATGAGAACTTTTAGTGCAATGAGAAAAAGACCGCGAATTCTCCGTGAACTTGAGTGGAGACCAGAGCAATCGATCTCAGGCTCATAGATTAAGAGCATTTAGTAGATTACAGATTAACACTTTTACCCACGACAACATAAAGTAATCAACATAACGTTTACACATTCCTCTCACAATTCGTACCCTTTGTATGCTTGACGGATTTTAACACAATTATATAAATGTTATCAATCTATCAACTAATACTGAATGCATGATCTTCTTAACCTTAGATGTTTTAAGATCCTCACATACTATGAATTTACTAATACTTTTTAATGTATAACAGGCTATTAGTATTTCCTTTAACCTGTCACACTTCTCCCTACTACCACTCGCGCTGCAGCTGAAATGAATGAGTAGCCAAGTGTATTGATAGGCCTGTCTATTTCCTCTGGGTCATAGGAACAACATTCATTTGTGCAAGAAGCAAAAAATAATGCAATGCGCCTGGCGTGTCGGCATCAGTTGGAAGACTGTGTCCCCCCTCTCTGGTCAGAGGTGTGTTCATTCCACCGATTCTGTTGCAAAAGGTTTCTTAAATGGAAGCAAAATGGAATGAAAACGGAGAGGGACCTACCCGAACTTGTCCAATAGAAACACTTGTTTTAGTTGCAAAACATTTTGCAACTGTTTGGAGGAATGAATACAGCCCAGTCTCACCAGAGGAAAGAGGACCGTGAGAGGCCCTCTGCTGCGGTCTTCTGCCAACGTGACTGAACATCAGATACAGGTACTATCAGACCCAGTCATTTTTTTATTTATTAAAAAGCTAATTTTTTCAATTTATGCTCAGCTATGCCTCGCAAGTGATACAACTGATCTATTTTGTTATCAAAGCTCGGGTTTTGAAATATAGTGTGGTCCGAGCACAACATTGGCAGTCCAGGCATTTAGCCAATATGCTGTGATAATTCTTTTGACTTACTGCACAAACCTCAATCCTACAAAACAGTTTTTGGTATCTTAAAGCCTTTCCTTTAAGTAAATGTTATTTATTATTATTATTTATTTATTTATTTTACATCTGAGCTGTAGATCTCGGCTTGTTTTTGACTGAAAAAAGTGATTTTTCAGAAAAGGTTGGTGACCACTGCCTTAGACTACGGTAAGGTGAATGATTGAGACTAAAGCTGAAATCATGGAAAAAAAATATATATACATATTTTTTCAAAGGAGGTTCCTGGAACACGGCTACAGTTATGTCACCACACTGAATACAACCGGTCTGCAGGGCAGAAAAAAGGCCTGGTATTATAATATCGTGTGGAAATTGTTACAGAGAGAGGGGCACTTTGGATCAGCTGCTTAGATCGCGTCGAGACAAAGGCTCTGAATGAACAGCTGTGTCTGTCATATGTTTTGTCTCTTGTTATTCAGGTGGAGTGTGTGTGTGTGTGTATGTAGGAATCTTCAATGATGATCATACTCAGTTGACAAGCCCATCTAGTTGCTACTCTGTTGACCTGATGAGCGGGACACCCCCCTGTGTGGGTGTGTACGTGCCACCCACATTCTCCCAACTCAAGGCTCTGATGAAGGCGATTCATGGTGAAACGTAAGTTTGTTTTCAATAAATTAGATTTACTCAGAAACAGAGTGCGACTGTTTTTGTTATTCTCATGGACAGTCCTTACACCCACATTCTCCCGGGGGTGAGGAATGACAGTCACCAGTTGAATTCTCCTGGGGGTAAGGAATGACAGTCACCAGTGGAATTCTCCTGGGGGTGAGGAATGACAGTCACCAGTTGAATTCTCCTGGGGGTAAGGAATGACAGTCACCAGTGGAATTCTCCTGGGGGTGAGGAATGACAGTCACCAGTGGAATTCTCCTGGGGGTGAGGAATGACAGTCACCAGTGGAATTCTCCTGGGGGTAAGGAATGACAGTCACCAGTTGAATTCTCCTGGGGTAAGGAAGGACAGTCACCAGTTAAATTCTCCCGGGGGTAAGGAATGACAGTCACCAGTTGAATTCTCCCGGGGGTAAGGAATGACAGTCACCAGTTAAATTATCCTGGGGGTAAGGAATGACAGTCACCAGTTGAATTCTCCTGGGGGTAAGGAATGACAGTCACCAGTTAAATTCTCCCGGGGGTAAGGAATGACAGTCACCAGTTGAATTCTCCTGGGGGTAAGGAATGACAGTCACCAGTTGAATTCTCCTGGGGGTAAGGAATGACAGTCACCAGTTGAATTCTCCTGGGGGTAAGGAATGACAGTCACCAGTGGAATTCTCCTGGGGGTGAGGAATGACAGTCACCAGTTGAATTCTCCTGGGGGTAAGGAATGACAGTCACCAGTTGAATTCTCCTGGGGGTAAAGAATGACAGTCACCAGTTAAATTATCCTGGGGGTAAGGAATGACAGTCACCAGTTGAATTCTCCTGGGGGTAAGGAATGACAGTCACCAGTTAAATTCTCCTGGGGGTAAGGAATGACAGTCACCAGTTGAATTCTCCTGGGGTAAGGAAGGACAGTCACCAGTTGAATTCTCCTGGGGTAAGGAAGGACAGTCACCAGTTGAATTCTCCTGGGGGTGAGGAATGACAGTCACCAGTAGAATTCTCCTGGGGGTAAGGAATGACAGTCACCAGTTGAATTCTCCTGGGGGTGAGGAATGACAGTCACCAGTAGAATTCTCCTGGGGGTAAGGAATGACAGTCACCAGTTGAATTCTCCTGGGGGTAAGGAATGACTTTTGGATTTTCAAGTCCCTCAGTCGAGCACCCGATTCCCCTTTTTTTTGTTTAAGCGTGTTTTTCCACTGTTCAGGAGCCTGTTGGTGCTATACTTGATGCACCGGTACCACTTGCCGTGCTGAAGCAAAGATTAGGGGGCCTCCCGGGTGGCGCAGTGGTCTAGGGCACTGCATTGCAGTGCTAGCTACGCCACCAGAGTCTTTGGGTTCTCGCCCAGGCTGGGCTGGGTTCGCGCCCAGGCTCTGTCGCAGCCGGCCGCAACCCGGGGAGGTCCGTGGGGCGACGCACAATTGGCATAGCGTCGTCCGGGTTAGGGAGGGTTTGGCCGGTAGGGATATCCTTGTCTCAGTATGTAAAATGTAATAAAATGTTTAAAAAAAATGTAATAAAATGTATGCACTCTACTGTAAGTCGCTCTGGATAAGAGCGTCTGCTAAATGACTAAAATGTAAATGTAAGATTATAGCCTCTGGCTGGGGTGACATTATTTACCTGGGTGGTGTCGACGGAGTCCGTCTGTGGTCGGGATTCTACCGTGTGTGATGAGTGGTACATGGGAGGCGGCGTGGAGTAGACCTCAGGCGTGGCGGGCACCACGGGGACCTAGGGAGAACAGAGGACTGAGACATCTACCAGACCCTCAGACAGTAGAACTTCCAACAATCCCAAGAAGGGAAATGGATGAATCACCACAAGCGAGCGAGCGACAATAGAGTACAGACAGAGATGTGTAATAATAAACAAGATCACGGTAGGAGAAGCAGAGAGAATAAAGTCATATCTGGCCAGGTGGGATTTCTCATGATGTTATGCTAACCCCTGTACTCACTTGTGTGGGCTCAGGCCGTACAGGAACAGTGTGTGGTGAGAGGCAGGAATCTGGGTGGACTGGTGGACAGTCCATCTGAGGCAGGTCTATGTTCTGTGTTGGAGGCTTCATGGGCTGGGCCGATACGATGGCGGGGTTGATGGGCTGGGCCGATACGATGGCTGGGTCGATGGGCTGGGCCGATACGATGGCTGGGTCGATGGGCTGGGCCGATACGATGGCTGGGTCGATGGGCTGGGCCGATACGATGGCTGGGTCGATGGGCTGGGCCGATACGATGGCTGGGTCGATGGGCTGGGCCGATACGATGGCTGGGTCGATGGGCTGGGCCGATACGATGGCTGGGTCGATGGGCTGGGCCGATACGATGGCTGGGTCGATGGGCTGGGCCGATACGATGGCTGGGTCGATGGGCTGGGCCGATACGATGGCTGGGTCGATGGGCTGCCCATCAAACTCCAGCATTGAGTCCTAAAACAGGAAGCATAAAACAGTTACGGCTCAATATCACATTTTTTTTCCTTGATCATCATGTCCGAGGTCCAAATAGAGGAACCTCAGAACTTTTTTATGAGCCCAACGTTCCTTATGTGTACCACAGTCCACCAGCTAGGAGCACATTGCTCCTTATGTGTACCACAGTCCACCAGCTAGGAGCACAACGCTCCTTATGTGTACCACAGTCCACCAGCTAGGAGCACAACGCTCCTTATGTGTACCACAGTCAACCAGCTAGGAGCACAATGCTCCTTATGTGTACCACAGTCCACCAGCTAGGAGCACAACGCTCCTTATGTGTACCACAGTCCACCAGCTAGGAGCACAACGCTCCTTATGTGTACCACAGTCCACCAGCTAGGAGCACAACGCTCCTTATGTGTACCACAGTCAACCAGCTAGGAGCACAACGCTCCTTATGTGTACCACAGTCCACCAGCTAGGAGCACAACGCTCCTTATGTGTACCACAGTCCACCAGCTAGGAGCACAACGCTCCTTATGTGTACCACAGTCCACCAGCTAGGAGCACAACGCTCCTTATGTGTACCACAGTCCACCAGCTAGGAGCACAACGCTCCTTATGTGTACCACAGTCAACCAGCTAGGAGCACAATGCTCCTTATGTGTACCACAGTCCACCAGCTAGGAGCACAACGCTCCTTATGTGTACCACAGTCCACCAGCTAGGAGCACAACGCTCCTTATGTGTACCACAGTCAACCAGCTAGGAGCACAATGCTCCTTATGTGTACCACAGTCCACCAGCTAGGAGCACAACGCTCCTTATGTGTACCACAGTCCACCAGCTAGGAGCACATTGCTCCTTATGTGTACCACAATCAACCAGCTAGGAGCACAACGCTCCTTATGTGTACCACAGTCCACCAGCTAGGAGCACAACGCTCCTTATGTGTACCACAGTCCACCAGCTAGGAGCACAACGCTCCTTATGTGTACCACAGTCCACCAGCTAGGAGCACAACGCTCCTTATGTGTACCACAGTCAACCAGCTAGGAGCACAACGCTCCTTATGTGTACCACAGTCCACCAGCTAGGAGCACAACGCTCCTTATCTGTACCACAGTCCACCAGCTAGGAGCACAACGCTCCTTATGTGTACCACAGTCCACCAGCTAGGAGCACAACGCTCCTTATGTGTACCACAGTCCACCAGCTAGGAGCACAACGCTCCTTATGTGTACCACAGTCCACCAGCTAGGAGCACAACGCTCCTTATCTGTACCACAGTCCACCAGCTAGGAGCACAACGCTCCTTATCTGTACCACAGTCCACCAGCTAGGAGCACAACGCTCCTTATGTGTACCACAGTCAACCAGCTAGGAGCACAATGCTCCTTATGTGTACCACAGTCCACCAGCTAGGAGCACAACGCTCCTTATGTGTACCACAGTCCACCAGCTAGGAGCACAACGCTCCTTATGTGTACCACAATCAACCAGCTAGGAGCACAACGCTCCTTATGTGTACCACAATCAACCAGCTAGGAGCACAACGCTCCTTATGTGTACCACAGTCCACCAGCTAGGAGCACAACGCTCCTTATGTGTACCACAGTCCACCAGCTAGGAGCACAACGCTCCTTATGTGTACCACAGTCAACCAGCTAGGAGCACAACGCTCCTTATGTGTACCACAGTCCACCAGCTAGGAGCACATTGCTCCTTATGTGTACCACAATCAACCAGCTAGGAGCACAACGCTCCTTATGTGTACCACAGTCCACCAGCTAGGAGCACAACGCTCCTTATGTGTACCACAGTCCACCAGCTAGGAGCACAACGCTCCTTATGTGTACCACAATCAACCAGCTAGGAGCACAACGCTCCTTATGTGTACCACAGTCCACCAGCTAGGAGCACAACGCTCCTTATGTGTACCACAGTCCACCAGCTAGGAGCACAACGCTCCTTATGTGTACCACAGTCCACCAGCTAGGAGCACAACGCTCCTTATGTGTACCACAGTCCACCAGCTAGGAGCACAACGCTCCTTATGTGTACCACAGTCCACCAGCTAGGAGCACAATGCTCCTTATGTGTACCACAGTCCACCAGCTAGGAGCACAACGCTCCTTATGTGTACCACAGTCCACCAGCTAGGAGCACATTGCTCCTTATGTGTACCACAATCAACCAGCTAGGAGCACAACGCTCCTTATGTGTACCACAGTCCACCAGCTAGGAGCACAACGCTCCTTATGTGTACCACAGTCCACCAGCTAGGAGCACAACGCTCCTTATGTGTACCACAGTCCACCAGCTAGGAGCACAACGCTCCTTATGTGTACCACAGTCCACCAGCTAGGAGCACAACGCTCCTTATCTGTACCACAGTCCACCAGCTAGGAGCACAACGCTCCTTATGTGTACCACAGTCCACCAGCTAGGAGCACAACGCTCCTTATGTGTACCACAGTCCACCAGCTAGGAGCACAACGCTCCTTATGTGTACCACAGTCCACCAGCTAGGAGCACAACGCTCCTTATCTGTACCACAGTCCACCAGCTAGGAGCACAACGCTCCTTATCTGTACCACAGTCCACCAGCTAGGAGCACAACGCTCCTTATGTGTACCACAGTCAACCAGCTAGGAGCACAATGCTCCTTATGTGTACCACAGTCCACCAGCTAGGAGCACAACGCTCCTTATGTGTACCACAGTCCACCAGCTAGGAGCACAACGCTCCTTATGTGTACCACAATCAACCAGCTAGGAGCACAACGCTCCTTATGTGTACCACAATCAACCAGCTAGGAGCACAACGCTCCTTATGTGTACCACAGTCCACCAGCTAGGAGCACAACGCTCCTTATGTGTACCACAGTCCACCAGCTAGGAGCACAACGCTCCTTATGTGTACCACAGTCAACCAGCTAGGAGCACAACGCTCCTTATGTGTACCACAGTCCACCAGCTAGGAGCACATTGCTCCTTATGTGTACCACAATCAACCAGCTAGGAGCACAACGCTCCTTATGTGTACCACAGTCCACCAGCTAGGAGCACAACGCTCCTTATGTGTACCACAGTCCACCAGCTAGGAGCACAACGCTCCTTATGTGTACCACAATCAACCAGCTAGGAGCACAACGCTCCTTATGTGTACCACAATCAACCAGCTAGGAGCACAACGCTCCTTATGTGTACCACAGTCCACCAGCTAGGAGCACAACGCTCCTTATGTGTACCACAGTCCACCAGCTAGGAGCACAACGCTCCTTATGTGTACCACAGTCCACCAGCTAGGAGCACAACGCTCCTTATGTGTACCACAGTCCACCAGCTAGGAGCACAACGCTCCTTATGTGTACCACAGTCCACCAGCTAGGAGCACAACGCTCCTTATGTGTACCACAGTCCACCAGCTAGGAGCACAACGCTCCTTATGTGTACCACAGTCCACCAGCTAGGAGCACAACGCTCCTTATGTGTACTCGGGACGGTTAAATCAAATATCTGGATATTGGAATGGACATTAGTATTGATTTCTTGAGACATTTTTTTTTCTTAGGCCGTTTAAAAAAAAAGAGTATAAATGATCCTTGGTGACATTTTTACCTACAAGGATATGCCATGACATTTGAAATTCTCAATTTAATAAAAACAAAAAACTTTTCAATGTAGTTTTTCTAACTGTGCGTTGAGCTACTGCAGGACATTTAGCCCACCAGACTGCCCTGATGTCGGGGTGTTATTCCCCCCCCCCCCCCCACTACAAATACAAATTACAGGCGCTCACCTAACAAGAGTTTCCACCAGAACCGAAACACAGTTCACTGCAAAATAGAATCTGTTCTATCAATGGCGAAAACCAAATCTTTCGCTGGTGCGGTTAGCCAAACCGATGTTTACTTCTGCCATGTGCATTTGAGTCATTCTAAATTAGTCAAGAGTCAATAGAAAAATGTTGACTATCCGGAGATCTGAAACGAAGTGTCCGTCCCTAATCTATACCACAGTTGACCTGCTGGAGAGCAGCTGAGCACTTAACGGAGAGAATGCCTAGGCTTTAGCTCAGCAGGCTAACATTGTCGAAGGCTAACATTGTCGAAGGCTAACATTTGTCGAAGGCTAACATTTGTCGAAGGCTAACATTTGTCGAAGGCTAACATTTGTCGAAGGCTAACATTGTCCCATCTAACGTATCAACAAAAATAAATAAAGGAGACGGTGATCAACTCTACCTCTAACTCTCAAAACATCAATGCTGACAGGGAGTTTTAATGACTCCAACCTAAGTGGATGTAAACGAAAGAATCAAGCATGCCAACTAAACTGACTTTTTTGGGATATAAAGGACTTTATCGAACAAAACGACCATTTGATGTGTAGCTAGGACCCTTGGGAAACAGAGGAAGATCTTCAAAGGTAAGTGATTTATTTTTATCGCTATTTCTGACTTTCGTGACGCCTCTGCTTGTTTGGAAAATGTTTGTAATGCTTTTGTATGTGGGGCGCTGTCCTCGGATAATCGCATGGTATGCTTTCGCCGTAAAGCCTTTTTGAAATCTGACAAAGCAGCTGGATTAACAAGAAGTTAAGCTTTTAAACGATGTAAGACACTTGTATTTTCATGAATGGTTAATATTACGGTTTTGTATTTTGAATTTGGCGCAATCCGATTTCACCGGATGTTGTCGAATTTGATCCCGTTAACGGGATTTCCGCACTAAGTGGCTAAGGACAACAAAGTCAAGGTATTGGAGTGGCCATCACAAAGCCCTGACCTCAATCCTATAGAACATTTGTGGGCAGAACTGAAATAGCGTGTGCGAGCAAGGAGGCCTACAAACCTGATTCAGTAACACCAGCTCTGTCAGGAGGAATGGGCCAAAAATCACCCAACTTTTTGTGGGAAGCTTGTGGAAGGCTACGTGAAACGTTTAACCCAAGTCAAACAATTTAAAGGCAATGCTACCAAATACTAATTGAGTGTATGTAAACTTCTGACCCACTGGGAATGTGATAAAAGAAATAAAAGCTGAAATAAATCATTCTCTCTACTATTATTCTGACATTTCACTTTCTTAAAATAAAGTGGTGATCCTAATAAGACAATGAATTTTTACCAAGATTAAATGTTAGGAATTGTGAAAAACTGAGTTTAAATGGCTAAGGTGTATGTAAACTTCCGACTTCAACTGTAGATATGCACATCAGCTTTGACATTACCTCATCTACCTATGTTATATAGGTATGCACCTCATCTACCTACGTTATATAGGTATGCACCTCATCTACCTACGTTATATATAGGTATGCACCTCATCTACCTACGTTATATATAGGTATGCACCTCATCTACCTACGTTATATATAGGTATGCACCTCATCTACCTACGTTATATATAGGTATGCACCTCATCTACCTACGTTATATATAGGTATGCACCTCATCTACCTACGTTATATATAGGTATGCACCTCATCTACCTACGTTATATATAGGTATGCACCTCATCTACCTACGTTATATATATAGGTATGCACCTCATCTACCTACGTTATATATAGGTATGCACCTCATCTACCTACGTTATATATAGGTAGGCACCTCATCTACCTACGTTATATATAGGTAGGCACCTCATCTACCTACGTTATATATAGGTAGGCACCTCATCTACCTACGTTATATATAGGTAGGCACCTCATCTACCTACGTTATATATAGGTAGGCACCTCATCTACCTACGTTATATATAGGTATGCACCTCATCTACCTACGTTATATATAGGTATGCACCTCATCTACCTACGTTATATATAGGTATGCACCTCATCTACCTACGTTATATATAGGTATGCACCTCATCTACCTACGTTATATATATAGGTATGCACCTCATCTACCTACGTTATATATAGGTATGCACCTCATCTACCTACGTTATATATAGGTAGGCACCTCATCTAACTATGTTATATAGGTATGCACCTCATCTACCTACGTTATATAGGTAGGCACCTCATCTACCTACGTTATATATAGGTAGGCACCTCATCTACCTACGTTATATAGGTAGGCACCTCATCTACCTACGTTATATATAGGTAGGTACCTCATCTACCTACGTTATATAGGCATGCACCTCATCTACCTACGTTATATAGGTATGTACCTCATCTACCTACGTTATATATAGGTATGCACCTCATCTACCTACGTTATATATAGGTAGGCACCTCATCTACCTACGTTATATAGGTATGTACCTCATCTACCTACGTTATATAGGTATGTACCTCATCTACCTACGTTATATAGGTATGCACCTCATCTACCTACGTTATATAGGTATGCACCTCATCTACCTATGTTATATAGGTATGTACCTCATCTACCTACGTTATATAGGTATGCACCTCATCTACCTATGTTATATAGGTAGGTACCTCATCTACCTACGTTATATAGGCATGCACCTCATCTACCTACGTTATATAGGTATGTACCTCATCTACCTACGTTATATATAGGTATGCACCTCATCTACCTACGTTATATATAGGTAGGCACCTCATCTACCTACGTTATATAGGTATGCACCTCATCTACCTATGTTATATAGGTATGTACCTCATCTACCTACGTTATATAGGTATGCACCTCATCTACCTACGTTATATATAGGTAGGCACCTCATCTACCTACGTTATATAGGTATGCACCTCATCTACCTACGTTATATAGGTATGCACCTCATCTACCTATGTTATATAGGTATGTACCTCATCTACCTACGTTATATAGGCATGCACCTCATCTACCTACGTTATATAGGTAGGCACCTCATCTACCTACGTTATATATAGGCATGCACCTCATCTACCTACGTTATATAGGTATGCACCTCATCTACCTACGTTATATAGGCATGCACCTCATCTACCTACGTTATATATAGGTAGGTACCTCATCTACCTACGTTATATAGGCATGCACCTCATCTACCTACGTTATATAGGTATGCACCTCATCTACCTACGTTATATATAGGTAGGCACCTCATCTACCTACGTTATATATAGGTAGGCACCTCATCTACCTACGTTATATATAGGTAGGCACCTCATCTACCTACGTTATATAGGTATGCACCTCATCTACCTACGTTATATATAGGTAGGCACCTCATCTACCTACGTTATATAGGTATGCACCTCATCTACCTACGTTATATAGGTATGCACCTCATCTACCTACGTTATATATAGGTAGGCACCTCATCTACCTACGTTATATATAGGTAGGCACCTCATCTACCTACGTTATATAGGTATGCACCTCATCTACCTACGTTATATAGGCATGCACCTCATCTACCTACGTTATATAGGTATGCACCTCATCTACCTACGTTATATAGGTAGGTACCTCATCTACCTACGTTATATAGGTAGGTACCTCATCTACCTACGTTATATAGGCATGCACCTCATCTACCTACGTTATATAGGTAGGTACCTCATCTACCTACGTTATATATAGGCATGCACCTCATCTACCTACGTTATATAGGTATGCACCTCATCTACCTACGTTATATAGGTATGCACCTCATCTACCTACGTTATATAGGTATGCACCTCATCTACCTACGTTATATAGGTAGGCACCTCATCTACCTACGTTATATAAGTAGGCACCTCATCTACCTACGTTATATAGGTAGGTACCTCATCTACCTACGTTATATAGGTAGGCACCTCATCTACCTACGTTATATAGGTAGGTACCTCATCTACCTACGTTATATAGGTAGGTACCTCATCTACCTACGTTATATAGGTAGGCACCTCATCTACCTACGTTATATATAGGTATGCACCTCATCTACCTACGTTATATAGGCATGCACCTCATCTACCTACGTTATATAGGCATGCACCTCATCTACCTACGTTATATAGGTATGCACCTCATCTACCTACGTTATATAGGTAGGCACCTCATCTACCTACGTTATATAGGTAGGTACCTCATCTACCTACGTTATATATAGGTATGCACCTCATCTACCTACGTTATATAGGCATGCACCTCATCTACCTACGTTATATAGGCATGCACCTCATCTACCTACGTTATATAGGTAGGCACCTCATCTACCTACGTTATATAGGTAGGCACCTCATCTACCTACGTTATATAGGTATGCACCTCATCTACCTACGTTATATAGGTAGGTACCTCATCTACCTACGTTATATAGGTAGGTACCTCATCTACCTACGTTATATAGGCATGCACCTCATCTACCTACGTTATATAGGTAGGTACCTCATCTACCTACGTTATATAGGTAGGTACCTCATCTACCTACGTTATATAGGTAGGTACCTCATCTACCTACGTTATATAGGTAGGCACCTCATCTACCTACGTTATATATAGGTATGCACCTCATCTACCTACGTTATATAGGTAGGCACCTCATCTACCTACGTTATATATAGGTATGTACCTCATCTACCTACGTTATATAGGCATGCACCTCATCTACCTACGTTATATAGGCATGCACCTCATCTACCTACGTTATATAGGTATGTACCTCATCTACCTACGTTATATAGGTATGCACCTCATCTACCTACGTTATATAGGTAGGTACCTCATCTACCTACGTTATATATAGGTATGTACCTCATCTACCTACGTTATATAGGTAGGTACCTCATCTACCTACGTTATATAGGCATGCACCTCATCTACCTACGTTATATAGGTAGGTACCTCATCTACCTACGTTATATAGGTAGGCACCTCATCTACCTACGTTATATATAGGTATGTACCTCATCTACCTACGTTATATAGGTAGGTACCTCATCTACCTACGTTATATAGGCATGCACCTCATCTACCTACGTTATATAGGTAGGTACCTCATCTACCTACGTTATATATAGGCATGCACCTCATCTACCTACGTTATATAGGTATGTACCTCATCTACCTACGTTATATAGGTATGCACCTCATCTACCTACGTTATATAGGTATGCACCTCATCTACCTACGTTATATAGGTAGGCACCTCATCTACCTACGTTATATAGGTAGGCACCTCATCTACCTACGTTATATAGGTAGGTACCTCATCTACCTACGTTATATAGGTAGGCACCTCATCTACCTACGTTATATAGGTAGGTACCTCATCTACCTACGTTATATAGGTAGGCACCTCATCTACCTACGTTATATATAGGTATGCACCTCATCTACCTACGTTATATAGGTAGGTACCTCATCTACCTACGTTATATAGGTAGGCACCTCATCTACCTACGTTATATAGGTAGGTACCTCATCTACCTACGTTATATAGGTAGGCACCTCATCTACCTACGTTAAATATAGGCATGCACCTCATCTACCTACGTTATATAGGTAGGTACCTCATCTACCTACGTTATATAGGCATGCACCTCATCTACCTACGTTATATAGGTAGGTTCTTCATCTACCTACGTTATATAGGTAGGCACCTCATCTACCTACGTTATATAGGTAGGCACCTCATCTACCTACGTTATATAGGTAGGTACCTCATCTACCTACGTTATATATAGGTATGCACCTCATCTACCTACGTTATATATAGGTATGCACCTCATCTACCTACGTTATATAGGTATGCACCTCATCTACCTACGTTATATAGGTATGCACCTCATCTACCTACGTTATATAGGTATGCACCTCATCTACCTACGTTATATAGGTATGCACCTCATCTACCTACGTTATATAGGTAGGTACCTCATCTACCTACGTTATATAGGCATGCACCTCATCTACCTACGTTATATAGGTAGGTACCTCATCTACCTACGTTATATAGGTATGCACCTCATCTACCTACGTTATATAGGTAGGCACCTCATCTACCTACGTTATATAGGTAGGTACCTCATCTACCTACGTTATATATAGGTATGCACCTCATCTACCTACGTTATATAGGTATGCACCTCATCTACCTACGTTATATATAGGTATGCACCTCATCTACCTACGTTATATAGGTATGCACCTCATCTACCTACGTTATATAGGTATGCACCTCATCTACCTACGTTATATAGGTATGCACCTCATCTACCTACGTTATATAGGTATGCACCTCATCTACCTACGTTATATAGGTATGCACCTCATCTACCTACGTTATATATAGGTATGCACCTCATCTACCTACGTTATATAGGTATGCACCTCATCTACCTACGTTATATAGGTAGGTACCTCATCTACCTACGTTATATAGGCATGCACCTCATCTACCTACGTTATATAGGTAGGTACCTCATCTACCTACGTTATATAGGTATGCACCTCATCTACCTACGTTATATAGGTAGGCACCTCATCTACCTACGTTATATAGGTAGGTACCTCATCTACCTACGTTATATATAGGTATGCACCTCATCTACCTACGTTATATATAGGTATGCACCTCATCTACCTACGTTATATAGGTATGCACCTCATCTACCTACGTTATATAGGTATGCACCTCATCTACCTACGTTATATAAGTATGCACCTCATCTACCTACGTTATATAGGTATGCACCTCATCTACCTACGTTATATAGGTAGGTACCTCATCTACCTACGTTATATAGGCATGCACCTCATCTACCTACGTTATATAGGTAGGTACCTCATCTACCTACGTTATATAGGTATGCACCTCATCTACCTACGTTATATAGGTAGGCACCTCATCTACCTACGTTATATAGGTAGGTACCTCATCTACCTACGTTATATATAGGTATGCACCTCATCTACCTACGTTATATAGGTATGCACCTCATCTACCTACGTTATATATAGGTATGCACCTCATCTACCTACGTTATATAGGTATGCACCTCATCTACCTACGTTATATAGGTATGCACCTCATCTACCTACGTTATATAGGTATGCACCTCATCTACCTACGTTATATAGGTATGCACCTCATCTACCTACGTTATATAGGTATGCACCTCATCTACCTACGTTATATATAGGTATGCACCTCATCTACCTACGTTATATAGGTATGCACCTCATCTACCTACGTTATATAGGTATGCACCTCATCTACCTACGTTATATATAGGTATGCACCTCATCTACCTACGTTATATAGGTATGCACCTCATCTACCTACGTTATATAGGTATGCACCTCATCTACCTACGTTATATAGGCAGGTACCTCATCTACCTACGTTATATAGGCATGCACCTCATCTACCTACGTTATATAGGTAGGTACCTCATCTACCTACGTTATATAGGTATGCACCTCATCTACCTACGTTATATAGGTAGGCACCTCATCTACCTACGTTATATAGGTAGGTACCTCATCTACCTACGTTATATATAGGTATGCACCTCATCTACCTACGTTATATAGGTATGCACCTCATCTACCTACGTTATATATAGGTATGCACCTCATCTACCTACGTTATATAGGTATGCACCTCATCTACCTACGTTATATAGGTATGCACCTCATCTACCTACGTTATATAGGTATGCACCTCATCTACCTACGTTATATAGGTATGCACCTCATCTACCTACGTTATATAGGTAGGTACCTCATCTACCTACGTTATATAGGCATGCACCTCATCTACCTACGTTATATAGGTATGCACCTCATCTACCTACGTTATATAGGTATGCACCTCATCTACCTACGTTATATAGGTATGCACCTCATCTACCTACGTTATATAGGTATGCACCTCATCTACCTACGTTATATAGGTAGGCACCTCATCTACCTACGTTATATAGGTAGGCACCTCATCTACCTACGTTATATAGGTAGGCACCTCATCTACCTACGTTATATAGGTAGGCACCTCATCTACCTACGTTATATAGGCATGCACCTCATCTACCTACGTTATATAGGTAGGCACCTCATCTACCTACGTTATATAGGTATGCACCTCATCTACCTACGTTATATAGGTATGTACCTCATCTACCTACGTTATATAGGCATGCACCTCATCTACCTACGTTATATAGGTATGCACCTCATCTACCTACGTTATATAGGTATGTACCTCATCTACCTACGTTATATAGGTAGGTACCTCATCTACCTACGTTATATATAGGCACCTCATCTACCTACGTTATATAGGCATGCACCTCATCTACCTACGTTATATAGGTAGGCACCTCATCTACCTACGTTATATAGGCATGCACCTCATCTACCTACGTTATATAGGTAGGTACCTCATCTACCTACGTTATATATAGGCATGTACCTCATCTACCTACGTTATATATAGGTATGCACCTCATCTACCTACGTTATATAGGCAGGCACCTCATCTACCTACGTTATATAGGTATGTACCTCATCTACCTACGTTATATAGGCATGCACCTCATCTACCTACGTTATATAGGTATGCACCTCATCTACCTACGTTATATAGGTATGTACCTCATCTACCTACGTTATATAGGTAGGTACCTCATCTACCTACGTTATATATAGGCACCTCATCTACCTACGTTATATAGGCATGCACCTCATCTACCTACGTTATATAGGTAGGCACCTCATCTACCTACGTTATATAGGCATGCACCTCATCTACCTACGTTATATAGGTAGGTACCTCATCTACCTACGTTATATAGGTATGCACCTCATCTACCTACGTTATATATAGGCACCTCATCTACCTACGTTATATAGGTAGGTACCTCATCTACCTACGTTATATAGGTATGCACCTCATCTACCTACGTTATATAGGTATGCACCTCATCTACCTACGTTATATATAGGTATGCACCTCATCTACCTACGTTATATAGGCATGCACCTCATCTACCTACGTTATATAGGTATGCACCTCATCTACCTACGTTATATATAGGCACCTCATCTACCTACGTTATATAGGTAGGTACCTCATCTACCTACGTTATATAGGTATGCACCTCATCTACCTACGTTATATAGGCATGCACCTCATCTACCTACGTTATATAGGCATGCACCTCATCTACCTACGTTATATAGGCATGCACCTCATCTACCTACGTTATATAGGTATGCACCTCATCTACCTACGTTATATAGGTATGCACCTCATCTACCTACGTTATATAGGTATGTACCTCATCTACCTACGTTATATATAGGTATGCACCTCATCTACCTACGTTATATAGGTATGCACCTCATCTACCTACGTTATATAGGCATGCACCTCATCTACCTACGTTATATAGGTATGCACCTCATCTACCTACGTTATATAGGTATGCACCTCATCTACCTACGTTATATAGGTATGCACCTCATCTACCTACGTTATATAGGTAGGTACCTCATCTACCTACGTTATATAGGTATGCACCTCATCTACCTACGTTATATATAGGCACCTCATCTACCTACGTTATATAGGCATGCACCTCATCTACCTACGTTATATAGGCATGTACCTCATCTACCTACGTTATATATAGGTAGGCACCTCATCTACCTACGTTATATAGGTAGGCACCTCATCTACCTACGTTATATAGGTATGCACCTCATCTACCTACGTTATATAGGTAGGTACCTCATCTACCTACGTTATATAGGTAGGCACCTCATCTACCTACGTTATATAGGCAGGCACCTCATCTACCTACGTTATATAGGCATGCACCTCATCTACCTACGTTATATAGGTAGGTACCTCATCTACCTACGTTATATAGGCATGCACCTCATCTACCTACGTTATATAGGTATGCACCTCATCTACCTACGTTATATAGGTATGTACCTCATCTACCTACGTTATATAGGTAGGCACCTCATCTACCTACGTTATATAGGTATGCACCTCATCTACCTACGTTATATAGGTATGCACCTCATCTACCTACGTTATATAGGTAGGCACCTCATCTACCTACGTTATATAGGTATGTACCTCATCTACCTACGTTATATAGGTAGGTACCTCATCTACCTACGTTATATATAGGTATGCACCTCATCTACCTACGTTATATAGGTATGTACCTCATCTACCTACGTTATATAGGTAGGCACCTCATCTACCTACGTTATATATAGGTATGCACCTCATCTACCTACGTTATATATAGGTATGCACCTCATCTACCTACGTTATATAGGTATGTACCTGATCTACCTACGTTATATAGGTAGGTACCTCATCTACCTACGTTATATATAGGTATGCACCTCATCTACCTACGTTATATAGGTATGCACCTCATCTACCTACGTTATATAGGTAGGCACCTCATCTACCTACGTTATATAGGTAGGTACCTCATCTACCTACGTTATATATAGGTATGCACCTCATCTACCTACGTTATATAGGTATGCACCTCATCTACCTACGTTATATAGGTATGCACCTCATCTACCTACGTTATATAGGTATGCACCTCATCTACCTACGTTATATAGGTATGCACCTCATCTACCTACGTTATATAGGTATGCACCTCATCTACCTACGTTATATAGGTATGCACCTCATCTACCTACGTTATATATAGGTATGCACCTCATCTACCTACGTTATATAGGTATGCACCTCATCTACCTACGTTATATAGGTATGCACCTCATCTACCTACGTTATATATAGGTATGCACCTCATCTACCTACGTTATATAGGTATGCACCTCATCTACCTACGTTATATAGGTATGCACCTCATCTACCTACGTTATATAGGCAGGTACCTCATCTACCTACGTTATATAGGCATGCACCTCATCTACCTACGTTATATAGGTAGGTACCTCATCTACCTACGTTATATAGGTATGCACCTCATCTACCTACGTTATATAGGTAGGCACCTCATCTACCTACGTTATATAGGTAGGTACCTCATCTACCTACGTTATATATAGGTATGCACCTCATCTACCTACGTTATATAGGTATGCACCTCATCTACCTACGTTATATATAGGTATGCACCTCATCTACCTACGTTATATAGGTATGCACCTCATCTACCTACGTTATATAGGTATGCACCTCATCTACCTACGTTATATAGGTATGCACCTCATCTACCTACGTTATATAGGTATGCACCTCATCTACCTACGTTATATAGGTAGGTACCTCATCTACCTACGTTATATAGGCATGCACCTCATCTACCTACGTTATATAGGTATGCACCTCATCTACCTACGTTATATAGGTATGCACCTCATCTACCTACGTTATATAGGTATGCACCTCATCTACCTACGTTATATAGGTATGCACCTCATCTACCTACGTTATATAGGTAGGCACCTCATCTACCTACGTTATATAGGTAGGCACCTCATCTACCTACGTTATATAGGTAGGCACCTCATCTACCTACGTTATATAGGTAGGCACCTCATCTACCTACGTTATATAGGCATGCACCTCATCTACCTACGTTATATAGGTAGGCACCTCATCTACCTACGTTATATAGGTATGCACCTCATCTACCTACGTTATATAGGTATGTACCTCATCTACCTACGTTATATAGGCATGCACCTCATCTACCTACGTTATATAGGTATGCACCTCATCTACCTACGTTATATAGGTATGTACCTCATCTACCTACGTTATATAGGTAGGTACCTCATCTACCTACGTTATATATAGGCACCTCATCTACCTACGTTATATAGGCATGCACCTCATCTACCTACGTTATATAGGTAGGCACCTCATCTACCTACGTTATATAGGCATGCACCTCATCTACCTACGTTATATAGGTAGGTACCTCATCTACCTACGTTATATATAGGCATGTACCTCATCTACCTACGTTATATATAGGTATGCACCTCATCTACCTACGTTATATAGGCAGGCACCTCATCTACCTACGTTATATAGGTATGTACCTCATCTACCTACGTTATATAGGCATGCACCTCATCTACCTACGTTATATAGGTATGTACCTCATCTACCTACGTTATATAGGTAGGTACCTCATCTACCTACGTTATATATAGGCACCTCATCTACCTACGTTATATAGGCATGCACCTCATCTACCTACGTTATATAGGTAGGCACCTCATCTACCTACGTTATATAGGCATGCACCTCATCTACCTACGTTATATAGGTAGGTACCTCATCTACCTACGTTATATAGGTATGCACCTCATCTACCTACGTTATATATAGGCACCTCATCTACCTACGTTATATAGGTAGGTACCTCATCTACCTACGTTATATAGGTATGCACCTCATCTACCTACGTTATATAGGTATGCACCTCATCTACCTACGTTATATATAGGTATGCACCTCATCTACCTACGTTATATAGGCATGCACCTCATCTACCTACGTTATATAGGTATGCACCTCATCTACCTACGTTATATATAGGCACCTCATCTACCTACGTTATATAGGTAGGTACCTCATCTACCTACGTTATATAGGTATGCACCTCATCTACCTACGTTATATAGGCATGCACCTCATCTACCTACGTTATATAGGCATGCACCTCATCTACCTACGTTATATAGGCATGCACCTCATCTACCTACGTTATATAGGTATGCACCTCATCTACCTACGTTATATAGGTATGCACCTCATCTACCTACGTTATATAGGTATGTACCTCATCTACCTACGTTATATATAGGTATGCACCTCATCTACCTACGTTATATAGGTATGCACCTCATCTACCTACGTTATATAGGCATGCACCTCATCTACCTACGTTATATAGGTATGCACCTCATCTACCTACGTTATATAGGTATGCACCTCATCTACCTACGTTATATAGGTATGCACCTCATCTACCTACGTTATATAGGTAGGTACCTCATCTACCTACGTTATATAGGTATGCACCTCATCTACCTACGTTATATATAGGCACCTCATCTACCTACGTTATATAGGCATGCACCTCATCTACCTACGTTATATAGGCATGTACCTCATCTACCTACGTTATATATAGGTAGGCACCTCATCTACCTACGTTATATAGGTAGGCACCTCATCTACCTACGTTATATAGGTATGCACCTCATCTACCTACGTTATATAGGTAGGTACCTCATCTACCTACGTTATATAGGTAGGCACCTCATCTACCTACGTTATATAGGTAGGCACCTCATCTACCTACGTTATATAGGCATGCACCTCATCTACCTACGTTATATAGGTAGGTACCTCATCTACCTACGTTATATAGGCATGCACCTCATCTACCTACGTTATATAGGTATGCACCTCATCTACCTACGTTATATAGGTATGTACCTCATCTACCTACGTTATATAGGTAGGCACCTCATCTACCTACGTTATATAGGTATGCACCTCATCTACCTACGTTATATAGGTATGCACCTCATCTACCTACGTTATATAGGTAGGCACCTCATCTACCTACGTTATATAGGTATGTACCTCATCTACCTACGTTATATAGGTAGGTACCTCATCTACCTACGTTATATATAGGTATGCACCTCATCTACCTACGTTATATATAGGTATGCACCTCATCTACCTACGTTATATAGGTATGTACCTCATCTACCTACGTTATATAGGTAGGTACCTCATCTACCTACGTTATATATAGGTATGCACCTCATCTACCTACGTTATATAGGTATGTACCTCATCTACCTACGTTATATAGGTATGCACCTCATCTACCTACGTTATATAGGTATGCACCTCATCTACCTACGTTATATAGGTATGCACCTCATCTACCTACGTTATATAGGTATGCACCTCATCTACCTACGTTATATAGGTATGCACCTCATCTACCTACGTTATATATAGGTATGCACCTCATCTACCTACGTTATATAGGTAGGTACCTCATCTACCTACGTTATATAGGTAGGCACCTCATCTACCTACGTTATATATAGGTATGTACCTCATCTACCTACGTTATATAGGCATGCACCTCATCTACCTACGTTATATAGGCATGCACCTCATCTACCTACGTTATATAGGTATGTACCTCATCTACCTACGTTATATAGGTATGCACCTCATCTACCTACGTTATATAGGTAGGTACCTCATCTACCTACGTTATATATAGGTATGTACCTCATCTACCTACGTTATATAGGTAGGTACCTCATCTACCTACGTTATATAGGCATGCACCTCATCTACCTACGTTATATAGGTAGGTACCTCATCTACCTACGTTATATAGGTAGGCACCTCATCTACCTACGTTATAATAGGTATGTACCTCATCTACCTACGTTATATAGGTAGGTACCTCATCTACCTACGTTATATAGGCATGCACCTCATCTACCTACGTTATATAGGTAGGTACCTCATCTACCTACGTTATATATAGGCATGCACCTCATCTACCTACGTTATATAGGTATGTACCTCATCTACCTACGTTATATAGGTATGCACCTCATCTACCTACGTTATATAGGTATGCACCTCATCTACCTACGTTATATAGGTAGGCACCTCATCTACCTACGTTATATAGGTAGGCACCTCATCTACCTACGTTATATAGGTAGGTACCTCATCTACCTACGTTATATAGGTAGGCACCTCATCTACCTACGTTATATAGGTAGGTACCTCATCTACCTACGTTATATAGGTAGGCACCTCATCTACCTACGTTATATAGGTATGCACCTCATCTACCTACGTTATATAGGTAGGTACCTCATCTACCTACGTTATATAGGTAGGCACCTCATCTACCTACGTTATATAGGTAGGTACCTCATCTACCTACGTTATATAGGTAGGCACCTCATCTACCTACGTTATATATAGGCATGCACCTCATCTACCTACGTTATATAGGTAGGTACCTCATCTACCTACGTTATATAGGCATGCACCTCATCTACCTACGTTATATAGGTAGGTACCTCATCTACCTACGTTATATAGGTAGGCACCTCATCTACCTACGTTATATAGGTAGGCACCTCATCTACCTACGTTATATAGGTAGGTACCTCATCTACCTACGTTATATATAGGTATGCACCTCATCTACCTACGTTATATATAGGTATGCACCTCATCTACCTACGTTATATAGGTATGCACCTCATCTACCTACGTTATATAGGTATGCACCTCATCTACCTACGTTATATAGGTATGCACCTCATCTACCTACGTTATATAGGTATGCACCTCATCTACCTACGTTATATAGGTAGGTACCTCATCTACCTACGTTATATAGGCATGCACCTCATCTACCTACGTTATATAGGTAGGTACCTCATCTACCTACGTTATATAGGTAGGCACCTCATCTACCTACGTTATATAGGTAGGCACCTCATCTACCTACGTTATATAGGTAGGTACCTCATCTACCTACGTTATATATAGGTATGCACCTCATCTACCTACGTTATATATAGGTATGCACCTCATCTACCTACGTTATATAGGTATGCACCTCATCTACCTACGTTATATAGGTATGCACCTCATCTACCTACGTTATATAGGTATGCACCTCATCTACCTACGTTATATAGGTATGCACCTCATCTACCTACGTTATATAGGTAGGTACCTCATCTACCTACGTTATATAGGCATGCACCTCATCTACCTACGTTATATAGGTAGGTACCTCATCTACCTACGTTATATAGGTATGCACCTCATCTACCTACGTTATATAGGTAGGCACCTCATCTACCTACGTTATATAGGTAGGTACCTCATCTACCTACGTTATATATAGGTATGCACCTCATCTACCTACGTTATATAGGTATGCACCTCATCTACCTACGTTATATATAGGTATGCACCTCATCTACCTACGTTATATAGGTATGCACCTCATCTACCTACGTTATATAGGTATGCACCTCATCTACCTACGTTATATAGGTATGCACCTCATCTACCTACGTTATATAGGTATGCACCTCATCTACCTACGTTATATAGGTATGCACCTCATCTACCTACGTTATATATAGGTATGCACCTCATCTACCTACGTTATATAGGTATGCACCTCATCTACCTACGTTATATAGGTAGGTACCTCATCTACCTACGTTATATAGGCATGCACCTCATCTACCTACGTTATATAGGTAGGTACCTCATCTACCTACGTTATATAGGTATGCACCTCATCTACCTACGTTATATAGGTAGGCACCTCATCTACCTACGTTATATAGGTAGGTACCTCATCTACCTACGTTATATATAGGTATGCACCTCATCTACCTACGTTATATATAGGTATGCACCTCATCTACCTACGTTATATAGGTATGCACCTCATCTACCTACGTTATATAGGTATGCACCTAATCTACCTACGTTATATAAGTATGCACCTCATCTACCTACGTTATATAGGTATGCACCTCATCTACCTACGTTATATAGGTAGGTACCTCATCTACCTACGTTATATAGGCATGCACCTCATCTACCTACGTTATATAGGTAGGTACCTCATCTACCTACGTTATATAGGTAGGCACCTCATCTACCTACGTTATATAGGTAGGCACCTCATCTACCTACGTTATATAGGTAGGTACCTCATCTACCTACGTATTATATAGGTATGCACCTCATCTACCTACGTTATATAGGTATGCACCTCATCTACCTACATTATATATAGGTATGCACCTCATCTACCTACGTTATATAGGTATGCACCTCATCTACCTACGTTATATAGGTATGCACCTCATCTACCTACGTTATATAGGTATGCACCTCATCTACCTACGTTATATAGGTATGCACCTCATCTACCTACGTTATATATAGGTATGCACCTCATCTACCTACGTTATATAGGTATGCACCTCATCTACCTACGTTATATAGGTATGCACCTCATCTACCTACGTTATATATAGGTATGCACCTCATCTACCTACGTTATATAGGTATGCACCTCATCTACCTACGTTATATAGGTATGCACCTCATCTACCTACGTTATATAGGTAGGTACCTCATCTACCTACGTTATATAGGCATGCACCTCATCTACCTACGTTATATAGGTAGGTACCTCATCTACCTACGTTATATAGGTATGCACCTCATCTACCTACGTTATATAGGTAGGCACCTCATCTACCTACGTTATATAGGTAGGTACCTCATCTACCTACGTTATATATAGGTATGCACCTCATCTACCTACGTTATATAGGTATGCACCTCATCTACCTACGTTATATATAGGTATGCACCTCATCTACCTACGTTATATAGGTATGCACCTCATCTACCTACGTTATATAGGTATGCACCTCATCTACCTACGTTATATAGGTATGCACCTCATCTACCTACGTTATATAGGTATGCACCTCATCTACCTACGTTATATAGGTAGGTACCTCATCTACCTACGTTATATAGGCATGCACCTCATCTACCTACGTTATATAGGTATGCACCTCATCTACCTACGTTATATAGGTATGCACCTCATCTACCTACGTTATATAGGTATGCACCTCATCTACCTACGTTATATAGGTATGCACCTCATCTACCTACGTTATATAGGTAGGCACCTCATCTACCTACGTTATATAGGTAGGCACCTCATCTACCTACGTTATATAGGTAGGCACCTCATCTACCTACGTTATATAGGTAGGCACCTCATCTACCTACGTTATATAGGCATGCACCTCATCTACCTACGTTATATAGGTAGGCACCTCATCTACCTACGTTATATAGGTATGCACCTCATCTACCTACGTTATATAGGTATGCACCTCATCTACCTACGTTATATAGGTATGTACCTCATCTACCTACGTTATATAGGCATGCACCTCATCTACCTACGTTATATAGGTATGCACCTCATCTACCTACGTTATATAGGTATGTACCTCATCTACCTACGTTATATAGGTAGGTACCTCATCTACCTACGTTATATATAGGCACCTCATCTACCTACGTTATATAGGCATGCACCTCATCTACCTACGTTATATAGGTAGGCACCTCATCTACCTACGTTATATAGGCATGCACCTCATCTACCTACGTTATATAGGTAGGTACCTCATCTACCTACGTTATATATAGGCATGTACCTCATCTACCTACGTTATATATAGGTATGCACCTCATCTACCTACGTTATATAGGCAGGCACCTCATCTACCTACGTTATATAGGTATGTACCTCATCTACCTACGTTATATAGGCATGCACCTCATCTACCTACGTTATATAGGTATGCACCTCATCTACCTACGTTATATAGGTATGTACCTCATCTACCTACGTTATATAGGTAGGTACCTCATCTACCTACGTTATATATAGGCACCTCATCTACCTACGTTATATAGGCATGCACCTCATCTACCTACGTTATATAGGTAGGCACCTCATCTACCTACGTTATATAGGCATGCACCTCATCTACCTACGTTATATAGGTAGGTACCTCATCTACCTACGTTATATAGGTATGCACCTCATCTACCTACGTTATATATAGGCACCTCATCTACCTACGTTATATAGGTAGGTACCTCATCTACCTACGTTATATAGGTATGCACCTCATCTACCTACGTTATATAGGTATGCACCTCATCTACCTACGTTATATATAGGTATGCACCTCATCTACCTACGTTATATAGGCATGCACCTCATCTACCTACGTTATATAGGTATGCACCTCATCTACCTACGTTATATATAGGCACCTCATCTACCTACGTTATATAGGTAGGTACCTCATCTACCTACGTTATATAGGTATGCACCTCATCTACCTACGTTATATAGGCATGCACCTCATCTACCTACGTTATATAGGCATGCACCTCATCTACCTACGTTATATAGGCATGCACCTCATCTACCTACGTTATATAGGTATGCACCTCATCTACCTACGTTATATAGGTATGCACCTCATCTACCTACGTTATATAGGTATGTACCTCATCTACCTACGTTATATATAGGTATGCACCTCATCTACCTACGTTATATAGGTATGCACCTCATCTACCTACGTTATATAGGCATGCACCTCATCTACCTACGTTATATAGGTATGCACCTCATCTACCTACGTTATATAGGTATGCACCTCATCTACCTACGTTATATAGGTATGCACCTCATCTACCTACGTTATATAGGTAGGTACCTCATCTACCTACGTTATATAGGTATGCACCTCATCTACCTACGTTATATATAGGCACCTCATCTACCTACGTTATATAGGCATGCACCTCATCTACCTACGTTATATAGGCATGTACCTCATCTACCTACGTTATATATAGGTAGGCACCTCATCTACCTACGTTATATAGGTAGGCACCTCATCTACCTACGTTATATAGGTATGCACCTCATCTACCTACGTTATATAGGTATGCACCTCATCTACCTACGTTATATAGGTAGGTACCTCATCTACCTACGTTATATAGGTAGGCACCTCATCTACCTACGTTATATAGGCATGCACCTCATCTACCTACGTTATATAGGTAGGTACCTCATCTACCTACGTTATATAGGCATGCACCTCATCTACCTACGTTATATAGGTATGCACCTCATCTACCTACGTTATATAGGTATGTACCTCATCTACCTACGTTATATAGGTAGGCACCTCATCTACCTACGTTATATAGGTATGCACCTCATCTACCTACGTTATATAGGTAGGCACCTCATCTACCTACGTTATATAGGTATGTACCTCATCTACCTACGTTATATAGGTAGGTACCTCATCTACCTACGTTATATATAGGTATGCACCTCATCTACCTACGTTATATATAGGTATGTACCTCATCTACCTACGTTATATAGGTAGGCACCTCATCTACCTACGTTATATATAGGTATGCACCTCATCTACCTACGTTATATATAGGTATGCACCTCATCTACCTACGTTATATAGGTAGGTACCTCATCTACCTACGTTATATATAGGTATGCACCTCATCTACCTACGTTATATAGGTATGTACCTCATCTACCTACGTTATATAGGTATGCACCTCATCTACCTACGTTATATAGGTATGCACCTCATCTACCTACGTTATATAGGTATGCACCTCATCTACCTACGTTATATAGGTATGCACCTCATCTACCTACGTTATATAGGTATGCACCTCATCTACCTACGTTATATAGGTATGCACCTCATCTACCTACGTTATATAGGTATGCACCTCATCTACCTACGTTATATAGGTATGCACCTCATCTACCTACGTTATATAGGTATGCACCTCATCTACCTACGTTATATAGGTATGCACCTCATCTACCTACGTTATATAGGTATGCACCTCATCTACCTACGTTATATAGGTAGGTACCTCATCTACCTACGTTATATAGGCATGCACCTCATCTACCTACGTTATATAGGTATGCACCTCATCTACCTACGTTATATAGGTATGCACCTCATCTACCTACGTTATATAGGTATGCACCTCATCTACCTACGTTATATAGGTATGCACCTCATCTACCTACGTTATATAGGTAGGCACCTCATCTACCTACGTTATATAGGTAGGCACCTCATCTACCTACGTTATATAGGTAGGCACCTCATCTACCTACGTTATATAGGTAGGCACCTCATCTACCTACGTTATATAGGCATGCACCTCATCTACCTACGTTATATAGGTAGGCACCTCATCTACCTACGTTATATAGGTATGCACCTCATCTACCTACGTTATATAGGTATGCACCTCATCTACCTACGTTATATAGGTATGTACCTCATCTACCTACGTTATATAGGTATGCACCTCATCTACCTACGTTATATAGGTATGCACCTCATCTACCTACGTTATATAGGTATGTACCTCATCTACCTACGTTATATAGGTAGGTACCTCATCTACCTACGTTATATATAGGCACCTCATCTACCTACGTTATATAGGCATGCACCTCATCTACCTACGTTATATAGGTAGGCACCTCATCTACCTACGTTATATAGGCATGCACCTCATCTACCTACGTTATATAGGTAGGTACCTCATCTACCTACGTTATATAGGTATGCACCTCATCTACCTACGTTATATAGGTATGCACCTCATCTACCTACGTTATATATAGGTATGCACCTCATCTACCTACGTTATATAGGCATGCACCTCATCTACCTACGTTATATAGGTATGCACCTCATCTACCTACGTTATATATAGGCACCTCATCTACCTACGTTATATAGGTAGGTACCTCATCTACCTACGTTATATAGGTATGCACCTCATCTACCTACGTTATATAGGCATGCACCTCATCTACCTACGTTATATAGGCATGCACCTCATCTACCTACGTTATATAGGCATGCACCTCATCTACCTACGTTATATAGGTATGCACCTCATCTACCTACGTTATATAGGTATGCACCTCATCTACCTACGTTATATAGGTATGTACCTCATCTACCTACGTTATATATAGGTATGCACCTCATCTACCTACGTTATATAGGTATGCACCTCATCTACCTACGTTATATAGGCATGCACCTCATCTACCTACGTTATATAGGTATGCACCTCATCTACCTACGTTATATAGGTATGCACCTCATCTACCTACGTTATATAGGTATGCACCTCATCTACCTACGTTATATAGGTATGCACCTCATCTACCTACGTTATATAGGTAGGTACCTCATCTACCTACGTTATATAGGTATGCACCTCATCTACCTACGTTATATATAGGCACCTCATCTACCTACGTTATATAGGCATGCACCTCATCTACCTACGTTATATAGGCATGTACCTCATCTACCTACGTTATATATAGGTAGGCACCTCATCTACCTACGTTATATAGGTAGGCACCTCATCTACCTACGTTATATAGGTATGCACCTCATCTACCTACGTTATATAGGTAGGTACCTCATCTACCTACGTTATATAGGTAGGCACCTCATCTACCTACGTTATATAGGCATGCACCTCATCTACCTACGTTATATAGGTAGGTACCTCATCTACCTACGTTATATAGGCATGCACCTCATCTACCTACGTTATATAGGTATGCACCTCATCTACCTACGTTATATAGGTATGCACCTCATCTACCTACGTTATATAGGTATGTACCTCATCTACCTACGTTATATAGGTAGGCACCTCATCTACCTACGTTATATAGGTATGCACCTCATCTACCTACGTTATATAGGTAGGCACCTCATCTACCTACGTTATATAGGTATGTACCTCATCTACCTACGTTATATAGGTAGGTACCTCATCTACCTACGTTATATATAGGTATGCACCTCATCTACCTACGTTATATAGGTATGTACCTCATCTACCTACGTTATATAGGTAGGCACCTCATCTACCTACGTTATATATAGGTATGCACCTCATCTACCTACGTTATATAGGTATGTACCTCATCTACCTACGTTATATAGGTAGGTACCTCATCTACCTACGTTATATATAGGTATGCACCTCATCTACCTACGTTATATAGGTATGCACCTCATCTACCTACGTTATATATAGGTATGCACCTCATCTACCTACGTTATATAGGTATGTACCTCATCTACCTACGTTATATATAGGTATGCACCTCATCTACCTACGTTATATATAGGTATGCACCTCATCTACCTACGTTATATATAGGTATGCACCTCATCTACCTACGTTATATATAGGTATGCACCTCATCTACCTACGTTATATAGGTAGGCACCTCATCTACCTACGTTATATAGGTATGCACCTCATCTACCTACGTTATATAGGTATGCACCTCATCTACCTACGTTATATATAGGTATGCACCTCATCTACCTACGTTATATATATAGGTATGCACCTCATCTACCTACGTTATATATAGGTAGGCACCTCATCTACCTACGTTATATATAGGTAGGTACCTCATCTACCTACGTTATATAGGTATGTACCTCATCTACCTACGTTATATAGGTAGGTACCTCATCTACCTACGTTATATAGGTAGGCACCTCATCTACCTACGTTATATAGGCATGCACCTCATCTACCTACGTTATATAGGCATGCACCTCATCTACCTACGTTATATAGGTAGGTACCTCATCTACCTACGTTATATAGGCATGCACCTCATCTACCTACGTTATATATAGGCATGCACCTCATCTACCTACGTTATATAGGTAGGCACCTCATCTACCTACGTTATATAGGTAGGCACCTCATCTACCTACGTTATATAGGTAGGCACCTCATCTACCTACGTTATATAGGTATGCACCTCATCTACCTACGTTATATAGGTAGGCACCTCATCTACCTACGTTATATAGGTAGGCAGGTATGTGAGCTTTGACATCGTTTTGCGCATCAGCGTTAAAACTAGACATCGGGCCGATGCAGATGCTGCCATTTTTAGCTAATAACGTCCGATTCCGATATGTTCACCGATATATCGTTCATCTCTAAAATACAAGTGACTCTGGACGACAACAATGCTTTTTGATTGAAACATTAAGGCTGTTTTTTCATAAAAAAGAAGTTAAAAATCTGCTTTACGTTTTGCTTCCTTGCCACAACACTAACGAGTATCGTGATATTGTCATGGCCCTAATTTTAAAAGATCTTTGCACTATCCTGCAGTCTCGTTAGTAAACATCGGTTTTTCTGTTGTGTTTTACAGTTTAATATGCGATAGTCTGTATGCCCTTTGCTGCAAAATAAATTGCCTCGAGGACATGAAAGTTCTCAATCTGAGAAGTCTTCAAGGAAGCTCAGCTTCTTACCTGCACAAGGCCTGCATGTAAGGCCCCTGCATCTGTGACCAGTCAGAGATAATGCCTAGGCTTTAGCGCTGTGGAAAAACAGTCTTAAAGAGAGTTGTTGTTTAAATCCTCACCTGCATGAAGTTGTAAGGCCCCTGCATCTGTGACAAGAGGTTCTGGACCTCCTGCTTCCTGACCACCGGGTCTGCAGGGGGTGTGTCTGGGGGCGTGGCCCCGTTCAGGGGTTGGGCCTCTGTGGTGATAGGGGGAGGGGCCGACTGTACAGGCTGTTGCAGGATGGTACTCGCCGCCTGAAAAAAAAGAAGAAAAAAAGGCAAAAAGTATGGTCAGTAGTTGTCATGGAAACCCGGGAGGACCTGGGGTTGAAAATCTCCGGATACTTTCCCGATCTATAAACAAATCTCTTAAAAAAAATTAAAAAAAAGGCATTATGGGATTTTTTTTTTTATTATAGAATGTTGCAATCCTAAACTGGCGCTCTACAACCAGAGTTGGTTACTTTCGAAATGTAATCCATTAGTTGTAATCAGTTACAAACAACTTTTGGATTACACAAACTAAAGTAATCTGAATAGTTTACTTTTAGATGACTTTCCCCTTAAAAAAAGCATTAGAAGACAAACAATATTACCAGTTTTTTTGCAGGATAAATTAATGTTTACATAGCTGACCATAAATCAATGTTTCATTTCACTTTGTGTTGGTCATGTAGACTTCTTCTAACTAATTTATTTCTCCAACATGTAATACCATTAGGCTATATCTTTATATTTTTAAAAATTAAGTCTGTCAGATTCAGTCATTTAATTTAATACTCCTTGGGTCTTCAAAAAATTGGACTTGTAAATAGATTAGGGAAAACATTGTTCGACCTGAGCATAACCCACAAACTAAGAAATCATTAGCCTAATCTGTCGATTATGATTTGGTTGCCATAGAGGACTGATTGGGCTCACTGCTTCGAGTTGAGAAATAAATGCTGCTCTCGTGGAATGGCATGCTATATGCAATACCGAAAAGTGCTATGTGTGTGTGAAAAATGAATTGTTGTTCCACCACACTTCCTCCCTCATCTCAAACTTTCCAAGTGCCAGTAGTTTTCCCCAGTCACAGCTCATGAAGTACGCTTCATCACCTCCGTGGTCAGGCTTCTCACCTAACGTTTCGTTTTCATTCAGGAGACGCGCTGCGCCGCATTCTGTTATGTAAACGACTGACTGAGCGTTGGATACAGCTGCCACTATTGCGCCAAACGCGCATCACTCGTTCGCTTACAGCCAGTAGTGATCCACCCCCCCCCCCCCCAAAAAACTTTTCTCATCGGATCTACACGAATCACGTAGGTCACCTATTTTGGATTCAAAACGGCGAATTTCGCCGAAACGTGACTAATTTGCATCCCTGCTGCGGTCATCCTAACATCCAAGCGGTATATTCAAGTTGCTGCGAGACATAGCTTGGACTGTAGTTTACAAAAGCACATTCCTGCCATTTTCCCGCGATCCATACAAAATGTATTTGGTGTCAGTTTCCGCTAGCTTGTCAGAATCGCTCAGGTGGAACAAACAAACTTGCACCTTTTTTCCCAATGCGGATTTGAATGTCATTGTGAAAACAGAAAGGTGTCAAATTTCGCAAACATCCTTTATGAATTTAAAAAGTAATCCTAGACGTAATCTATTTTTTTTTTTAAGTTTCTACTCTGATTACAATATGTTAGCTGGTAATGTAACGGATGTTGTTTTTTTGGTAATCAGATACATGTAACCCCTTACTCCCCGAACCTGTCTACAACCTACCTGGTTTGTGTGAGGCATGTGCAATGGATCTTTAACAGATGCTGTCTGTTAATGAACTGAGATACATTTTTATTAATTATGACCGTTTCTATATCAACAAAAAAAGATACCCATCAGTGTTGTGTGATGGTAGGGAGAGAACCAGTGGACTGTCAGTGAAGAGGCCATATTAGAGTCGATACAAAATGGAGGACGAACGATGTGGTAGTCAGGAACAGGCGAGCTGCATAAATACCTCTGTTTCAGTGGTCCACTCATCTCCTTGCTCCTTGTCGCTGTATGTGGTGTCTAGAATGAATTGTCTGTTAACGAACTGAAAGACAGAAACAAGATGGCCGCCGTCACAAACCACCCGAGTCATAAGAACTGAAATAGAAGGGTCGTGTTCAGTAGGCACTAAACGGAAGAAAAACGTCCCGAAATCAGTGAACTTGAGAGGTACTATCTGAATTAAATTTGTCCAATAAGAAGCACTCATTTTTAGTTTTCCGTCACAAAATGCTTGTCCATTATTTAAATCGTTTTAAGTTTGGCCAAAACGAAGCTCTAATCAACACGACCCAGGGTAGGAAAGCCTCTCACCTCTGTAGCTTCCACCTCAATGGGCTCTATGTACTCTTCAACTATTTCGCCCTCTGGAAAGAGAAAATAACTTTCAGAACGCAGGACGAAAGACGTTCAATCAATCAACATCTTTATTGTCCCAATTGGGAAATTTGTAGTGGTGGTAAAATAAAAATAAACAAAACAACAAACTTAAAAATGAAGCTAACAGCTACATTTTGTATTGCTTACAACTTGCTTAACAAATTAACTTTAAACAGTGTACTTATGCTAACTACATTTTGTATTGCTTACAACTTGATTACAAATTAACCAACTAAAGTGTACTTTCGCTAACATTGGTATTGCTTCGTCATTTAAAAATAAAAATGTGGGGAATAAGTGCACACATTGTAAGGATGGCCAAGGAAAGAGACTTGTTTAGCTAACATAATGTATAACTTTGGTCAATTTATAACTCTGTGCACATTTCTAAACGCCAACGTCAAAGATTTTGACCTGGGTCGACGGCCTGCTCCTCGGTCTCCTCCACTAGAGCGACGGCCGTCTCCACTAGAGCGACCGCCTTCTCCTCGGTCTCCTCACACACTCCATTCTGGTGAGACTGGGCTTGGTCAAAGCACCCGCTTAGCAGCACTCGGTCCAGGCTGTCCTTCAGAGCTTTGTCTGGGTAGGGAGAGGAATTGAGAAAACCATCAGAAACACCATTAACCAAACATGTCAATGTACAAAACAATATGGTGGACATCTACATTTGAGAAGAATGTTTTCAACTAGGCTAGGCAGTGACTGCTGATGCCAAAAGGGACCATCTGATACCCTTTTTAAACCATCATGCCAACACAAACTGTGATGGAGCCATCAGTAACAATAGAAACTCCATTTTAAAAACACACTACACTGTTGACATATACAATATGATGGTGGACAAATCTAACCAGTGAAGCTAACAAGAAACAGAATCGAGCTAATCACAAGTCCAATCCGTTTTGCAGACAGACATCACCTTTCAGCAGGACAATAACCCTAAAACACAAGGCCTAATCTACACTCGAGTTGCTTACCAAGAAGACAGAGGGAACCCTCTAGGATGAATTCCCCTTTCAGCAGGACAATAACCCTAAAACACAAGGCCTAATCTACACTTGAGTTGTTTACCAAGAAGACATTGAATGTTTCCAAGTGGCCTAATTATAGTTGACTTGAAAATCTGTGTCAAGACATGAAAAATGGCTGTCTAGCAATGATCGACAACCAACTTGAACCAGCTTGAAGAATCTCAAAAAAATAAATGAGCAAATATTGTACAGTACAGGTCGACCAATTAGGATTTTTCAACGCCGATACCGAAAAAAAAAGCTGGTGCCGATTATTGGAGAACCAAAAAAAACTGATACCGATGTAAAAAAAAAAAAGATCGGCAGATTTTTTATATATATATATATATATATATATATTTGTAATAATGACAATAACAACAATACTGAATGAACACTTATTTTAACTCAATATAATACATCAATAAAATATATTTAAATAAATAATGAAACATGTTCAATTTGGTTTAAATAATGCAAAAACAGTGTTGAGAAGAAAGTAAAAGTGCAATATGTGCCATGTAAAAAAGCTAGCGTTTTAAGTTCCTTGCTCAGAACATGAGAACATATGAAAGCTGGTGGTTCCTTTTAACATGAGTCTTCAATATTCCCAGGTAAGAAGTTTTAGGTTATAGTTATTTAAAGGACTATCTCTCTCTATACCATTTGTATGTCATAGACCTTTGACTATTGGATGTTTTTTATAGGCACTTTAGTATTGCCAGTCTAATCTCGGGAGTTGATAGGCTTGAAGTCATAAACAGCGCTGTGCTTGAAGCATTGCTAAGAGCTGCTGTTTGAATGAATGCTTACGAGCCTGCTGCTGCCTACCGCCACTCAGTCAGACTGCTCTATCAAATCAGACTTAATTATAATATAACAAACACACAGAAATACGAGCCTTGGGTCATTAATATGGTCAAATCTGGAAACGATCATTTTGAAAACAAAATGTTTATTCTTTCAGTGAAATACGGGACTGTTTCGTATTTTATCGAATGGCTGGCAACCCTAAGTCTAAATAATTGCTGTTACATTGCACAACCTTCAATGTTATGTCATAATTATGTAAAATTCTGGCAAATTAATTACGGTCTTTGTTAGGAAGAAATGGTCTTCACACAGTTTGGGTCCCCTGGCTCGTTGCATATACCCTGACTCTGCTTACACTGAACGCAAGAGAAGTGACAACACAATTCCAGGCACCGCATTGATTATATGCAACGCAGGACAAGCTAGTTAAACTAGTAATATCGTCAACTATGTGTAGTTAACTAATGATTATGTTAAGATTGATTTTTTTTTTAATAACATACATTTAACACTAGCTAACAACTTACCATGGCACCTTGCTGTCTGCACTCACGTAACAGGTGGTCAACTTGCCACGCAGTCTCCTCGTGGAGTGCAATCTAGTCAGTGTCCGAAAATGCTGATTACCGATTGTTATGAAAACTTGAAATTGGCCCTAATTAGAAAAAAATCAGCCATTCCGATTTACATATCGGTCGACCTCTAGAGGTGAGAAAAGCTCTTAGAGACTTATCCAGAAAGACTCACAGCTGTAACCTACAAACCTGATTCTAACATGCATCGACTCAGGGAGTTGAATACTTATCTAAAATCAGGATATGTTAGTTCCAGAATCAGTCTCCCCCCCCCCCCCCAAGACCTCAGCAATCTCAAACCACCACTCATATAGCCTACTCCCCTAGGCAATGACTACTCCTATAGGCTACACCCCTAGGCCATGATTACTCCTATAGCCTACGCCCCTAGGCCATGATTACTCCTATAGCCTACGCCCCTAGGCCATGACTACTCCTATAGCCTACGCCCCTAGGCCATGACTACTCCTATAGCCTACGCCCCTAGGCCATGATTACTCCTATAGGCTACGCCCCTAGGCCATGACTACTCCTATAGGCTACGCCCCTAGGCCATGACTACTCCTATAGGCTACGCCCCTAGGCCATGACTACTCCTATAGGCTACGCCCCTAGGCCATGACTACTCCTATAGCCTACGCCCCTAGGCCATGACTACTCCTATAGCCTACGCCCCTAGGCCATGATTACTCATATAGCCTACGCCCCTAGGCCATGACTACTCATACAGCCTACGCCCCTAGGCCATGACTACTCCTATAGCCTACGCCCCTAGGCCATGATTACTCCTATAGCCTACGCCCCTAGGCCATGACTACTCCTATAGGCTACGCCCCTAGGCCATGACTACTCCTATAGGCTACGCCCCTAGGCCATGACTACTCCTATAGGCTACGCCCCTAGGCCATGACTACTCCTATAGCCTACGCCCCTAGGCCATGACTACTCCTATAGCCTACGCCCCTAGGCCATGACTACTCCTATAGCCTACGCCCCTAGGCCATGATTACTCATATAGCCTACGCCCCTAGGCCATGACTACTCATACAGCCTACGCCCCTAGGCCATGACAACTCATATAGCCTACGCCCCTAGGCCATGATTACTCCTATAGCCTACGCCCCTAGGCCATGATTACTCCTATAGCCTACGCCCCTAGGCCATGATTACTCATATAGCCTACGCCCCTAGGCCATGACTACTCCTATAGGCTACGCCCCTAGGCCATGACTACTCCTATAGCCTACGCCCCTAGGCCATGACTACTCCTATAGCCTACGCCCCTAGGCCATGATTACTCATATAGCCTACGCCCCTAGGCCATGACTACTCATACAGCCTACGCCCCTAGGCCATGACTACTCCTATAGCCTACGCCCCTAGGCCATGATTACTCCTATAGCCTACGCCCCTAGGCCATGACTACTCCTATAGGCTACGCCCCTAGGCCATGACTACTCCTATAGGCTACGCCCCTAGGCCATGACTACTCCTATAGCCTACGCCCCTAGGCCATGACTACTCCTATAGCCTACGCCCCTAGGCCATGACTACTCCTATAGCCTACGCCCCTAGGCCATGACTACTCATACAGCCTACGCCCCTAGGCCATGACTACTCATACAGCCTACGCCCCTAGGCCATGACAACTCATATAGCCTACGCCCCTAGGCCATGATTACTCCTATAGCCTACGCCCCTAGGCCATGATTACTCCTATAGCCTACGCCCCTAGGCCATGATTACTCATATAGCCTACGCCCCTAGGCCATGACAACTCATATAGCCTACGCCCCTAGGCCATGACTACTCATATAGAATGCACCCTCATCAACTACTGTACAAGGCCATGGAAATCACAGAACAGACAGGAACTCCAAGATATCTCCCTGAAGACAAGACACCTCAGGATATGAAGGAGAAATCTTGTTATCAAATAGTTATGTGACAGACAAGTGGATAGTTACCACTGGCTGTTGAGCGGCTGGCAGTAAGTCCAAACACACTCACAGAATCGTTTCAGTCTTTTCCCCCCGAGTTATAAATCCACTCGCCACAATATCCTGCCACCTACTGTGTAACTACAAGAAGACGGCGTGTCTTCCTGAATAATTAATGTCTTTCCTGTCTAGAGGACAAATATTAGACAAAGTCATTGGCCAAACTAGCCTGGTGCCAGATATATTCGATCTGGGGGAACAAGCTATGGCCAACCCCCCCCCCCCCCCCCCCCCCCCCCCCCCCCCCTAGCAATGCTACTTTACAGTCACTGGCATTTCGATTTTTATTTTATGAAAATAAAATGTTTTTCAGTAGCTTCCATCGATACAGAGACAACTGCAGAGGGGTCTGTTAATGATGTAACTAAAGTTAAAGAACATTAAAAAATATATATTTTTTTTAATATTGCCGTAGAATAGAAATGCTTGTCAGCTAGAATATAGAATCCTCTCAGCAACATCACTGAACACACCCAGGCAGTGGTTGGTTAGACTTACACGTAGTTCCTGCCACAGCTTTGTCCTTCGCCTCCAACAGATCCATGAGGTGTTGAGAAGCCTCCTCGTACTGGTCAGTAAACCTGCAATGGGAGTGGTAAAGTTGGAACTTGGGAAGGTAAGATAAATCCCCCCCCCCCCCACACACACACACTGTTCAATCCTCCTGCAGTTTTATTGAGTGCAACATTGACACAAATGTCTTGGTCAACCTTGAGTTGCAACTCCCTCTCAAATCGAGGTTGTCAACAACGGAAAAAAGAGCGAAACCCCAGCGTCTAAACATCCAAGTTGACCATCTTGTTCATGGTATGTATTTGACAGATACATTTACGTCATTTAGCAGACGCTCTTATCCAGAGAGACTTACAGTAGTAGTGAGTGCATACATTTTTCATACATTAGATAGCTGAGCAGCCCTCTCCTGAAACCCAAGACATGTTATAGAAAAATACAAATAAAAGACTTCCACATATATCTTTTCTCCCACTGTCTAACCTGGTGTTTTGGTCTGGTTCTGGTCTCACTAGTTTATAGAGCTCGTCCAGGGCAGCGAGCTCCGTGTCGGTGAGGAGTGAGGGTGTGTCTACACCGGTAGCTCCCCGTCTCAGCTCCTGCCTCACACTGTCCTCTCCAAGTCTGTCCAGGAGAAACTGGAGCTCCAGGACAGTTTTCAGCCTCTTCTGCTCAGACTCTTCTCTCTGGAGCTGTTCCCGTCTCGCTGCCTTCTTCACCGCCTTCTGGATCTGGAGAGAATAATAAATCACAATTCGTTGGTCACATGGGCCGAATACGACAGGTACAGACTTTACCGTGAAATTCTTGCTTACGAGCCCTTCCCCAACAACACAAAGTTAGTCAAGGGGTCTGGATACTTTCTGAATGCACTGTATATTCTAGTGAGTGTGTTATGGTGTGTATATATAGTCTAGTGAGTGTGTTATGGTGTATATATATAGTCTAGTGAGTGTGTATATATAGTCTAGTGAGTGTGTATATATAGTCTAGTGAGTGTGTATATATAGTCTAGTGAGTGTGTTATGGTGTATATATAGTCTAGTGAGTGTGTTACGGTGTGTATATATAGTCTAGTGAGTGTGTTATGGTGTGTATATATAGTCTAGTGAGTGTGTATATATAGTCTAGTGAGTGTGTTATGGTGTATATATATAGTCTAGTGAGTGTGTATATATAGTCTAGTGAGTGTGTATATATAGTCTAGTGAGTGTGTATATATAGTCTAGTGAGTGTGTATATATAGTCTAGTGAGTGTGTATATATAGTCTAGTGAGTGTGTATATATAGTCTAGTGAGTGTGTATATATAGTCTAGTGAGTGTGTATATATAGTCTAGTGAGTGTGTATATATAGTCTAGTGAGTGTGTATATATAGTCTAGTGAGTGTGTATATATAGTCTAGTGAGTGTGTATATATAGTCTAGTGAGTGTGTATATATAGTCTAGTGAGTGTGTTATGGTGTATATATATAGTCTAGTGAGTGTGTATATATAGTCTAGTGAGTGTGTATATATAGTCTAGTGAGTGTGTATATATAGTCTAGTGAGTGTGTTATGGTGTATATATAGTCTAGTGAGTGTGTTACGGTGTGTATATATAGTCTAGTGAGTGTGTTATGGTGTGTATATATAGTCTAGTGAGTGTGTATATATAGTCTAGTGAGTGTGTTATGGTGTATGTATAGTCTAGTGAGTGTGTATGTATAGTCTAGTGAGTGTGTTACGGTGTGTATATAGTCTAGTGAGTGTGTTACGGTGTGTATATATAGTCTAGTGAGTGTGTTATGGTGTATATATAGTCTAGTGAGTGTGTTATGGTGTGTATATATAGTCTAGTGAGTGTGTTACGGTGTGTATATATAGTCTAGTGAGTGTGTTACGGTGTGTATATATAGTCTAGTGAGTGTGTTACGGTGTGTATATATAGTCTAGTGAGTGTGTTATGGTGTGTATATATAGTCTAGGGAGTGTGTATATATAGTCTAGTGAGTGTGTTATGGTGTATGTATAGTCTAGTGAGTGTGTATGTATAGTCTAGTGAGTGTGTTACGGTGTGTATATAGTCTAGTGAGTGTGTTACGGTGTGTATATATAGTCTAGTGAGTGTGTTATGGTGTATATATAGTCTAGTGAGTGTGTTATGGTGTGTATATATAGTCTAGTGAGTGTGTTACGGTGTGTATATATAGTCTAGTGAGTGTGTTACGGTGTGTATATAGTCTAGTGAGTGTGTTATGGTGTGTATATAGTCTAGTGAGTGTGTTATGGTGTGTATATAGTCTAGTGAGTGTGTTACGGTGTGTATATATAGTCTAGTGAGTGTGTTATGGTGTATATATAGTCTAGTGAGTGTGTTATGGTGTGTATATATAGTCTAGTGAGTGTGTTACGGTGTGTATATAGTCTAGTGAGTGTGTTACGGTGTGTATATATAGTCTAGTGAGTGTGTTATGGTGTATATATAGTCTAGTGAGTGTGTTATGGTGTGTATATATAGTCTAGTGAGTGTGTTATGGTGTGTATATATAGTCTAGTGAGTGTGTTACGGTGTGTATATAGTCTAGTGAGTGTGTTATGGTGTGTATATAGTCTAGTGAGTGTGTTATGGTGTGTATATAGTCTAGTGAGTGTGTTATGGTGTATATATAGTCTAGTGAGTGTGTTATGGTGTGTATATAGTCTAGTGAGTGTGTTATGGTGTGTATATAGTCTAGTGAGTGTGTTATGGTGTATATATAGTCTAGTGAGTGTGTTACGGTGTGTATATATAGTCTAGTGAGTGTGTTATGGTGTGTATATATAGTCTAGTGAGTGTGTTATGGTGTGTATATATAGTCTAGTGAGTGTGTTACGGTGTATATATAGTCTAGTGAGTGTGTTATGGTGTGTATATAGTCTAGTGAGTGTGTTATGGTGTGTATATATAGTCTAGTGAGTGTGTTACGGTGTATATATAGTCTAGTGAGTGTGTTATGGTGTGTATATAGTCTAGTGAGTGTGTTACGGTGTGTATATATAGTCTAGTGAGTGTGTTATGGTGTGTATATATAGTCTAGTGAGTGTGTTATGGTGTGTATATATAGTCTAGTGAGTGTGTTATGGTGTGTATATATAGTCTAGTGAGTGTGTTATGGTGTGTATATATAGTCTAGTGAGTGTGTATGTATAGTCTAGTGAGTGTGTTACGGTGTGTATGTATAGTCTAGTGAGTGTGTTACGGTGTGTATATATAGTCTAGTGAGTGTGTATATATAGTCTAGTGAGTGTGTATATATAGTCTAGTGAGTGTGTATATATAGTCTAGTGAGTGTGTATATATAGTCTAGTGAGTGTGTTACGGTGTGTATATATAGTCTAGTGAGTGTGTTACGGTGTGTTGGTATAGTCTAGTGAGTGTGTTACCAAATCTCTGGTACCGTTTGCCAGACAGCTAGGCAGGGAGTCAGACCACAATGTTATGAAAATATAGAAACCAGTCTCCTGGTACCTCTAGCGTACAGGACCTTTGGTGTTAGCCATAGCAATGCAAACAGACATGGGGATAACACCAGAGACCCCCAGCACCAGAGACCCCCAGCACCAGAGACCCCCAGCACCACAGACGCCCAGTGTTAGAAGAATACTTTATCATCCATTGCCATTTTCTATTTCAACCTCCAAAGAAATACCCCCCCCCCAAGGGTCTGGAATCTAGGGTCAGCCAGAGCAGTGCATCCTGGAGCAGTTTAGTGGTCAAGCATCTTGCTTACATCTTGTCCCAGTGACAGGAAGCTCTTCTGTAACTCCCTGGCAAACTCCAGGTTATTAGTCACTTCCTGATACTTGGTCAGGGCATCCTTCAGAGACGAAAGAGAGAGAGAGAGAGAGGAAAGTGGTTAACACAGAAAGCCTAACATATACTGTTCAAAGTGTTAAAATGCATTGCATCCTTTCTTCCTGCTTCCTTGAAGCAAAGCGCTGAACTGAAGACATAGGCTAATTGGTGAAAGCAATGCAGTGGAACGCTTGCAGACACCAATCCAGTAGATGACTCCTACGGTACGTTGTTGAACGTTATAAACTGGGTGGTTCGAGCCCTGTATGCTGATTGGCTAACAGCCGTGGTATATCAGACCACATACCACGTGTATGACAAAACATTTAAACGCCATGCTGTAATTACATCGGTAACCAGTTTATAATAGCAATATACCACGGGCTAAGGACTGCGTTGCGTCGTGCCCAAGAACAGCCCTTAGCCGTGGTATATTGAGCCATATACACACCCTCCCCCTTGGGCCTTATTGGTTAATTGACCCACCAGTTGGTCCTGGTTGAGACGTTCCCCTTTATTCTTCTTAGATTGATAATCGTCCAGCTTGCCCTGTAAAACAGAAAGGATTACAACCATTACAGTATGATGTAATTGAACCGAACAGGGGGTTTGATCTGATGGTATAATACAAAAATCAAAGAAAATATATCTACATAGTAGGCGGCTGGTAGCCTAGCGGTTAGAGTGGAGGGGTGGCAGGTAGCCTAGCGGTTAGAGTGGAGGGGCGGCAGGTAGCCTAGCGGTTAGAGTGGAGGGGTGGCAGGTAGCCTAGCGGTTAGAGTGGAGGGGTGGCAGGTAGCCTAGCGGTTAGAGTGGAGGGGCGGCAGGTAGCCTAGCGGTTAGAGTGGAGGGGTGGCAGGTAGCCTAGCGGTTAGAGTGGAGGGGTGGCAGGTAGCCTAGCGGTTAGAGTGGAGGGGCGGCTGGTAGCCTAGCGGTTAGAGTGGAGGGGCGGCTGGTAGCCTAGCGGTTAGAGTGGAGGGGCGGCAGGTAGCCTAGCGGTTAGAGTGGAGGGGCGGCAGGTAGCCTAGCGGTTAGAGTGGAGGGGCGGCAGGTAGCCTAGCGGTTAGAGTGGAGGGGCGGCAGGTAGCCTAGCGGTTAGAGTGGAGGGGCGGCAGGTAGCCTAGCGGTTAGAGTGGAGTGGCGGCAGGTAGCCTAGTGGTTAGAGTGGAGGGGCGGCAGGTAGCCTAGTGGTTAGAGTGGAGGGGCGGCAGGTAGCCTCGTGGTTAGAGTGGAGGGGCGGCAGGTAGCCTCGTGGTTAGAGTGGAGGGGCGGCGGGTAGCCTAGTGGTTAGAGTGTTAAATTAGTAACCAAAAGGTTATAAGATCGAATCCCCGAGCTGACAAGGTAAAAATCTGTCATTCTGCCCCTGAACAAGGAAGTTAACCCACTGTTCCTAGGCCGCCATTGAAAATAAGAATTTGTTCTTAAAACTGACTTGCCTCGTTAAATAAAGGTAAAGCTGAAATGTCTCAGTTGTTGGTTGAAGAGGGAAGCAGATGCCCCGGTCCTCATTCCTGGATTAGTGAGATTTTTTTTTGTTTGTTATTGAAAGTGTATAATTAGGGCCAACAACAAAAAACACTAAAACCTGCAACAGATATCCAATAGTAACCTCATCCCCAGGTTCAATTGCTAATCCCATGGTAACGGTACACTAACAACAATGACAGGTTTGTTGGACACCTCTGAGCAACACAATACAAGTATACCTTTACAGCTAGTAAGTTAAATGAGATGGACAGCTTCTTCAGAACAGCTTTGGCAAACACCACGTGTGTAAACTCTAGTCCAGTGTTTTCACCAACTGCGATCCAACAGTACCCCCCAACAGAACCCCCAACCCCCCAACAGTACACATTGTTGTCGTGGCCTCCCTGGACCAGCACACCTGACTCCACTAATCATCAAGCCCATGACAAGTTGAATCAGGTGTTGTATGCTGTTGAGGACACTGCAGGACTGGAGTTGGGAAACACTGCTCTAGTCAGTGCCTGCCAACATGAATAATTGTTTCTTTTTTTTAATAAATAAATAAAACACTTATATGGTGAACACTTGCTAACTTAAAAATAATGGACTTTCATCTTGCAAAAGTGTATTTTGAACTAATGCTGTGGCCAAATACGTTTCTAGATACGCTCATCAAGCCATGTTTGAGCTTGCCTGGCGCGCTACTTTGCGATAACACAAAGCCTAGCTAAAAGTGAGAAGTTGATTTCAACTAGACCGGTAATTCATGCAATTTCGGAGAACGATCATTATCATGTAACGTCGCCATTTCAAGACATCAATGCCAACCGACAATTTTGCCTGCAAACAGTCGCCATGTTATTAGGCTGTTAGCTAACATAGCCGTTTTCCACGTGCTTGAAAAATCTGCCAAATTAAATACGACGCTAAACTTTTGTATGATTCTACACATACAGACAATTAATTATGAAGCATTATTTGTATCTGCCTAATGTGCTTGCTACACATGGGAACACATAGCTAGCTACAGTAGGGGTTCTCAAACTAGGGTCCACAGCCCTCTACGGGTACTGCAGGGGCTCCGCCATTATTCTTTTCTGGGGGGGATATATTTTGGGATAGTTTTGTTAGCATGGTAGCTGTTCATCTGACTCTGGGGGGAGTACATAAGTGGCTTCATTGGCAGAATCTCCTCCTTCAAATGGAGGAAATTCCAGTAATTGGAGCTAATTACATTTTTTTTTTATATAAAAAGTAATTTGGAAAAACAGTTTGTCTCAACTTAAAATGATAGATAGCACGCAGATTTTTTTATTTTTTATAATGCCGTCTGAAATCTAACAAATCAAATAAAAGCTAGACAATAAGGGACAATCGATTAAAAAGTAGTGTTATTCAGTGCACATGCCCATTGATTTTGTTATGTTTGAGCAGAGAAACACAGCATTAGCCACGGCCAAAATGCAGGAAATTAGCTTTAAAACTGCAAAAAAAAATCTTCGCCGCCAAGATATCCTTCTAGCTAATAGACTGTTAGAGTTTACACTTCCTCTTCCAATGATCTGTGGTGAAGTCAAAATAAAACCGCCTAACGTATCAATTAATAAATAAAAAAAGTATTACTTCTAACATATGATGGGGGTCCCTGGGTCGTCGGTTTGCCTGGGCAGGGGTCCCATGGCAATAAAAGTGTGAAAACCCCAGCTCCAGCTTGCCAGTATGCAGAGAGGGACTGCACTTTCATCGTGCAACTGTAAAATGTTGGAGAAGACGACGTAATGTTGCAACTAAGCAGTGAGACCCAGAAAGCAAGACGCTGTGTCTGCAGCAATGACGACGTACTAGGACAGCTGTGTCTATTTTAGAGCACCCTCCTCCTCCCCTCCAAAACACATTCGGAAGGAATTGGATAATGCAATTTGCATTGATTGATTTTTGTCGGAGGTGAAACTGCTGTCATGGTCAGCACAATGATGTTGGCACTGAACCGCATATGCGTCAATAGAAAAACCATGCAAGAAGTCCCCAGACACTACACACAAGACGCTGGAAGCAATGCCGGGTCAGCCGAAGAGCAGGGGTGTATCCCTAGGAACCAAACGAGAAGGGACCTAGCTGAATTTGTCCAATAGATACTCTCGCAGGCCTGGAATTTTATGGTTTTAGGAGCAGGACCATTTGGCCTTCAAGAGGTGTCCACTCTGCCAGGGCACCAACGCCATCCTCTCTGCCAGGGCACCAAAGCCATCCTCTCTGCCAGGGCACCAACGCCATCCTCTCTGCCAGGGCACCAACGCCATCCTCTCTGCCAGGGCACCAAAGCCATCCTCTCTGCCAGGGCACCAACGCCATCCTCTCTGCCAGGGCACCAACGCCATCCTCTCTGCCAGGGCACCAAAGTCATCCTCTCTGCCAGGGCACCAAAGTCATCCTCTCTGCCAGGGCACCAAAGCCATCATCTCTGCCAGGGCACCAAAGCCATCCTCTCTGCCAGGGCACCAACGCCATCCTCTCTGCCAGGGCACCAAAGCCATCCTCTCTGCCAGGGCACCAACGCCATCCTCTCTGCCAGGGCACCAAAGCCATCCTCTCTGCCAGGGCACCAACGCCATCCTCTCTGCCAGGGCACCAACGCCATCCTCTCTGCCAGGGCACCAAAGCCATCCTCTCTGCCAGGGCACCAACGCCATCCTCTCTGCCAGGGCACCAACGCCATCCTCTCTGCCAGGGCACCAAAGTCATCCTCTCTGCCAGGGCACCAAAGCCATCATCTCTGCCAGGGCACCAAAGCCATCATCTCTGCCAGGGCACCAAAGCCATCCTCTCTGCCAGGGCACCAACCAAAATATCCAATGAAAACCCCCCCAACCAAAAAAACCCCCCCACTTCACTATTCTGTGAATGTACGTTTTTGTAAATGTACATAAATAGCCTACAATTTCACCTGATTAATATTGCCTGCTAACCTGGATTTCTTTAGCTAAATATGCAGGTTTAAAAATATATACTTCTGTGTATTGATTTTAAGAAAGGCATTGATGTTTATGGTTAGGTACACATTGGAGCAACATCAGTCCTTTTTCCCGAATGCGCACTGCATCGATTATATGCAACGCAGGACACGCTAGATAAACTAGTAATATCATCAACCATGTGTAGTTATAACTAGTGATTATGATTGATTGATTGTTTTTTTTATAAGATAAGTTTAATGCTAGCTAGCAACTTACCTTGGCTTCTTACTGCATTCGCGTAACAGGCGGGCTCCTCGTGAGGCAGGTGGTTAGAGCGTTGGACTAGTTAACCGTAATGGTTGCAAGACTGAATCCCTGAGCTGACAAGGTAAAAATCTGTCGTTCTGCCCCTGAACCCCAGTTAACCAGTTAACCCACCGATCTTAGGCCGTCATTGAAAATAAGAATTTGTTCTTAACTGACTTGCCTAGTTAAATAAAGGTGTAAAACAAAAAAGAAGAAAAATCGCCATCCAAAATTACCGATTGTTATTACCGATTGTTATTACCGATTGTTACGGCCCTAATTAAAATCGGCCATTCCGATTAATCGGTCGACCTCTAAAGGGAATACTAATTATTATATTCAGCCCAAGGGCACAGATTTTTTTTAGGGGGCATTAGGACCACAAAATTCAAGGCCTGAACTCTCATTTCCGTTGCAAAACATTTTGAACTAATGATTGCACCCCAAGCTAGGTGTGTTGCTCAATGGCAGGAGGTAGCCTAGTGGTTAGAGCGTTGGGTCAGTAACCGAAAGGTTGCTAGATCGAATCCCCGAGGTGACAAGGTGAAAATGTCTTTCTGCCACTCAACAAAGCAGTTGAGGCCAGGGAACAGTGGGTTATCAATGTAAATAAGAATTTGTTCATAACCAACCAAAATAAAACAATTAAAAATGGAGGTATCAAAAGGCATAGGCACTTTTCACCCTCATTACAATTGTGGAAGTTTCATTCCCCAAAAATAAAAGTAGACTTGCCTTTTTCTTCTCCATGTTCCGGACTTTCTTGTCGACGACGCCCAGGACTTGCTTCATTGCCTCGGTCTGGGCCCCAGAGGACTGCCCTCCGCCCAGGGTGATCTGTCCAGGAGCAGATCCCACATCTGGGCTGGCCGACTGCACTGTCCTGTTACCATTCATTGCTGAGGGCATCTGAATAGACAAAGCAAACGAGTAACAATGGATGTATTTTAAAATTTTCCCCAGACACTCAAGAGTTTGCTTTTTAGTCTAGGTCTAGACTTCGATCTGTGTCCAGGAAACCACCCCACTCATCTTTTTATTTTTATTTCACCTTTATTTAACCAGGTAGGCAAATTGAGAACACGTTCTCATTTACAATTGCGACCTGGCAAGGCAATCTAACAAAATAACTGCCGGTTTAGCTAACTTTCAATTGTGGTTGGGCATAAGAAAGCCCATCTATGTTCACATAATTTCAGCCATTTCACTTACCCAGGAGGGAGGAATAAGTATGACAGTTTTAATATAGCATTTGATTGGTGCACAATGGGCGTCATGGTGGAATATAAATATAAGGCCAACAAGTAGATCGTTACGTACACAGTCCACTTGATTGAACAGATCAAGTGTTGCCAGCCAGCCAGCTCCGCCGGATCATTTAAAAAAAATAACTCATGAACTTGTTTGTTAACCAGTTTCAAGAATATTAGTTGACCTAGCTCGCTAACACGTTCAGCTCAACGTCACCGAGATGATAAGCTAGCTAGCTAACTTTAAATAGCCTTTCATCGCATAAAGCCCGTACCAAGAGCCTTATCGTCTATCTGGCCCGTACCATTAGCTACCTGCTAGCATATGTTCAACCATGCAGATTGCCCAGCTAACTGATATTAGCTAAATCTAGGCTAAAATCACACTTATGATCAAAGAAGAAAATGTATTAGATTATCCAATGTAGATGTAACGTTAGCTAGTTAACTAAACGATTTAGCAATTGTTGCTCATTAGCCAGCTATAATCATCGCGTAACAAGGACCGTTAGCCAACTTTAGCTGTGATGCAGCCACTGGCCAATGCGATAACTCAGCTAGCTAAAGTTAGCATATCATTAGCTAGAATAGCTATGCCTTCTTGTCTCATAGGTTAATTTGGCTAGCTTTATATTTGCTTACCTTAATGCTCTATGTATCCACGGGGGGAACTTATTCACGAGAGAAATGCAATAGCCAAGGTAATTTCCTTTTTTTTATTGTGTTACTTTATTTTCTCTTTCAATACTGAGGATCCGCCCAGCCGGCCTCACCGACAACTGAGACGGTTTGATTGGTTCAGGAACTCATTATAAAGAAGGTCCCTTTTCGGCTGTCCAAAATATGCCAGACTGAACGAACCAGACTGATCTGATCTAAACAAATCAACTGGGGATGAAACACAATATAGAGACAGCTTGTGAAAGACTGAATTGCAATGTTGATTCAATATTCAAATGTACATAACAGATTGTAAGTTTCTAATACGGCCCAAAAATGTGCATTGCACATCTTCGCCCCCAAAAAATAGCCAAATCTGCAAAATAACTTGTATTGATTTGTTCAAGCTAAGTGGTGTGTGCGCTCTTGCACTGTGCAATGCTGCTGTAGTGTCTGTAATCAAGGCAGTGATTTAGGTTGAAGTTTTTCAGATTATTATAGCCTATTGCTAGCTACATGACATTGTGACATTGTTGAGTCGATAGTTTGAAATGTTAAGATGTTTGGTGATGAGATCGATGTATTTACTGTAGATCAGCAGGGGGCAGTAATGTGCCATGGGCAGTGTTGGGAGTCCTGAACAACATATCATTTATTTGACTTTTTGCAGTAGCTTGGTGGTAGTTGAACAAACTAAATAAAAATGTTGGTAGTGTTTCAGAAGTCAATTACTATTTTTTTTGCCACGTAGTGGCTAACTACTGGAACTACACACTACTTTTATTGCAAAAAAATAAGAGAATTATAGGCAATAAAAATAGGCAAGAATTTCCTTTTATTTTTCAGCATTAGACCTGCCTAATTCTCACTTGGTAAACTATATTTTCAGAGTAGCTTCCCCAACACTTGCCGTGGTAAGTAACTGTACTGTATACCGTAGGCCTATGACTGTCAGATTGGTGACCAAGATTCCTGACCTGTTTTTGCTTTTAAATTGTGCACCATGGTTCATCGGAACTGAGGACCGACACCTCAAATGTTCTACTCTTTGAGTTCCTGCACCTAATATAGAATATTAGCTCAAAAGTATTGTGGCGTTCCTGAACCTTATGTATACTACTACTGCAATTACTACTGCCTAGTTAAATAAAATAAAAATAAATAAAAAATCATGGCCATACACCAGTTACTAAATGTGATATCAAGCTTATTTGGTCACAAGTCCTATTTGGATTATCAGGCTTTTCTTCTATTGGTTTGTTGATTTAAAGGGGTGGATGAATTGAACATTATGCCTCGGCTTTTACATTTTATTTGTATTTTTCTTTCACCTTTATTTAACCAGGTAAGCTAGTTGAGAACAAGTTCTCATTTACAACTGCGACCTGGCCAAGATAAAGCAAAGCAGTGTGACACAAACAACAACACAGAGTTACACATGGAATAAACAAGCGTACAGTCAATAACACAAAATACATTTTAAAAAGTCTATATACAGTGTGTGCAAATGGCGTGAGGTGGTAAGGCAATAAAAAGACCATAGTTGCGAAGTAATTACAATTTAGCAAATTAACACTGGAGTGATAGATGATCAGATGGTGATGTGCAAGTAGAAATACTGGTGTGCAAAAGAGCAGAGAAGTAAATAAAAACAATATGGGGATGAGGTAGGTAGATTGGGTGGGCTATTTACAGATGGGCTATGTACAGCTGCAGTGATACGGTTAGCTGCTCAGATAGCTGATGTTTAAAGTTAGTGAGGGAAATATAAGTCTCCAGCTTCAGCGATTTTTGCAATTCGTTCCAGTCATTGGCAGCAGAACCCAACCGTAACAGACATAATTATTGGCATTTCCACAATTTGGAAACATGACAGTTAGCTACACAAACAATTCCCCTCCATTTTGAAAAAAAAATGGAAATAAAACTATCTCACTGTCTATGGGGTGTTCTCTATTCCCATGAAAATGAACGTCCCTCTGAAATACATTCGGATGTTGTTTCTTCAAGTTAGAGCATGTATTTAACGTCAAACTCTCCAACAGAGCAAACTAACCAGAGGCCATAAGAATGTGGAATCAGCCTTCATGAGGTTTTGTTTGGCTTATTCAGGAAGCAGTTAACATGGCCGAGCTGCTCTTTGATTGCACTGGCCCATTGAAAGGCTGTTTCTTTTTGTGATAATACTGATTATGGGAAGTTCCCTAAGGGAAGCGAAGCTCCCTTTCAACGAGTGACTCATTTCCTCTCCATGGCAACCAGTTAGACAGCAGGGTTTTCCTGTTCTGTCCTCCATTTTCTAAACTACTGTAAAGAGGCCGGGGTAATGTTCAATAAGCAACAAAGGAGAAAATACAATGTCTTATTGGACAAGTCCAGGTAGTCCCCTCCTAAAGCTCTGACCTCTGCCCTTATCAGCAGGAGCTTGACAAACCATCAACTCGATTCTCCTCTCTCAAGTCTATTTTCTCAAAGTTCACCACGGTAAGTTCACCAAAGGCAGAATGAATCAGATGGATTTTCATCGAAGAGAGGTGAACTAAACTTAACAAAAATAAGACAATGGATTTGCTTCAGATTATAGACAGGAAGCAGTAGCCTGGCTATTGCTGCTCCAGAGTTTGCCGTTTCAACACAGTGTCCAGAGCACTCGCTCTCTAGTTACAGGAAATAGGCCTGTGTGTGTGTTTATGCATGTGTGTGTGTGTGTGTGCGTGTGTGTGTGTATGTTTGGACAGTCTGTGATGGATGACTACGGTGTCTTGCCAGTTGATGGATGCTTTAATTAGAAGAAAACAAAAGAGTCTACATGTGTCCAACAAGCATTCTCTACCCTTAACCTTGTTCTGAACACCTCCAAAACAAAGGTCATGTGGTTTGGTAAGAAGAATGCCCCTCTCCCCACAGATGTTTACTACCTCTGAGGGTTTAGAGCTTGAGGTAGTCACCTCATACATGTACTTGGGAGTATGGCTAGATGGTACACTCTCCTTCTCTCGACACATATCAAAGCTGCAGGCTAAATTTAAATCTAGACTTGGTTTCTTCTATTGTAATCGCTCCTCTTTCACCCCAGCTGCCAAACTAACCCTGATTCAGATGACCATCCTACCCATGCTAGATTACGGAGATGTAATTTATAGATCGGCAGGTAAGGGTGCTCTCGAGCAGCTAGATGTTCTTTACCATTCGACCATCAGATTTGCCACCAATGCTCCTTATAGGACACATCACTGCACTCTATACTCCTCTGTAAACTGGTCATCTCTGTATACCCGTCGCAAGACCCACTGGTTGATGCTTATTTATAAAACCCTCTTAGGCCTCACTCCCCCCTATCTGAGATACCTACTGCAGCCCTCATCCTCCACATACAACACCCGTTCTGCCAGTCACATTCTGTTAAAGGTCCCCAAAGCACACACATCCCTGGGTTGCTCCTCTTTTCAGTTCGCTGCAGCTAGCGACTGGAACGAGCTGCAACAAACACTCAAACTGGACAGTTTTATTTCCATCTCTTCATTCAAAGACTCAATCATGGACACTCTTACTGATAGTTGTGGCTGTGTAAGGGTTGCGGAACTGGTGGCAGTGAAGTCAGACGCAGGAGAGCAGAAATAGGTAATAGCCGGAGCAGTTTAATTTCAAAACCAACAGCAAATAAAAATAACCAGTAACATAGTGCACAAGCACTTACAAACAAACAATTCCACACAAGGACAAGGGGGAACAGAGGGTTAAATACACAACACTTAATGAGGGAAATGGAAACCAGGTGTGTAGGAAAACAAGATAAAACAAATGGAAAATGAAAAGTGGATCGACGATGGCTAGAAGACCAGCGACGCCGACCGCCAAACACCACCCGAACAAGGAGAGGAAACGACTTCGGTGGAAGTCGTGACAGGCTGCTTTGTGTGATGTATTGTTGGTCTCTACCTTCTTGTCCTTTGTGCTGTTGTCTGTGCCCAATAATGTTTGTACCATGTGTTTGGGCTGCTACCATGTTGTGTTGCTACCATGCTGTGTTGTCATGTGTTGCTGTCTTGCTTTATGAGGTCTCTCTTTATGTAGTGTTGTGTAGTCTTTATTGTTCATCCCAGGCCCCCCGTCACCGCAGGAGGCCTTTTGCCTTTTGGTAGGCCGTCATTGTAACTAAGAATTTGTTCCTAACTGACTTGCCTAGTTAAATAAAGGTTAAATAAATAAAAAGGTTCTGTATGGGACGTAGTCCATGTGGTGACCTAGCCACGCCTCAGATCTGTTTGTGCTGTCTTGCCAACTCCTATAACACAGTGACCATAGGAGTTGGGAAGAGAGCACAAACAGATCTGGCGCCAGGCTAGTTGTGACCGACTAAAATCCCCAACTTTCATGCTGATCAATGAGCTAAACCTAATCTCGATAGTTCACTATATGATTACAGAGAGGTACAATTGGTATCTACGACAAATAGTTTTACTGTTCGCTTAATAGCCCCGACCCATTATATTTTCCACTTGCCTTGAAATTCCACCCAACAGCCTTCAACTCCATAATGCTCTCTCTCTCTCTCAACGCCAAACAGCACAAAACAGGAAGCCAGATATGAGTGACACCACTTCCCAAAAGGTCATCTAGCAAAGATCCTTCACTGTTTGTTTCCCATGTTCTGCTGTTAGACACCAAAAGCCTCAGCCGGTGAATAACAGTCCTGTGTACTAGCTCATATCCATTCAACAGGTTTGACTGTCCAAAGTTCAGATGGCTTAGTAGCCAGATCTGTTTCTGCGTTACCATTTAGTTACAGTATATTATAACGTGTTACCATGTAGTTACAGTATATTATAACGTGTTACCATGTAGTTACAGTATATTATAACGTGTTGTTATGTATTTACAGTATATTATAACGTGTTGTCATGTTACCATGTAGTTACAGTATATTATAACGTGTTGTCATGTTACCATGTAGTTACAGTATATTATAACGTGTTGTTATGTAGTTACAGTATATTATAACGTGTTGTCATGTTACCATGTAGTTACAGTATATTATAACGTGTTGTCATGTTACCATGTAGTTACAGTATATTATAACGTGTTGTCATGTTACCATGTAGTTACAGTATATTATAACGTGTTGTTATGTAGTTACAGTATAATATAACGTGTTGTCATGTTACCATGTAGTTACAGTATATTATAACGTGTTGTTATGTAGTTACAGTATAATATAACGTGTTGTCATGTTACCATGTAGTTACAGTATATTATAACGTGTTGTTATGTAGTTACAGTATAATATAACGTGTTGTCATGTTACCATGTAGTTACAGTATATTATAACGTGTTGTTATGTAGTTACAGTATAATATAACGTGTTGTCATGTTACCATGTAGTTACAGTATATTATAACGTGTTGTTATGTAGTTACAGTATAATATAACGTGTTGTCATGTTACCATGTAGTTACAGTATATTATAACGTGTTGTTATGTAGTTACAGTATAATATAACGTGTTGTCATGTTACCATGTAGTTACAGTATATTATAACGTGTTGTTATGTAGTTACAGTATAATATAACGTGTTGTCATGTTACCATGTAGTTACAGTATATTATAACGTGTTACCATGTAGTTACAGTATAATATAACGTGTTGTCATGTAGTTACAGTATAATATAACGTGTTGTTATGTAGTTACAGTATAATATAACGTGTTGTTATGTAGTTACAGTATAATATAACGTGTTGTCATGTAGTTACAGTATAATATAACGTGTTGTTATGTAGTTACAGTATAATATAACGTGTTGTCATGTTACCATGTAGTTACAGTATATTATAACGTGTTACCATGTAGTTACAGTATATTATAACGTGTTGTTGTGTAGTTACAGTATAATATAACGTGTTGTCATGTTACCATGTAGTTACAGTATATTATAACGTGTTACCATGTAGTTACAGTATAATATAACGTGTTGTCATGTTACCATGTAGTTACAGTATATTATAACGTGTTGTTATGTAGTTACAGTATAATATAACGTGTTGTCATGTTACCATGTAGTTACAGTATATTATAACGTGTTGTTATGTAGTTACAGTATAATATAACGTGTTGTCATGTTACCATGTAGTTACAGTATATTATAACGTGTTGTTATGTAGTTACAGTATAATATAACGTGTTGTCATGTTACCATGTAGTTACAGTATATTATAACGTGTTGTTATGTAGTTACAGTATAATATAACGTGTTGTCATGTTACCATGTAGTTTGCAGTATATTATAACGTGTTGTCATGTTACCATGTAGTTACAGTATATTATAACGTGTTGTCATGTTACCATGTAGTTACAGTATATTATAACGTGTTGTCATGTTACCATTTAGTTACAGTATATTATAACGTGTTGTCATGTTACCATGTAGTTACAGTATATTATAACGTGTTGTCATGTTACCATGTAGTTACAGTATATTATAACGTGTTGTCATGTTACCATGTAGTTACAGTATATTATAACGTGTTGTCATGTTACCATGTAGTTACAGTATATTATAACGTGTTGTCATGTTACCATGTAGTTACAGTATATTATAACGTGTTACCATGTAGTTACAGTATATTATAACGTGTTGTCATGTTACCATGTAGTTACAGTATATTATAACGTGTTGTCATGTTACCATGTAGTTACAGTATATTATAACGTGTTGTCATGTTACCATGTAGTTACAGTATATTATAACGTGTTGTCATGTTACCATTTAGTTACAGTATATTATAACGTGTTGTCATGTTACCATGTAGTTACAGTATATTATAACGTGTTGTCATGTTACCATGTAGTTACAGTATATTATAACGTGTTGTCATGTTACCATTTAGTTACAGTATATTATAACGTGTTGTCATGTTACCATGTAGTTACAGTATATTATAACGTGTTGTCATGTTACCATGTAGTTACAGTATATTATAACGTGTTGTCATGTTACCATGTAGTTACAGTATATTATAACGTGTTGTCATGTTACCATTTAGTTACAGTATATTATAACGTGTTGTCATGTTACCATGTAGTTACAGTATATTATAACGTGTTGTCATGTTACCATGTAGTTACAGTATATTATAACGTGTTGTCATGTTACCATGTAGTTACAGTATATTATAACGTGTTGTCATGTTACCATTTAGTTACAGTATATTATAACGTGTTGTCATGTTACCATGTAGTTACAGTATATTATAACGTGTTGTCATGTTACCATTTAGTTACAGTATATTATAACGTGTTGTCATGTTACCATGTAGTTACAGTATATTATAACGTGTTGTCATGTTACCATTTAGTTACAGTATATTATAACGTGTTGTCATGTTACCATGTAGTTACAGTATATTATAACGTGTTGTCATGTTACCATTTAGTTACAGTATATTATAACGTGTTGTCATGTTACCATGTAGTTACAGTATATTATAACGTGTTGTCATGTTACCATTTAGTTACAGTATATTATAACGTGTTGTCATGTTACCATTTAGTTACAGTATATTATAACGTGTTGTCATGTTACCATGTAGTTACAGTATATTATAACGTGTTGTCATGTTACCATTTAGTTACAGTATATTATAACGTGTTGTCATGTTACCATGTAGTTACAGTATATTATAACGTGTTGTCATGTTACCATTTAGTTACAGTATATTATAACGTGTTGTCATGTTACCATGTAGTTACAGTATATTATAACGTGTTGTCATGTTACCATTTAGTTACAGTATATTATAACGTGTTGTCATGTTACCATGTAGTTACAGTATATTATAACGTGTTGTCATGTTACCATGTAGTTACAGTATAATATAACGTGTTGTCATGTTACCATGTAGTTTGCAGTATATTATAACGTGTTGTCATGTTACCATGTAGTTACAGTATAATATAACGTGTTGTCATGTTACCATGTAGTTTGCAGTATATTATAACGTGTTGTCATGTTACCATGTAGTTACAGTATATTATAACGTGTTGTCATGTTACCATGTAGTTACAGTATATTATAACGTGTTGTCATGTTACCATTTAGTTACAGTATATTATAACGTGTTGTCATGTTACCATTTAGTTACAGTATATTATAACGTGTTGTCATGTTACCATTTAGTTACAGTATATTATAACGTGTTGTCATGTTACCATGTAGTTACAGTATATTATAACGTGTTGTCATGTTACCATGTAGTTACAGTATATTATAACGTGTTGTCATGTTACCATGTAGTTACAGTATAATATAACGTGTTGTCATGTTACCATGTAGTTTGCAGTATATTATAACGTGTTGTCATGTTACCATGTAGTTACAGTATATTATAACGTGTTGTCATGTTACCATTTAGTTACAGTATATTATAACGTGTTGTCATGTTACCATGTAGTTACAGTATATTATAACGTGTTGTCATGTTACCATGTAGTTACAGTATAATATAACGTGTTGTCATGTTACCATGTAGTTTGCAGTATATTATAACGTGTTGTCATGTTACCATGTAGTTACAGTATAATATAACGTGTTGTCATGTTACCATGTAGTTTGCAGTATATTATAACGTGTTGTCATGTTACCATGTAGTTACAGTATATTATAACGTGTTGTCATGTTACCATGTAGTTACAGTATATTATAACGTGTTGTCATGTTACCATTTAGTTACAGTATATTATAACGTGTTGTCATGTTACCATTTAGTTACAGTATATTATAACGTGTTGTCATGTTACCATGTAGTTACAGTATATTATAACGTGTTGTCATGTTACCATTTAGTTACAGTATATTATAACGTGTTGTCATGTTACCATTTAGTTACAGTATATTATAACGTGTTGTCATGTTACCATTTAGTTACAGTATATTATAACGTGTTGTCATGTTACCATTTAGTTACAGTATATTATAACGTGTTGTCATGTTACCATTTAGTTACAGTATATTATAACGTGTTGTCATGTTACCATTTAGTTACAGTATATTATAACGTGTTGTCATGTTACCATTTAGTTACAGTATATTATAACGTGTTGTCATGTTACCATTTAGTTACAGTATATTATAACGTGTTGTCATGTTACCATTTAGTTACAGTATATTATAACGTGTTGTCATGTTACCATTTAGTTACAGTATATTATAACGTGTTGTCATGTTACCATTTAGTTACAGTATATTATAACGTGTTGTCATGTTACCATGTAGTTACAGTATATTATAACGTGTTGTCATGTTACCATGTAGTTACAGTATATTATAACGTGTTGTTATGTATTTACAGTATATTATAACGTGTTGTCATGTTACCATGTAGTTTGCAGTATATTATAACGTGTTGTCATGTAGTTTGCAGTATATTATAACGTGTTGTCATGTTACCATGTAGTTACAGTATATTATAACGTGTTGTTATGTATTTACAGTATATTATAACGTGTTGTCATGTTACCATGTAGTTTGCAGTATATTATAACGTGTTGTCATGTTGCCATGTAGTTACAGTATATTATAACGTGTTGTCATGTTACCATGTAGTTACAGTATATTATAACGTGTTGTCATGTTACCATTTAGTTACAGTATATTATAACGTGTTGTCATGTTACCATGTAGTTACAGTATATTATAACGTGTTGTCATGCTACCATGTAGTTGCAGTATATTATAACGTGTTGTCATGTTACCATGTAGTTACAGTATATTATAACGTGTTGTCATGTAGTTACAGTATATTATAACGTGTTACCATGTAGTTACAGTATATTATAACGTGTTGTCATGTTACCATGTAGTTACAGTATATTATAACGTGTTACATGTAGTTACAGTATATTATAACGTGTTACCATGTTACCATGTAGTTACAGTATATTATAACGTGTTGTCATGTTACCATGTAGTTACAGTATATTATAATGTGTTACCATGTAGTTACAGTATATTATAACGTGTTACCATGTAGTTAGAGTATATTATAACGTGTTGTCATGTTGTCATGTAGTTACAGTATATTATAACGTGTTACATGTAGTTACAGTATAATATAACGTGTTGTCATGTTACCATGTAGTTTGCAGTATATTATAACGTGTTGTCATGTTACCATGTAGTTACAGTATATTATAACGTGTTGTCATGTTACCATGTAGTTACAGTATATTATAACGTGTTGTCATGTTACCATGTAGTTAGAGTATATTATAACGTGTTGTCATGTTACCATGTAGTTACAGTATATTATAACGTGTTGTCATGTTACCATGTAGTTACAGTATATTATAACGTGTTGTCGTGTTACCATGTAGTTACAGTATATTATAACGTGTTGTCATGTTACCATGTAGTTACAGTATATTATAACGTGTTGTCATGTAGTTTGCAGTATATTATAACGTGTTGTCATGTTACCATGTAGTTACAGTATATTATAACGTGTTACCATGTAGTTACAGTATATTATAACGTGTTGTCATGTAGTTACAGTATATTATAACGTGTTGTCATGTTACCAGGTAGTTACAGTATATTATAACGTGTTGTCATGTTACCATGTAGTTACAGTATATTATAACGTGTTACCATGTAGTTACAGTATAATATAACGTGTTGCCATGTAGTTACAGTATATTATAACGTGTTGTCATGTTACCATGTAGTTACAGTATATTATAACGTGTTACCATGTAGTTACAGTATATTATAATGTGTTACCATGTAGTTACAGTATATTATAACGTGTTACCATGTAGTTACAGTATAGTATAACGTGTTGTCATGTTACCATGTAGTTACAGTATATTATAACGTGTTACTGTCACGACCGTCATAATAAGTGGACCAAGGCGCAGCGGGATATGAAGTCATCCTCTTTTATTAAAGATCACGAAACGAACACTTTTACAAAACAAAACAACAAACGATCGTGAAGCTATAGACGTAAGTGCACACACAAGCTACAAACGTACAACATAGACAATTACCCACATTAACCTAATGCCTATGGCTGCCTTAAATATGGCTCCCAATCAGAGACAATGAATGACAGCTGTCTCTGATTGAGAACCCTTCAGGCAACCATAGACTTACCTAGACAACTACACTAGACACTGCCCCATACACATACAACACCCCTAGACACTACAAAAACACATACCTTCCCCATGTCACACCCTGACCTAACTAAAATAATAACAAAAACAAAGATAACTAAGGCCAGGGCGTGACAGTTACCATGTAGTTACAGTATATTATAACGTGTTGTCATGTAGTTACAGTGTATTATAACGTGTTACCATGTAAGTTACAGTATATTATAACGTGTTGTCATGTAGTAACAGTATATTATAACGTGTTACCATGTAGTTACAATATATTATAACGTGTTGTCATGTTACCATGTAGTTACAGTATATTATAATGTGTTACATGTAGTTACAGTATTTTATAACGTGTTACCATGTAGTTACAGTATATTATAACGTGTTACCATGTAGTTACAGTATATTATAACGTGTTGTTATGTATTTACAGTATATTATAATGTGTTGTCATGTTACCATGTAGTTACAGTATATTATAACGTGTTGTCATGTTACCATGTAGTTACAGTATATTATAACGTGTTGTCATGTAGTTACAGTATATTATAACGTGTTGTCATGTTACCATGTAGTTACAGTATATTATAACGTGTTGTCATGTTACCATGTAGTTACAGTATATTATAACATGTTGTCATGTTACCATGTAGTTACAGTATATTATAACGTGTTGTCGTGTTACCATGTAGTTACAGTATATTATAACGTGTTGTCATGTAGTTTGCAGTATATTATAACGTGTTGTCATGTTACCATGTAGTTACAGTATATTATAACGTGTTGTCATGTTACCATGTAGTTACAGTATATTATAACGTGTTGTCATGGTACCATGTAGTTACAGTATATTATAACGTGTTACCATGTAGTTACAGTATATTATAACGTGTTGTCATGTTACCATGTAGTTACAGTATATTATAACGTGTTGTCACGTTACCATGGTAATATAGCGTGTTGTCATGTCATACCTCATTTGTTTTAGAAGCAGTAAAGGAAACCCTCTCTGTTTTTTAATTTGAAAAAGTGACGGGTACGCACTTTGTTACTGTTTCAACTGCTGATTGCCACTTTTTAAGCTCCAAAATGGACCGAAACAGTTAGGGACTATCTAGACTTGCACAGTAAGAAAGGTTCACTTTCCGTTTCCTGTTGCGTGCCCTACTGTACAGACCTCAATTTTCTCAAGTGCTCTATCAGGCTCGTCAGCCGCCTATCAGTTTGAGCCAACTGCAGTCAGACAGCGGAGTCAGTGGAGCGATGGAGAGTAAGCAGTAGATATAGCAGGCCTAACCCCTCCCAGGAAAGCCTCAGCTCTTCTTCCGTGATGTAAAATTGCGCAACTAAGATCTACTCTGCAAAAAAAACGTAAAAATGTATGACAGATTTCTTCAGTTATTTTAGATGAATTCTGACTATTTTGAGGAAGTGCATACTGGCTACGGCATCTCAAAATTGACAAGCAGTACTATTGCCGCTTTTTTCTTGTTTATCAAACAAAGGTTTTTAAGGGAGTATGCGGGCACACTCGTTCGGTTCGCTAGGCACCAGCCCGACTGAAGCATGCTGACGCCTTTAGTTATTGCAAATCCTTCTAGGCCTGCCCTGTCAAATCCACAGGAAATGGTGAATGGTTTTAAGTAGCACCAACTGTTGGGGATATGCTGATTGCGTTGTCACAAAGCCTTGCATAATAGAAACGTTGGACTTTCTGCTATAGCACTTGGAAGACTAGACTATACTCTTAGGAAAATGTTTTTAAACGTATTCATCAACTGTCCCCATAGGAGAACACTTTTTTGGTTCTAGGTAAAAACCCGTTTTTGTTCAAGTTAGAACCATTTTGTGTTCCATGTAGAACCTTCTGTGGAAAGGGTTCTACATGGAACTCAAACGGTTCTACTTGGAACCAAAAGGGTTCTCCCAGGATCAACAAAGGTTCTCCTATGGGGACAGCCGATTAATAACCTTTTTAGGTTCTAGATAGCACCTTTTTTTTGTGCCACTGTATATGATGAAGCTTGTATTGTTGGTTTCTCTGGATAAGGGCATCATGATTCCCCTTTTCCATCAAAGGATCCATGAGCATTAACATGTCATGTTAATAGGAGCAACATGTAAAGTTAATAGGAGCAACATGTAAAGTTAATAGGAGCAACATGTAAAGTTAATAGGAGCAACATGTCATGTTAATAGGAGCAACATGTCATGTTAATAGGAGCAACATGTAAAGTTAATAGGAGCAACATGTCATGTTAATAGGAGCAACATGTCATGTTAATAGGAGCAACATGTCATGTTAATAGGAGCAACATGTCATGTTAATAGGAGCAACATGTCATGTTAATAGGAGCAACATGTCATGTTAATAGGAGCAACATGTCATGTTAATAGGAGCAACATGTCATGTTAATAGGAGCAACATGTCATGTTAATAGGAGCAACATGTCATGTTAATAGGAGCAACATGTCATGTTAATAGGAGCAACATGTAAAGTTAATAGGAGCAACATGTCATGTTAATAGGAGCAACATGTCATGTTAATAGGAGCAACATGTCATGTTAATAGGAGCAACATGTCATGTTAATAGGAGCAACATGTCATGTTAATAGGAGCAACATGTCATGTTAATAGGAGCAACATGTAAAGTTAATAGGAGCAACATGTAAAGTTAATAGGAGCAACATGTCATGTTAATAGGAGCAACATGTCATGTTAATAGGAGCAACATGTCATGTTAATAGGAGCAACATGTCATGTTAATAGGAGCAACATGTCATGTTAATAGGAGCAACATGTAAAGTTAATAGGAGCAACATGTAAAGTTAATAGGAGCAACATGTAAAGTTAATAGGAGCAACATGTAAAGTTAATAGGAGCAACATGTCATGTTAATAGGAGCAACATGTAAAGTTAATAGGAGCAACATGTCATGTTAATAGGAGCAACATGTAAAGTTAATAGGAGCAACATGTCATGTTAATAGGAGCAACATGTAAAGTTAATAGGAGCAACATGTCATGTTAATAGGAGCAACATGTCATGTTAATAGGAGCAACATGTAAAGTTAATAGGAGCAACATGTCATGTTAATAGGAGCAACATGTCATGTTAATAGGAGCAACATGTCATGTTAATAGGAGCAACATGTCATGTTAATAGGAGCAACATGTCATGTTAATAGGAGCAACATGTCATGTTAATAGGAGCAACATGTAAAGTTAATAGGAGCAACATGTAAAGTTAATAGGAGCAACATGTCATGTTAATAGGAGCAACATGTCATGTTAATAGGAGCAACATGTCATGTTAATAGGAGCAACATGTCATGTTAATAGGAGCAACATGTCATGTTAATAGGAGCAACATGTAAAGTTAATAGGAGCAACATGTAAAGTTAATAGGAGCAACATGTAAAGTTAATAGGAGCAACATGTCATGTTAATAGGAGCAACATGTAAAGTTAATAGGAGCACATCAAACTGGGTTTTGGGGTTTCAAATAAATCTTCATTCAGAGCAGATATTTAACCGTAAAAAAAAAATGTCATCTCATAGAAAACCTGAGGTAGATTTGACCGTATTTCCATTACCAAAGTTTGCATCTGCACAGTTCTTCCACTTAATTCGTTTTTGGACACTTTTCTGAGAAAATTGTTAAAAGTAGTACTTATGTGTAGAGTTGTATGGTTTGTTAAACTTTTAACTCAATGATTTTTTGTTTCACATACATTTTAAAGTGAAAAAAACGTAGTCAAGGCGTAATTCCAAAATCTATTTTCGTAGACATCATAAGTTCTTCTTCAAATCACTTGTCATCAGATAAGATTAAAAAAACGATCTCAAATAAAGGTTCCAAGATTCCTGTCTAACCAAATGTTTTGGTTGGTGTTCTAGAACTTGTTAGCCTCTTAAGATTCCTGTCTAACCAAATGTTTTGGTTGGTGTTCTAGAACTCATTAGCCTCTTAAGATTCCTGTGTAACCAAATGTTTTGGTTGGTGTTCTAGAACTCATTAGCCTCTTAAGATTCCTGTGTAACCAAATGTTTTGGTTGGTGTTCTAGAACTCATTAGTCTCTTAAGATTCCTGTCAAATGTTTTGGTTGGTGTTCTAGAACTCATTAGCCTCTTAAGATTCCTGTGTAACCAAATGTTGTGGTTGGTGTTCTAGAACTCATTAACTGTGATTTGTGTTCTGTTCTGTGATCATGTAACTCTGAATAGTACTCTCTCTGTCTCTCAAAGCTGTTCTGTATTTGATCTCCACTAGGTATAGCTGTGCTCCGGGCCCCTCTCAGCTCTGCTTCTGTCTCTGTGTGGCCACTGGGCCTACACAACAAAACCCACAACACAGCCAGAATCTAACAGACAGAATCTAGCCACAGGCTGTGATCGACCTACATTTAACCGAGCATCTGCCCGGGGAGGAGTACCACTCAGCCTAGCCTGAGTGCCAGCTTGAGTGGCATGACAATGAGTGACAATGAGTTGGCATGATAGCACAAACAGACTGGCACTCTCATGCTGTATTCGGTCCACCATCAGCAGTAGTTTAACGGTGGAAATTGGGGTTGATGATGATTGATTATTAATGCCTGACAAGTGTGTGTATAAACCGGGTGTTGCAGTAGGCAAGGTGCTTTATCTCTCAGCTCAGTCCAACTGCTATGTGTGTCTCCCGCCCTCCCTCCCTCTAACAGCCAGCCTTGCCTAGGACCCTGGCAGCAGATAAGAGGAAGGCTCCCTGAGGACGTTGGTTGAGGATGGGTGTAAGAACACAGATTATACAGAGAGAGATAGGGAGTCTTTCTGCTGGTTAAATAAACCTTTTTTTTTTGGACATGCGAGTTTTAGATCCCTTTTCAGACTGTAATTATATATATATGCAAGTTAACCAAGTCCAATGCTCCTATAATGCAAATGTTACTCCTCCAATGTGATATCATAAAACTGCTGGGGAAAAGCACTGTCCAAAAGAACACATACCACATACCACATACATTTCAACAAGCTTTTCAATAAAAGGCAATAGATGCACCATTGAGGCTCATGATAATCCAACCTGGGGATTCCAGTCAGGGGCTGCTGCTGTACCCAGAGCAATCTATTTATGTTATGATTGCTCCTAATTTTATTTTTTGACTTTTGGGTAATTGACCTATTAGGAAGAAACAAACAATACATTAACAGGCACTAATAAGACTACCACACAGTGCAGTGAGAATGTTTCACACAAATAAACTAAAATGCTTTTTTATTTATCTCACTTTTGTTGCCATTTAGACATATAGACACCACTTGAACTCGAGACAACACTCGTGACCCCAAGTTCTGTCACGACTTACTTCTTCAATCATGCATGAAGGAGTTGAGCTCTCGCGCTCTGCTCCGCGCTGGCTATCTGTCCCTTTAAGAGCGATTTCCCCCCATTGTCAAGTAGTCGTGAGCAGGAAGGGTGAAACGAAACCAGAGACCGAGCTAGGGGGCCGAGCTGGTATTTAAAAACACGACGCAGCCGCTCAATAACGGAACCGCGGTAATGTTCATTCTCAGGACAGAGCGCGTCAGGAGAAGGTGATAGAAATACGAACTGAAGAAGAAGGGGAGACTCAGTCAAGCAACCTTTGATGATTTTAATTCTTCTAGGCTTTGAAGACATATACACAGTCGCAATGGAATAAAACAAAACATCCACGTATGAAAGACGAAGGCTACACCGAATTTCACCGCGGTTTCTCAATTACCTGAGGAAATGTACAGAATAGCCTCCATCATTGAAAATGCGTCACATGTCAGGATGATCTTCGTTGGACATAGACTGCTGATGGAAATGATGTCATATAAAATGAAGGCAAATTCCGCGCGCAACTGACGTCTAGGGCTTCATTATATCAGAGCAGGTGCGGTGTGTGTGTCCCTGCGACATTTACCGTTATACGCGTGTTCTGAAGATTTAACTGTGAACGTGGCGTGGGCCTACAAGTCTGATCACAGAGAAGAGAACCGGGATCTATAACAACTTGATGTCAACCTGAGAAATAAAACATACTGGGAAAATGTCATCTGCAATTGAAAGGAAGACGATGGAGGCTAACGAGTAAGTGACGTACTAGTAGGCTGTTTCCTTGAATATAATTGGCTATAATAGAATCAAGGACATTCAATGTTGATTTGATACTGCTGTAGAATGTCTTATTACGCAAATTACAATAGTTGCTTAGAAATAGGCAAACGCAATGGGCCAGTAGCAGTTTCCAAAAGTCTCTTCAGAGTTCAATTCAAAATCATGAAAGAGCAAATTGAAGAAGGAAGCGCCAATAAATGGGGAAAAGGATAATTATAAAGAACAATAGAAGTCTATTTAAAAGGCTGCTGAATGTCGTGACCTTTTGTCAGCACACATTTTGGTTGTATGAACAGGTCATGTGGATTATGTGCTGCACTCGCTGGTAAATAAGTCGATGGCTCCCTCCTGTGGATTAAACTAATAATAATATGTGCATATTACATGGTAGAACACACACACACACACACACACAGTCTTGTACAACCTTGTGGGGACATACAATTCAGTCCCATTCAAAATCCTATTTTCCCTAACCCCTAACCCTAAACCTAATCCTAAACCGTACTCTTACCCTAGCCCTAACCTTAACCCTAACCCTAACCCAAAAACCGAAACTTTATCCTAACCCTAAACCTAACCCTAGCTCCTAACCCTAACCCTACAACTAACCCTAGCTCCTAACCTTTATATTTAACTTAATTCTAACCCTAACACTAATTCTAACCTTAACCCTAAACCCCCTAGAAATAGCATTTGACCTTGTGGGGACTAACAAAATGTCTCTGGCTGGTCAACTTTTTGTTTGTTTACTATTCTTGTAGGGACTTCTGGTCCCCACAAGAATAGTTAAACACGTCCACACACACACACACACACACACACACACACACACACACACACACACACACACACACACACACACACACACACACACACACACACACACACACACACACACACACACACACACTTCTTATTATGTACTTCTATTCTTCCCTTGCCTCATTCTGTCTCTCGTCCTTGTTCCCCGCTAGGGAGCCGGTGGACGAGGTGTTACAGATGCCCCCGTCCCTCCTGAACTGTGGGGGGTGCCAGCAGAGCATCGGGGACAGGTTCTTCCTGAAAGCCATTGAGAAGTACTGGCACGAGGACTGTCTGAGCTGTGACCTGTGTGGCTGCAGACTGGGAGAGGTGGGACGAAGACTTTACTACAAACTGGGACGCAAGCTCTGCCGCAGAGACTACCTCAGGTTAGACACTGTACAGTTGACATTTACCATATGCCCTCACCCCAAAAACAGAGTTAGATATTTTGATGTTGGTCTCCCCCAAGTGTCAATAAGTAATTGAAATCCTTCCCACATGACGCTGACATATTAGTTATTGTAAATGTTTCCAAAATTCAAACAAATATGACAAAATACTCATTAGTCAATAGCATGTAAAGTCTTTATGAATGGTTTATTAATGCTTCTCCATGAATAAACCTTGATGTCCCCTCCCTCCCAGGCTGTTTGGACAGGACGGGCTGTGTGCTAGCTGTGAGAAGAGGATCAGAGCGTTTGAGATGACCATGCGTGTGAGGGACAAGGTCTACCACCTGGAGTGTTTTAAATGCGCGGCCTGCCAGAAACACTTCTGTGTCGGCGACCGTTACTTGCTCATCAACTCAGACATTGTGTGTGAGCAGGACATCTTTGAGTGGACCAAACTCAACAACAACATGGTTTAGTAGTTTCTAGAACACTCTAGAACATTCTAAAAACACTCTAGAACACCTCAAAAACATGGGGTAGAACACTCTAGAACATTCTACAACACTCTAGAACACCTCAAAAACATGGGGTAGAACACTCTAGAACATTCTACAACACTCTAGAACACCTCAAAAACATGGGGTAGAACACTCTAGAACATTGTAGAAGACCACAACGATGAGATGGTTTTGATTGTGATCGTGACCTCTCCATTTGGAATCAACAGCATGATAAAATATCTCAAGATGTACAGCAAGATAATCGATCTCAAACTTTTGGACAAAGGTCGTCACATACGAGGCTCTCTTGTACCTCTCAAGTCTGTTTAGATGTTTGAAGAGAGTTGTTTCACCATTGATCTGTACTGGAGGCAAAATGATGGCTCGATCCACCAGCGAAGGGAGAAAAGTTTCATTATCTTGGGTTCCACCCTTTTAATGCAAAATAAGGAAAATGTATACATGCAATAATCTATGTGCTCATTGGAGAAATGTCAATATTTCTTGCATCGTGCAGTGTAATAGAGATTTGCTCATAGAGCTAAATGATAAGCGGTGTCACTGGAATTTTTTGTTGTCCAACACTGTTATTTCACCTCTCTAGAGAAATATTTGTTCTGAATATATATAAAGTGTTCTGTCCAAAAAAAAGGTTGATTCCATTCCGAAGTAATACATTCTTAAAGTTAAAGTCTGTTTGGGGAGTCCGCATGTGCCCCCTAGTGGCCAAGGGGAAAGCTTTCAGTATTATTTCAATAGGACTGAAAGAAGTTCAAAAGACAAGTTTCCAATGTTTTATTTGTTTTGTTTTTGTAACTTTTGTTTTCTTTCAATATGGCTCAAAAACTTTGGGATATTTGTTATTTATATCTGTTTAATTAAACCCTCATTAAAATATGTTACATTTAGTAGACCACGGATCCTCTCTTTTCAGAGGATCCATCTCGTTGGATGGAGCAAAGATAAATAAAAAAAGTATAATAATTTTTTTATTTACACCACAAGACCAAAAGTATGTGGACACCTGCTATTCGAACATCTCATTCCAAAATCATGGGCATTAATATTCGCTGCTGTAACAGCCTCCACTCTTCTGGGAAGACTTTCCACTAGATATTGGAACATTGCTGCGGGGACTTGCTTCCATTCAGCCACAAGAGCATTAGTGAGGTCGGGCACTGATGTTGGGCGATTAGGCCTGGCTCGCAGTCGACGTTCCAATTCATCCAAAGGTGTTCGATGGGGTTGAGGTCAGGGCTCTCTGCAGGCTAGTCAAGTTCTTCCACACCGATCTCGACAAACCATTTCTGTATAGACCTCGCTTTGTGCACAGGGGCATTGTCATACTGAAACAGGAAAGGGACTTCCCCAAACTGTTGCAACAGACTGTTGCTATTTTGCACTTCCTGTAAGTGCAAGACACTGTAGCTATATAGCACTTCATGTAGGGGCAACACACTGTAGAGATATAGCACTTCCTGTAGGGGCAACACACTGTAGCTATATAGCACTTCCTGTAGGGGCAACACACTGTAGCTATATAGCACTTCCTGTAGGGGCAACATACTGTAGCTATATAGCACTTCCTGTAGGGGCAACACACTGTAATTATATAGCACTTCCTGTACGTGCAACACACTGTAGCTATATAGCACTTCCTGTAGGGGCAACACACTGTAGAGATATAGCACTTCCTGTAGGGGCAACATACTGTAGCCAGTCTACATATTGAGAGTCAGTCTGCACGATCAGAAAGGGGGGAATGAAAAACAGAGAAATACGTGGCTGATGACAATAATGAGGACATGATGTTGTCCCTGGGTGTGTGTGACTGTCACACACACACACACACACACACACACACACACACACACACACACACACACACACACACACACACACACACACACACACACACACACACACACAGCACTTCCTGTAGGGGCAACACACTGTAGCTATATTGCACTTCCTGTAAGTGCAACACACTGTAGCTATATAGCACTTCCTGTAGGGGCAACACACTGTAGAGATATAGCACTCCCTGTAGGTGCAACACACTAGAGATATAGCACTTCCTGTAGGGGCAACAGATTGTTGCTATTTTGCACTTCCTGTAAGTGCAACACACTGTAGCTATATTGCACTTCCTGTAGGGGCAACACACTGTAGAGATATAGCACTTCCTGTAGGTGCAACACATTGTAGCTATATAGCACTTCCTGTAGGGGCAACACACTGTAAAGATATAGCACTTCCTGTATGGGCAACACACTGTAGAGATATAGCACTTCCTGTATGGGCAACACACTGTAGAGATATAGCACTTCCTGTATGGGCAACACACTGTAGAGATATAGCACTTCCTGTATGGGCAACACACTGTAGCTATATTGCACTTCCTGTATGGGCAACACACTGTAGCTATATTGCACTTCCTGTAGGGGCAACACACTGTAGAGATATAGCACTTCTTGTAGGGGCAACACACTGTAGCTATATTGCACTTCCTGTATGGGCAACACACTGTAGCTATATTGCACTTCCTGTAGGGGCAACACACTGTAGAGATATAGCACTTCCTGTAGGGGCAACACACTGTAACTATATAGCACTTCCTGTAAGTGCAACACACTGTAGCTATACAGCACTTCCTGTATGGGCAACACACTGTAGCTATACAGCACTTCCTGTAGGGGCAACACACTAGAGATATAGCACTTCCTGTAGGGGCAACACACTAGAGATATAGCACTTCCTGTAGGGGCAACACACTAAAGATATAGCACTTCCTGTAGGGGCAACACACTGTAACTATATAGCACTTCCTGTAAGTGCAACACACTGTAGCTATACAGCACTTCCTGTAGGGGTAACACACTGTAGAGATATAGCACTTCCTGTAGGGGCAACACACTGTTGCCATTTTTCTGTTCCTGTATCTAAACCAGACCAGAAGAGGTCACCAGAGGACTATGTGTTACAGTCCAACTGCACTTTTCACATATATGACTCTCCTGCCACTGGATCTCACAAGTCATTGGTGGATTCTTTCAGTTTATGATACTTTCAGTCTACATATTGAGAGTCAGACTCCTTCAGTCTCCATATTGAGAGTCAGACTCCTTCAGTCTACATATTTAGAGTCAGACTCCTTCAGTCTACATATTTAGAGTCAGACTCCTTCAGTCTACATATTTAGAGTCAGACTCCTTCAGTCTACATATTTAGAGTCAGATACCTTCAGTCTACATATTTAGAGAGACTCCTTCAGTCTACATATTGAGAGTCAGACTCCTTCAGTCTACATATTGAGAGTCAGACTCCTTCAGTCTACATATTTAGAGTCAGACTCCTTCAGTCTACATATTTAGAGTCAGACTCCTTGAGTCTCCATATTGAGAGTCAGACTCCTTCAGTCTCCATATTGAGAGTCAGACTCCTTCAGTCTACATATTTAGAGTCAGACTCCTTCAGTCTACATATTGAGAATCAGACTCCTTCAGTCTACATATTTAGAGTCAGACTCCTTCAGTCTACATATTTAGAGAGACTCCTTCAGTCTACATATTGAGAATCAGACTCCTTCAGTCTACATATTGAGATTCAGACTCCTTCAGTCTACATATTGAGAATCAGACTCCTTCAGTCTACATATTTAGAGTCAGACTCCTTCAGTCTACATATTTAGAGGTAGATACCTTCAGTCTACATATTGAGAGGTAGATACCTTCAGTCTACATATTGAGAGTCAGTCTGCACGATCAGAAAGGGGGGAATGAAAAACAGAGAAATACGTGGCTGATGACAATAATGAGGACATGATGTTGTCCCTGGGTGTGGGGGGGGGGAGGGGGGGGGGGGCAGGAGGAGGGAAGACAAAAGGAGTACAGTAGAAAGTAAACCTAGTTAAGTGAACATACTGTGAGATCTGTATGAGTGGGTTTGTGTTGTGTAATCCTTCTTCATTTCTCCCCCAAGCAGCAGACCTGATCCTCTTTACCCTAGAGACCTGATCCTCTCTATCCTAGGGATCTGATCCTCTGTACCATAGAGACCTGATCCTCTGTACCCTAGAGACCTGATCCTCTCTATCCTAGAGACCTGATCCTCTGTACCCTAGAGACCCGATCCTCTGTACCCTAGAGGCCTGATCCTCTGTACCCTAGAAACCTGATCCTCTGTACCCTAAGGACCTGATCCTCTGTTCCCCAGGGACCTGAGCCTCTGTACCCCAAGGACCTGATCCCTGCTGGAGGGAGTTCATTGGGTTTAATGAAGAGAATGGAGCCAAAGAGACGTCGCCAGTCCCTGATCCCGTCACGACGTCCAGTAGAACAGAAACCCACAGAACAGATCCTCACAGGACCAGGCAACCAACAAGCCGGTCTGGTCTGGCCTGGTTTAGGCCTTGTCTTGTCTTGCCTGGTCTGGCCTGGTCTGGCCTGGTTCAGGCCTGGTCTTGCATGGCCTGGCATGGTTCAGGCCTTGCCTGGTCGGGTCTGGCCTGGCCTGGTTCAGGCCTTGTCTTGCCTGGTCTGGTCTGGCCTGGTCTGGTTCAGGCCTTGTCTTGCCTGGCCTGGCCTGGTTCAGGCCTTGTCTTGCCTGGCCTGGTTCAGGCCTTGTCTTGCCTGGCCTGGCCTGGTTCAGGCCTTGTCTTGCCTGGCCTGGTCTGGTTCAGGCCTTGTCTTGCCTGGCCTGGTTCAGGCCTTGTCTTGCCTGGTCTGGTCTGGCCTGGTGCAGGCCTTGTCTTGCCTGGTCTGGTCTGGTCTGGCCTGGTTCAGGCCTTGTCTTGTCTTGTCTGGCCTGGTTCAGGCCTTGTCTTGCCTGGTCTGGTCTGGCCTGGTGCAGGCCTTGTCTTGCCTGGTCTGGTCTGGTCTGGCCTGGTTCAGGCCTTGTCTTGCCTGGTCTGGCCTGGTTCAGGCCTTGTCTTGCCTGGTCTGGTCTGGCCTGGTTCAGGCCTTGTCTTGCCTGGTCTGGTCTGGCCTGGTTCAGGCCTTGTCTTGCCTGGTCTGGCCTGGTTCAGGCCTTGTCTTGCCTGGTCTGGCCTGGTTCAGGCCTTGTCTTGCCTTGTCTGGTCTGGTTCAGGCCTTGTCTTGCCTTGTCTTGCCTGGTCTGGTCTGGCCTGGTTCAGGCCTTGTCTTGCCTGGTCTGGCCTGGTTCAGGCCTTGTCTTGCCTGTCCTGGTCTGGTTCAGGCCTTGTCTTGCCTGGCCTGGTTCAGGCCTTGTCTTGCCTGGTCTGGTCTGGTTCAGGCCTTGTCTTGCCTGGTCTGGTCTGGTTCAGGCCTTGTCTTGCCTTGTCTTGCCTGGCCTGGTCTGGTTCAGGCCTTGTCTTGCCTGGTCTGGTCTGGCCTGGTCTGGTTCAGGCCTTGTCTTGCCTGGTCTGGTCTGGTTCAGGCCTTGTCTTGCCTGGTCTGGTCTGGTTCAGGCATTGTCTTGCCTGGTCTGGTCTGCTTTCCATTCTCTTCTTTTCTTCTTGCTCTCCTCCAGTGCAGCGCCCTCCAGCCTGAGCTTCTCCAGAGAGCAGCCCTGACTCACACACACACACACACACACACACACACACACACACACACACACACACACACACACACACACACACACACACACACACACACACACACACACACACACACACACACACACACACACACACACACACACAACCCCCCTCGGCGGGTCTCAATAAAGGCGTTCTGTTCCTCTTGTGTCATCCCTAGCAGCTGCACACAAGGCCGGGAGTGTAATGCTGTGTTCTGTGTTTGTGTGCAGAGGAGGGTCTGTTTCGTCTCTCAGTGCTAATGTCACAGCATTGCCCAACGGGTATACCTAAAAACAACCAGCTGTGCTCATGGAAACCAAGGAGACTCACTGAGGATGAAACCACAGTGTGTTGCAGCTTGTTTCTGTCCAACGGAGCAGAGGGCTGAGGTCGAAACCCGTTGCGTGAAAACCCCAATCATCCTGGATCGTGCAACTGTGAGGTGGTGTTATGTTCACTGTGTCCAGTAGATGGCGTGTGTGTTCTGATGGATGCCTATGGTCTCCTGGGCTCCTGGTCTGATATGAGGCCAAGCCAGCAGAGAGCCAGCAGCAAGCCAGCAGAGAGCCAACAGAGAGCCAGGAAGCACAATAATGAGGCCTAGTCAGCAGAGACCCAGCCAGTACAGAAATTAGGCACAATCAGCAGAAAGCCAACAGAGAGCCAGAGAGCCAGTCAGTACAGTAAAGAGGCCCAGCCAGCAGAGAGTAATGATTATTACTGTACTGTCTGGCTCCCTACTTGCTGGGCCTCATTACTATAATGCCTGGCTCCCTGCTGGCTGGGCCTCATTATTTTACTGCCTGTCTTCCTGCTGGCTTGGCTGGCTGGGCCTCAATACCGTACTGCCTGGCTCCCTTGCTCTCTGGCTCTCTGCTGGCTGGGCCTCAATACCGTACTGCCTGGCTCCCTACTTGCTGGGCCTCATTATTTTACTGCCTGGCTCCCTGGTGGCTGGCTCTCTGCTGGCTGGGCCTCATTACTGTATTACCTGGCTCTCTGGCTCTCTGCTGGCTGGTTCTCATTATTTTACTGCCTGGCTCCCTGCTGACTTGGCTGGTTGGGCCTCAATACCGTACTGTCTGGCTCCCTGGTGGCTGGCTCTCTGCTGGCTGGGCCTCATTATTTTACTGCCTGGCTCCCTGCTGACTTGGCCTCATTATTTTACTGCCTGGCTCCCTGCTGGCTTGGCTGGCTGGGCATCAATACCGTACTGCTTGGCTCCCTGGTGGCTGACTCTCATTCGATCCATCACTACACACATCCACACATGTGTTCTAGACAACTGTGAAAAGGAGGAGAGGAAGACAGAATAGCTGAAAGAAGAAAGGAGAGATGACAGAAAAAGAGAATGAGAATGAAAGGCTAGGTGGAGAGAGAGAAAGAGAGCGAGAGTGAGAGATAGGGAGAGAGATAAATAGAGTAAGAGAGTGAAAATGAAAAGGTGAGGGAGTGGGAGAGAGAGAGAAAAGGAGTCTGGGGAGAAAGACAGTTGGGTTCTGTAGTCTGTTGGGGCCCAGTAAGAAGACAGTTGGGTTCTGTAGTCTGTTGTGGCCCAGTAAGAAGACTGTTGGGTTCTGTAGTCTGTTGGGGCCCAGTAAGAAGACAGTTGGGTTCTGTAGTCTGTTGTGGCCCAGTAAGAAGACAGTTGGGTTCTGTAGTCTGTTGTGGCCCAGTAAGAAGACAGTTGGGTTCTGTAGTCTGTTGGGGCCCAGTAAGAAGACAGTTGGGTTCTGTAGTCTGTTGTGGCCCAGTAAGAAGACAGTTGGGTTCTGTAGTCTGTTGGGGCCCAGTAAGAAGACAGTTTGGTTCTGTAGTCTGTTGGGGCCCAGTAAGAAGACAGTTGGGTTCTGTAGTCTGTTGGGGCCCAGTAAGAAGACTGTTGGGTTCTGTAGTCTGTTGGGGCCCAGTAAGAAGACTGTTGGGTTCTGTAGTCTGTTGGGGCCCAGTAAGAAGACAGTTGGGTTCTGTAGTCTGTTGGGGCCCAGTAAGAAGACAGTTGGGTTCTGTAGTCTGTTGGGGCCCAGTAAGAAGACAGTTGGGTTCTGTAGTCTGTTGTGGCCCAGTAAGAAGACTGTTGGGTTCTGTAGTCTGTTGGGGCCCAGTAAGAAGACAGTTGGGTTCTGTAGTCTGTTGTGGCCCAGTAAGAAGACAGTTGGGTTCTGTAGTCTGTTGGGGCCCAGTAAGAAGACAGTTGGGTTCTGTAGTCTGTTGGGGCCCAGTAAGAAGACAGTTGGGTTCTGTAGTCTGTTGTGGCCCAGTAAGAAGACAGTTGGGTTCTGTAGTCTGTTGTGGCCCAGTAAGAAGACAGTTGGGTTCTGTAGTCTGTTGTGGCCCAGTAAGAAGACAGTTGGGTTCTGTAGTCTGTTGTGGCCCAGTAAGAAGACAGTTGGGTTCTGTAGTCTGTTGTGGCCCAGTAAGAAGACAGTTGGGTTCTGTAGTCTGTTGGGGCCCAGTAAGAAGACCATGTGGAGCCCCAGCGTTCTCTCGTCGGTCAACCTGCATTCAACAAATCCTGATCACCTTTTTAATCCAGTCATAACATAACACACGTCCAGAGCGGAGTCAAAGTGTTTCCTTTACCTGTCCACCTCACAGTCTTCAGTGGTCTGTGTGTTATTTCACCCACACACAGCTACCCAGACCTCCCCCAGATTGCAGGCGCTGTGGGCTATCAGGCTATCAGAGATGAGAACATAAATGTGTCTCCTGGCAGACCACAGTCTGCTGAATCAATATATTCCCCATTAGCCTCCTCTGATCTAACGTGAGTGAGAGGGAAATCTGAGGAGTTTAAAAAAGCATGTTTTTGATCAATAGCAGTTGAATCGTTTAATCTGATCAGTTGTTATCCTGACAGACCAGACCTAGCTGTGCTGTGATGAATCATTCTGCTATTGGACATAATATCCTGACCACAACTTTCTCTGTAAGGTGTTGCTGAACTTTGCCGCTTGTGACTTCAGATCTTTTGGTTCTGGCTGGTCGGTTGGGTTTTTACTGATGTGCAAATTAATCTGTTCCTTATAGTTTTTTTGATTGACACATCTCACATCCTATCATAATCTATAATCTTCCTCGTGTTAGTGAAATAGTAATATGCAATAGATTGGACGAAGTCTGTAAAGGAAGTATTGTAAATCTTCAGTCTTTTACATATGTTGCCGGGGCCTTTCTCCCCCTGAAATGATCACCGTATGTGGAGGGCTATGTTCCTGGCTTCCAATAAACCGAGTTTATGTATGTATGTTTCAAGTTGCATTTGTCACGTGTACAAGTACAGTGAAACGCTTAACTTGCAAGCCCTACCCAACAGTACAGTATTCAATGTCAAACTAGTATAAAATACAAAAATAACATGAGAAATAAGAAATAAGAGAGGACGCTATATTCAGGGTCAGTGTCACTACCATACTTACAATGTGCAGGGATATGAGGTGGCAGGTAGCCTAGTGGTTAGAGTGGAGGGGCGGCAGGTAGCCTAGTGGTTAGAGTGGAGGGGCGGCAGGTAGCCTAGTGGTTAGAGTGGAGGGGCGGCAGGTAGCCTAGTGGTTAGAGTGGAGGGGCGGCAGGCAGCCTAGTGGTTAGAGTGGAGGGGCGGCAGGTAGTCTAGTGGTTAGAGTGGAGGGGCGGCAGGTAGCCTAGTGGTTAGAGTGGAGGGGCGGCAGGTAGTCTAGTGGTTAGAGTGGAGGGACGGCAGGTAGCCTAGTGGTTAGAGTGGAGGGACGGCAGGTAGCCTAGTGGTTAGAGCGTTGGTCTTGTACCCGAAAGGTTGCAAGATTGAATCCCCGAGCTGACAAGGTAAAAATCTGTTGTTCTGCCCTTGAACAAGGCAGTTAACCCACTGTTCCTAGGCTGTCATTGAAAATAAGAATTTGTTCTTAACTGACTTGCCTAGTTAAATAAAAATACTGGAGTGTTTGAGGTAGATATATATAGGGGAAAGGTGATGGCAGCATTTGCGCAAAACTGAAAGTGCGAACTGTCACATTTAACCATGGCAAGCTGACTGGGAATATGGCCGAATACAAACAGTGTAGTTATTCCCTCCGTAAGGCAATCAAACAGGCAAAACGTCTGTACAGAGACAAAGTGTAGTCTCAATTCAATGGCTCAGACTCGAGATGTACAGTGGCTTGCGAAAATATTCACCCCCTTGGCATTTTTCCTATTTTGTTGCCTTACAACCTGGAATTAAAACAGATTTTTGGGGGGTTTGTGTCATTTTATTTACACAACATGCCACTTTGAAGATGCAACATATTTTTTATTGTGAAACAAACAAGAAATAAGACCAAAAAAATGAAAACTTGAGCGTGCATAACTATTCACCCTCCCAAAGTCAATACTTGGTAGAGCCACCTTTTGCAGCAATTACAGCTGCAAGTCTCTTGGGGTATGTCTCTATAAGCTTGGCACATCTAGCCACTGTGATTTCTGCCCATTCTTCAAGGCAAAACTGCTCCAGCTCCTTCAAGTTGGATGGGTTCTGCTGGTGTACAACAATCTTTAAGTCATACCACAGATTCTCAATTGGATTGAGGTCTGGGCTTTGACTAGGCCATTCCAAGACATTTAAATGTTTCCCCTTAAACCACTCGAGTGTTGCTTTAGCAGTATGCTTAGGGTCATTGTCCTGCTGGAAGGTGAACCTCCGTCCCAGTATCAAATCTCTGGAAGACTGAAACAGGTTTCCCTCAAGGATTACCCTGTATTTAGCACCATCCATCATTCCTTCAATTCTGACTAGTTTCCCAGTCCTTGTCGGTGAAAAACATCCCACAGTATGATGCTGCCACCACCATGCTTCACTGTGGGGATGGTGTTCTCGGAGTGATGAGAGGTGTTGGGTTTGTGCCAGACATAACATTTTCCTTGATGGCCAAAAAGCAAAATTGTAGTCTCATCTGACCAGAGTACCTTCTTCCATATGTTTGGGGAGTCTCCCACATGCCTTTTGGCGAACACCAAACGTGTTTGCTTATTTTTTTCTATAAGCAATGGCTTTTTTCTGGCCACTCTTCCATAAAGCCCAGCTCTGTGGAGTGTACGGGTTAAAGGGGTCCTATGGACAGATACTCCAATCTCCGCTGTGGAGCTTTGCAGCTCCTTCGGGGTTAACTTTGGCCTCTTTGTTGCCTCTTTGAATAATGCCCTCCTTGCCTGGTCTGTGAGTTGGTCTGTGAGCTGGTCTCTTGGCAGGTTTGTTGTGGTGCCATATTCTTTACATTTTTTAATAATGGATTTAATGGTGCTCTGTGGGATGTTCAAAGTTTCTGATATTTTTTTATAACCCAACCCTGATCTGTACTTCTCCACAACTTTGTCCCTAATCTGTTTGGAGAGCTCCTTGGTCTTCATAGTGCCGCTTGCTTGGTGGTGCCCCTTGCTTGGTGGTGTTGCAGACTCTGGGGCCTTTCAGAACAGATGTATATATACTGAGATCATGTGACAGATCATGTGACACTTAGATTGCACACAGGTAATTGGTTGCACCAGATCTTATTTAGGGGCTTCATAGCAACGGGGGTGAATACATATGCACGCACCACTTTTCCGTTTTTTTTTTTTTTTTTTTTTTTTTAACCAGTCATTTTTTAAATTTCACTTCACCAAATTGGACTATTTTGTGTATGTTCATTACATGAAATCCAAATAAAAATCTATTTAAATTACAGGCTGTAATGCAACAAAATAGGACAAACGCCAAGGGGGATGAATACTTTTTCAAGGCACTGTTCTTGGGAATGTTCCCCTCTCTGTGAAGAAACACACACACACACACACACACACACACACACACACACACACACACACACACACACACACACACACACACACACACACACACACACACACACACACAAACACACACACACACACACACACACACACACACACACACACACACACACACACACACACACACACACACACACACACACACACACACACAAATTCCTTTGTATCCACATCCCTGGGGATTTAACATGGTCCCCTCACACCAGCACAGTCGTGAAGAAGGCACGACAATGCCTCTTCTCCCGCGTAGACTAAGATACAGTAGAACAGGATAGAATACACTATATACGTATGAGATGAGTCATGCAAAATATGTCAACATTATTAAAGTGACTAGTGTTCCGTTATTATTAAAATGGCCAATGATTTCAAGTCTCCTTGAGGAACGTATAGTCGGCCTACAGCAGGGGTGGAATTGGACAAATGTATATTTTAGAAACTGACCAATGTAAAAATCTAATATAGAATTCACCTTAAAACACATTTTGAGGGATACATGTGGATATGTGCCCTGGGATGTTGATAGGGAGTCCAGCTGATGTCTGAATATGACATTGGGCGAGAAGCAATATTGTGTCAGCAGACTCTCATCTTCTTCTCTTTTACTCGGGGTAATAAATGTAATTCTATGTCTGGACCACAATATTAGGGTCAGACACTATAAATCAGAGGGATTATCCTCTGTAATCTAAAGCATTTTTATAATACTCGGAGAAAGGAAAATAAGTGACGTTATGAGACAATGAAAACAGCACGACCGTGATTGAGTGGGTAACTGCCTGACTGGGAGGTCAAAGTTGAAACAGTTGTCTGGGATGTACAGGAAAATTGGAGGCTAGAGAGACACGCAGTAGAAACCTGTCCAACAAAACAGACAAATGGTTTCCATTACCAAGGCCATTTTGTTCTTTGTAATTCATCTCTGGACTACACCACAGTAGAAAAGAGTGGATAGTGAACAGACCAGTGCCTGGTAACAGAATAGTCCTCTTTCAAAAAGTAAACAGTTCAATTAAGGTTTCTAGAAAAGAACGGCCCTGCTTTTCGGTGTCCAGTCCACATGTGCAGGTAAATGACGGGGCGTAGCATGGAGAGGCATGGTGATAAAGTTATGGGTTTGGGTTCACTGCAATTTCCATCTCTAATTGGATTTCCAAAGGCAATGCCTGTTTCCAATCAGCCCAGAGATCAGTATAGACACCAAACTAGGCCAGACTAGACCAGGCCAGACTAGACCAGGCCAGACTAGGCCAGACTAGACCAGGCCAGACTAGGCCAGACTAGACCAGGCCAGACTAGACCAGGCCAGACTAGGCCAGACTAGACCAGACTAGACTAGGCCAGACTAGACCAGGCCAGACTAGACCAGGCCAGACTAGGCCAGACTAGGCCAGACTAGACCAGGCCAGACTAGACCAGGCCACACTAGGCCAGACTAGACCAGGCCAGACTAGGCCAGACTAGACCAGGCCAGACTAGACCAGACTAGGCCAGACTAGACCAGGCCAGACTAGACCAGGCCAGACTAGGCCATACTAGACCAGGCCAGACTAGGCCAGACTAGACCAGGCCAGACTAGACCAGACTAGACCAGGCCAGACTAGGCCAGACTAGACCAGGCCAGACTAGACCAGACTAGGCCAGACTAGACCAGGCCAGACTAGACCAAACCAGACTAGGCCAGACTAGGCCAGACCAGACTAGGCCAGACCAGACCAGGCCAGACTAGGCCAGACTAGACCAGGCCAGACTAGGCCAGACCAGGCCAGACTAGACCAGACCAGACTAGACCAGGCCAGACTAGGCCAGACTAGACCAGGCCAGACTAGGCCAGACTAGACCAGGCCAGACTAGGCCAGACTAGAACAGGCCAGACTAGACCAGGCCAGACTAGACCAGGCCAGACTAGGCCAGACTAGACCAGGCCAGACTAGACCAGGCCAGACTAGGCCAGACTAGACCAGGCCAGACTAGGCCAGACTAGACCAGGCCAGACTAGACCAGGCTAAACTAGGCCAGACCAGACTAGGCCAGACTAGACCAGGCCAGACTAGGCCAGACTAGACCAGGCCAGACTAGGCCAGACTAGACCAGACCAGGCCAGACCTGAGCAGGCCAGACTAGACCAGGCTAGACCAGACCAGACTAGGCCAGACCTGAGCAGGCCAGAATAGGCCAGACTAGACCAGACCAGACTAGGCCAGACCAGACCAGGCCAGACTAGGCCAGACTAGACCAGACCAGGCCAGACTAGGCCAGACCAGACCTGTCTGGCCTATGTTAATGCTGTGATGATGGCTCCTCTGTTAATGCTGTGATGATGGCTCCTCTGTTAATGCTGTGATGATGGCTCTACTGTTAATGCTGTGACGATGGCTCCTCTGTTTATGCCGTGATGATGGCTCCTCTGTTAATGCTGTGATGATGGCTCCTCTGTTAATGCTGTGATGATGGCTCTACTGTTAATGCTGTGATGACGGCTCTACTGTTAATGCTGTGATGACGGCTCTACTGTTAATGCTGTGATGATGGCTCCTCTGTTAATGCTGTGATGATGGCTCCTCTGTTAATGCTGTGATGATGGCTCCTCTGTTTCTACTGTGATGATGGCTCCTCTGTTAATGCTGTGATGATGGCTCCCCTGTTTCTACTGTGACGATGGCTCCTCTGTTTCTACTGTGACGATGGCTCCCCTGTTTCTACTGTGACGATGGCTCCTCTGTTTCTACTGTGACGATGGCTCCCCTGTTTCTACTGTGACGATGGCTCCTCTGTTAATGCCGTGATGATGGCTCCTCTGTTAATGCTGTGATGATGGCTCCCCTGTTTCTACTGTGACGATGGCTCCTCTGTTTCTACTGTGACGATGGCTCCCCTGTTTCTACTGTGACGATGGCTCCTCTGTTAGTGCTGTGATGATGGCTCCTCTGTTAATACTGTGATGATGGCTCCTCTGTTAATGCTGTAATGATGGCTCTTCTGTTAATGCTGTGATGATGGCTCCTCTGTTAGTGCTGTGACGATGGCTCCTCTGTTAATGCTGTGACGATGGCTCCTCTGTTAATGCTGTGATGATGGCTCCTCTGTTAATGCTGTGATGATGGCTCCTCTGTTAATGCCGTGATGATGGCTCCTCTGTTAATGCTGTGATGACGGCTCTACTGTTAATGCTGTGATGATGGCTCCTCTGTTAATGCCGTGATGATGGCTCCTCTGTTAATGCTGTGATGATGGCTCCTCTGTTAATGCTGTGATGATGGCTCCTCTGTTAATGCTGTGATGATGGCTCCTCTGTTAATGCCGTGATGATGGCTCCTCTGTTAATGCTGTGATGATGGCTCCTCTGTTAGTGCTGTGATGATGGCTCCTCTGTTAGTGCTGTGACGATGGCTCCTCTGTTTCTACTGTGACGCTGGCTCCTCTGTTTCTACTGTGACGATGGCTCCTCTGTTAATGCTGTGACGATGGCTCCTCTGTTCCTACTGTGACGATGGCTCCTCTGTTTCTACTGTGACGATGGCTCCTCTGTTTCTACTGTGACGATGGCTCCTCTGTTTCTACTGTGACGATGGCTCCTCTGTTAAGGCTGTGACGATGGCTCCTCTGTTTCTACTGTGACGATGGCTCCTCTGTTTCTACTGTGACGATGGCTCCTCTGTTTCTGCTGTGACGATGGCTCCTCTGTTAAGGCTGTGACGATGGCTCCTCTGTTTCTACTGTGACGATGGCTCCTCTGTTTCTATTGTGACGATGGCTCCTCTGTTCCTACTGTGACGATGGCTCCTCTGTTTCTACTGTGACGATGGCTCCTCTGTTCCTACTGTGACGATGGCTCCTCTGTTCCTACTGTGACGATGGCTCCTCTGTTTCTACTGTGACGATGGCTCCTCTGTTTCTACTATGACGATGGCTCCTCTGTTTCTACTGTGACGATGGCTCCCCTGTTTCTACTGTGACGATGGCTCCTCTGTTTCTACTGTGACGATGGCTCCTCTGTTTCTACTGTGACGATGGCTCCTCTGTTTCTACTGTGACGATGGCTCCTCTGTTTCTACTGTGACGATGGATCCTCTGTTTCTATTGTGACGATGGCTACTCTGTTCCTACTGTGACGATGGCTCCTCTGTTCCTACTGTGACGATGGATTGCAGACAGAAACCTCCACGTTTGCACCAATGAATCTCCTACGATTGAAACATGTTGGAAGACGGAGGGGTGCGTCAGATGTTTTTCTACATTCTTTGGGGTCAAGTCATCAATGTTGTGCATCGAATTAACGATTCCTAATATCACTAGTTCACTTGTATTGTTAAATTTATAACAAACTCCAGGGAATTATTAAAATGAGCTTGTTTGTATTTCCTGCTTTTATGTTTTATGTGAGGAGGGTAGAGAAGGCACAAAGACGATACATGAATACCCACCTTCCTTCAGATATAGAAGCAGCTGAGGTTTCTCAACAACGACTTACCAAATATGTTGATTGTATATTCAACCTCGTATATGAATGTAACTCTTTTCTCTGTAGATCTATAGGATCTTACTGAATAGACACACTCTCTGTCTGTCTGTCTGTCTGTCTGTCTGTCTGTCTGTCTGTCTGTCTCTCCCTCCCTCCCTCCCTCTCTCCCTCTCTCCGTCTCTCTGTCTCTCCCTCTCTCTCTCTCTCTCTCTGTCTGTCTGTCTATCTGTCTGTCTGTCTGTCTGTCTGTCTGTCTGTCTGTCTGTCTGTCTGTCTGTCTCTCTCTCTCTCTCTCTCTCTCTCTCCGTCTCTCTGTCTCTCCCTCTGTCTCTCCGTCTCTCTCTCTCTCTCTCTCTCTCTCTCTCTCTCTCTCTCTCTCTCTCTCTCTCTCTCTCTCTCTCTCTCTCTCTCTCTCTCTCTCTCTCTCTCTCTGTCTCTCCGTCTCTCTCTCTCTCTCTCTCTCTGTCTCTCTCTGTTTGTTACAGTGTTAACTCGTTGTTTGGATTGTAACAGAACCCTGTCTGTCCTCCTGACCCAGCCTGATCTTCCCACAGTGAAGCCTGGGTTAGGAGATGTGTGTAGACTACAGACAGAGAACCAAAGCAAAACAAACTGGGGGGGGGGGGGGGGACACGCCTCTAGATTCAGGGTTCAACCACACCACCTACCACATAGGCCTCATGGTGGTTGGTGGCGGAGGAGGAGGTGGAGGAGGAGGAGGTGGATGGGGAGAAGGAGGGCAACATTCCCCTGAAATCAGGCTCAGTGGGATGAAAGCGTAGGGTGAGCTCCACCGATGACCCACGACCCTGTCTGTGTTTGTCCAGGGACGGAACCCTGATCGTTGTAGTTTGTAGTTGTCTCATTCCCCTGCTTCCCCGCCTACCCACCCTCCCTGTCAGCTTCCTGGGGAGTTCGACTGGGGCTGCTTGGGACTGGGGTGGCACGATTATACCCCGCTGTTATGGCCTCTAGTGTCTAAGTTTTGGAGCAGAGTGAGAGACTGTCACAGCGGTGACCTTTCTCCCCCAGGAGTATCAACGGTGAGCCGCTGTGCTGGAGTCTTAAGTCTATGGTTAAGAAGAAATTGCTTCTTAAGAAGGCTTTGTGAATCTGGGCCTTAGAGTCTAGTCTCACAGATGGGGAAGTTTGCTGGACTTACAGTTTCAGAGTAAATGGAAGTTTTTATTTGTTATTTTTATATAACCTTTATTTAACTAGGCAAGTCAGTTAAGAACAAATGATTATTTATAATGATGGCCTACCCCGGCAAAACCCAAACCCGGACGACACTGGGCCAATTGTGCGTCGCCCTATGGGACTCCCAATCACGGCCGGTTGTGATACAGTCTGTAATCGAACCAGGGTCCGTAGTAACACCTCTAGCACTGAGACACAGTGCCTTAGACCGCTGCGCAACTCGTGAGCTCGTATTTCACATTGTCCCAGTTTCATTCAGCAAGGCTTGTTTCTGAGTGATGTCATACTGAGTGGAGATTGGCTCGTCCAACATGTCATTCCAAAATCATGGGCATTAACATGGAGTTGGTCCCTCCCCTTTGCTGCTATAACAGCCTCCACTCTTCTGGGAAGGCATTAATATGGAGTTGGTCCCCCCTTTGCTGCTATAACAGCCTCCACTCTTCAGGGAAGGCATTAATATGGAGTTGGTCCCCCCTTTGCTGCTATAACAGCCTCCACTCTTCAGGGAAGGCATTAATATTGAGTTGGTCCCTCCTTTGCTGCTATAACAGCCTCCACTCTTCTGGGAAGGCATTAATATGGAGCTGGTCCCCCCTTTGCTGCTATAACAGCCTCCACTCTTCAGGGAAGGCATTAATATGGAGTTGGTCCCACCTTTGCTGCTATAACAGCCTCCACTCTTGTGGGAAGGCTTGTTGCTCCTAGATGTTTCCACTTCACAATAACAGCACTTACGAGGCAGCTCTAGCGGGGCAGAAATGTGACGAATTGATCTTCTATCTATGGAGATAGCATGGCTGTGTGCTCAATTTTATACACCAGTCAGTAACGGGTTTGGCTGAAATAGCCAAATTCACTCATTTGAAAGAGTGTCCACATACCTTTGTATATACGTAGTTGTGATTGACAATATAAAAGGTCTCCAGGAGGCCATCTCAGTGTGATCAGGGCTCTGTAAGGAGGTGGGGAGAGGAGCTGTCAACAGGAAGCTGTTACAAATCTTTATCTCAGCTAGCACGGAAAGTTCTACTGACATCATGATGAACACCCCTCTGGCCTCAGATAACCTGGAACTGTGACTGGGCCGGGGGACGATGAGAGGAGAGGACTGGGGGACGAAGAGAGGAGAGGACTGGGAGACGAAGAGAGGAGAGGACTGGGAGACGAAGAGAGGAGAGGACTGGGAGACGAAGAGAGGAGAGGACTGGGAGACGAAGAGAGGAGAGGACTGGGAGACGAAGAGAGGAGAGGACTGGGAGACGAAGAGAGGAGAGGAGAGGATTGGGCTGGGGGATGATGAGAGGAGAGGACTGGGAGACGAAGAGAGGAGAGGAGAGGACTGGGCTGGGGGGACAAGGGGCAGGGGGACGATGAGAGGAGAGGACTGGGGGACGAAGAGAGGAGAGGACTGGGAGACGATGAGAGGAGAGGACTGGGGGACGATGAGAGGAGAGGGCCGGGGGACGATGAGAGGAGAGGACTGGGAGACGAAGAGAGGAGAGGACTGGGAGACGAAGAGAGGAGAGGACTGGGAGACGAAGAGAGGAGAGGACTGGGAGACGAAGAGAGGAGAGGACTGGGAGACGAAGAGAGGAGAGGACTGGGAGACGAAGAGAGGAGAGGAGAGGATTGGGCTGGGGGATGATGAGAGGAGAGGACTGGGAGACGAAGAGAGGAGAGGAGAGGACTGGGCTGGGGGGACAAGGGGCAGGGGGACGATGAGAGGAGAGGACTGGGAGACGAAGAGAGGAGAGGAGAGGATTGGGCTGGGGGGACAAGGGGCAGGGGGACGAAGAGAGGAGAGGACTGGGAGACGAAGAGAGGAGAGGAGAGGATTGGGCTGGGGGGACAAGGAGCTGGGAGACAATGAGAGGAGAGGACTGGGGGACGAAGAGAGGAGAGGACTGGGCTGGGGGGACAAGGGGCAGGGGGACAATGACAGGAGAGGAGAGGACTGGGCTGGGGGATGAAGCGAGGAGAGGAGGATAGGCTTTCCAGGATGTTGGAACAGAACCAGCCTCCGAACACAGCCAATACCAAACATATATTCCACACATTCCACTTTCACTTGAAACAGTCGGTTGACCTGGTCCCCTCTCTCTGCTCTGCTGAAGATATCCCCTATCCCCTATCCTCTATCCCCTATCCTCTATCCTCTATCCCCTATCCCTTATCCTCTATCCTCTATCCCCTATCCCCTATCCCCTATCCTCTATCCTCTATCCTCTATCCTCTATCCCATATCCCCTATCCTCTATCCTCTATCCCCTATCCCCTATCCCCTATCCTCTATCCTCTATCCCCTATCCTCTATCCCCTATCCTCTATCCTCTATCCCCTATCCCCCCTATCCTCTATCCTCTATCCCCTATCCCCTATCCCCTATCCTCTATCCTCTATCCCCTATCCTCTATCCCCTATCCTCTATCCTCTATCCCCTATCCCCCCTATCCTCTATCCTCTATCCCCTATCCCCTATCCCCTATCCTCTATCCTCTATCCCCTATCCTCTATCCCCTATCCTCTATCCCCCATCCTCTATCCCCTGTCCCCCCTATCCCCTATCTTCTATCCTCTATCCTCTATCCTCTATCCTCTATCCTCTATCCCCTATCCTCTATCCCCTGTCCCCCCTATCATCTATCCTCTATCCCCTGTCCTCTATCCTCTATCCTCTATCCCCTATCCTCTATCCTCTATCCTCTATCCCCTATCCTCTATCCCCTGTCCCCCCTATCATCTATCCTCTATCCTCTATCCTCTATCCCCTATCCTCTATCCTCTATCATCTATCCTCTATCCCCTATCCTCTATCCCCTATCCTCTATCCCCTGTCCCCCCTATCACCTATCCTCTATCCCCCCTATCCTCTATCCCCTATCCTCTATCCCCCATCCTCTATCCCCTGTCCCCCCTATCCCCTATCCTCTATCCTCTATCCCCTATCCTCTATCCTCTATCCCCTATCCTCTATCCCCTGTCCCCCCTATCATCTATCCCCTATCCTCTATCCTCTATCCTCTATCCTCTATCCTCTATCCCCTATCCTCTATCCTCTATCCCCTGACCCCTATCCTCTATCCTCTATCCCCTATCCTCTATCCTCTATCCTCTATCCTCTATCCTCTATCCTCTATCCCCTATCCTCTATCCTCTATCCTCTATCCCCTATCCTCTATCCTCTATCCTCTATCCCCTATCCTCTATCCTCTATCCTCTATCCCCTATCCTCTATCCTCTATCCTCTATCCTCTATCCTCTATCCTCTATCCCCTATCCCCTATCCCCTATCCTCTATCCCCTGTCCCCCCTATCCTCTATCCCCTACCCTCTATCCCCTATCCCCTATCCTCTATCCCCTATCCCCTATCCCCTATCCTCTATCCTCTATTCCCTACCCTCTATCCCCTATCCCCTATCCTCTATCCCCTGTCCCCCCTATCATCTATCCTCTATCCCCTATCCTCTATCATCTATCCTCTATCCTCTGTCCCCTATCCCCTATCCCCTATCCTCTATCCCCTATCCCCTATCCTCTAACCCCTATTCTCTATCCACTATCCCCTATCCCCTATCCCCTATCCCCTATCCTCTATCCCCTATCCTCTATCCCCTATTCTCTATCCTCTATCCCCTATCCTCTATCCCCTATCCCCTATCCACTATCCCATATCCTCTATCCCCTATCCTCTATCCTCTATCCTCTATCCCCTGTCCCCCCTATCATCTATCCTCTATCCTCTAACCCCTATTCTCTATCCACTATCCCCTATCCCCTATCCCCTATCCCCTATCCTCTATCCTCTATCCTCTATCCCCTATCCCCCCTATCCTCTATCCTCTATCCTATATCCTCTATCCCCTGTCCCCCCTATCATCTATCCTCTATCCTCTATCCTCTATCCCCTATCCTCTATCCTCTATCATCTATCCTCTATCCCCTATCCTCTATCCTCTATCCCCTGTCCCCCCTATCACCTATCCTCTATCCCCCCTATCCTCTATCCCCTATCCTCTATCCCCCATCCTCTATCCCCTGTCCCCCCTATCCCCTATCCTCTATCCTCTATCCTCTATCCCCTATCCTCTATCCTCTATCCCCTGTCCCCCCTATCATCTATCCTCTATCATCTATCTTCTATCCCCTATCCTCTATCCTCTATCCTCTATCCCTATCCTCTATCCCCTATCCTCTATCCTCTATCCCCTGACCCCTATCCTCTATCCTCTATCCCCTATCCTCTATCCTCTATCCTCTATCCTCTATCCCCTGTCCCCCCTATCCTCTATCCCCTATCCCCTATTCCCTACCCTTTATCCCCTATCCCCTATCCCCTATCCCCTATCCCCTATCCTCTATCCTCTATCCCCTGTCCCCCCTATCATCTATCCTCTATCATCTATCTTCTATCCCCTATCCTCTATCCTCTATCCTCTATCCCTATCATCTATCCTCTATCATCTATCTTCTATCCCCTATCCTCTATCCTCTATCCTCTATCCCCTATCCTCTATCCTCTATCCTCTATCCTCTATCCCCTATCCTCTATCCTCTATCCTCTATCCCCTATCCTCTATCCTCTATCCTCTATCCCCTATCCTCTATCCTCTATCCCCTGACCCCTATCCTCTATCCTCTATCCCCTATCCTCTATCCTCTATCCTCTATCCTCTATCCTCTATCCCCTGTCCCCCCTATCCTCTATCCCCTATCCCCTATTCCCTACCCTCTATCCCCTATCCCCTATCCTCTATCCCCTATCCCCTATCCCCTATCCTCTATCCTCTATTCCCTACCCTCTATCCCCTATCCCCTATCCTCTATCCCCTGTCCCCCCTATCATCTATCCTCTATCCCCTATCCTCTATCATCTATCCTCTATCCTCTGTCCCCTATCCCCTATCCCCTATCCTCTATCCCCTATCCCCTATCCTCTAACCCCTATTCTCTATCCACTATCCCCTATCCCCTATCCCCTATCCCCTATCCTCTATCCCCTATCCTCTATCCCCTATTCTCTATCCTCTATCCCCTATCCTCTATCCCCTATCCCCTATCCCCTATCCACTATCCCATATCCTCTATCCTCTATCCTCTATCCCCTATCCTCTATCCCCTATCCCCTATCCCCTATCCCCTATCCTCTATCCCCTATCCTCTATCCCCTATCCCCTATCCTCTATCCCCTATCCCCTATCCCCTATCCCCTATTCTCTATCCCCTATCCTCTATCCCCTATCCCCTATCCTCTATCCCCTATCCCCTATCCTCTATCCCCTATCCTCTATCCCCTATCCCCTATCCCCTATCCTCTATCCTCTATCCTCTATCCCCTATCCCCCATTCCTCTATCCCCTATCCTCTATCCCCTATCCCCTATCCCCTATACCCTATCCCCTATCCTCTATCCTCTATCCTCTATCCCCTATCCTCTATCCTCTATCCCCTATCCTCTATCCTCTATCCTCTATCCCTTATCATCTATCCTCTATCCCCTATCCTCTATCCCCTGTCCCCCCTATCCTCTATCCCCTATCCCCTATCCTCTACCTCCTATCCCCCATTCCTCTATCCCCTATCCCCTATCCCCTATCCCCTATCCCCTATCCCCTATCCCCTATCCCCTATCCCCTATCCCATATCCTCTACCTCCTATCCCCCATTCCCCTATCCCCTATCCCCTATCCCCTGCCCCCCTATCCCCTATCCCCTATCCTCTACCTCCTATCCCCCATTCCTCTATCCCCTATCCCCTATCCCCTATCCCCTATCCCCTATCCTCTACCTCCTATCCCCCATTCCCCTATCCCCTATCCCCTATCCCCTATCCCCTATCCCCTATCCCCCATTCCCCTATCCTCTATCCCCTATCCCCTATCCTCTATCCCCTATCCCCTATTCCCTACCCTCTATCCACTATCCCCTATCCACTAACCACTACCCCCTATCCCCCATTCCCCTATCCCCTATCTCCTATCCACTATCCCCTATCCCCTATCCCCCATTCCTGTATCCCCCATCCCCTATCCCCTATCCACTAACCACTACCCCCTATCCCCTATCCCACATTGCCCTATCCCCCAATCCCCCATTCCCCTAACCCCTATCCTAGTGTTTAGAGTGTTGGGTCAGTAACCGAAAGGTTGCTGGATTGAATCCTCGAGCTGACAAGGTGAAAATCTGTCATTCTGCTGCTGAGCAAGGCAGTTAACCCACTGTTCCCCGGGCACCAAATACACATTTCAGTTGAAGGCATTCAGTTGTACAACTGACTAGGTATCCCCCCTTTCCCTATACAACTGACTAGGTATCCCCCCTTTCCCTATACAACTGACTAGGTATCCCCCCTTTCCCTATACAACTGACTAGGTATCCCCCCTTTCCCTATACAACTGACTAGGTATCCCCCCTTTCCCTGTACAACTGACTAGGTATCCCCCCTTTCCCTGTACAACTGACTAGGTATCCCCCCCTTTCCCTATACAACTGACTAGGTATCCCCCTTTCCCTATACAACTGACTAGGTATCCCCCTTTCCCTATACAACTGACTAGGTATCCCCCTTTCCCTATACAACTGACTAGGTATCCCCCTTTCCCTGTACAACTGACTAGGTATCCCCCCTTTCCCTGTACAACTGACTAGGTATCCCCCCCTTTCCCTATACAACTGACTAGGTATCCCCCCTTTCCCTATACAACTGACTAGGTATTCCCCCCTTTCCCTATACAACTGACTAGGTATCCCCCCCTTTCCCTATACAACTGACTAGGTATCCCCCTTTCCTGTGTCCTCTATCCTCTATCCTCTATCCCCCATCCCTTATCTACCTCACCCCCATCCCCTCTCTCTCACCCTCAGGCCTCAGGCTGATGTTAATCCCATTAAAGGGGAGGTTAAACAGGAAGACAATGTTAATCCCATTAAAGGGGAGGTTAAACAGGAAGACATGGTGGGGTCAGTAATGGTTGAGGCAAGCGATTACAGCGAGGCTAGAGGTCCCCTTCACTGGTCTAAAAGTATTCAGGGCTCAGTGGAGCCAGGAGAACAGAGGACACCACGACCTGACTGTTTGGAATTCATGACCCTCCCCCTGGCAACCCGATGGTTACCTATAGTCTGTATTCAGCTATATTCAGTTACCTACAGTCTGTATTCAGCTATATCAGTTACCTACAGTCTGTCTCAGCTATATCAGTTACCTACAGTCTGTATTCAGCTATATCAGTTACCTACAGTCTGTCTCAGCTGTATTCAGTTACCTACAGTCTGTCTCAGCTATATTCAGTTACCTACAGTCTGTATTCAGCTATATCAGTTACCTACAGTCTGTCTCAGCTATATCAGTTACCTACAGTCTGTATTCAGCTATATCAGTTACCTACAGTCTGTCTCAGCTGTATTCAGTTACCTACAGTCTGTCTCAGCTATATTCAGTTACCTACAGTCTGTATTCAGCTATATTCAGTTACCTACAGTCTGTCTCAGCTATATCAGTTACCTACAGTCTGTATTCAGCTATATTCAGTTACCTACAGTCTGTATTCAGCTATATCAGTTACCTACAGTCTGTCTCAGCTATATCAGTTACCTACAGTCTGTCTCAGCTATATCAGTTACCTACAGTCTGTCTCAGCTATATCAGTTACCTACAGTCTGTATTCAGCTATATCAGTTACCTACAGTCTGTCTCAGCTATATTCAGTTACCTACAGTCTGTCTCAGCTATCAGCACAAACAAGAGGTCTGTCTCTCTGTCTCTCTGTCTCTCTGTCGCTGTCGCTGTTGCTGTCTATCTCTCGTTCTCTCTCTCCCTCATTCTCCGTTTACAGAGCATTCGGAAAGTATTCAGACCCCTTCACTTTCCCCACATTTTCTTAAGTTCCAGAGTTATTCTAAAATGTATTACATTGTTGTTTTCCGACATCAATCTATGCAAAATACCCCAAAATAACAAAGTTAATAACAAAGTGAAAACATGTTTTTAAAAAACAGAAATATCTTATTTACATAAGTATTCAGAATCTTTGCTATGAGACTTGAAATTGAGCTCAGGTGCATCCTGTTTCCATTGATCATCCTTCAGATGTTTTTATAACTTGATTGGAGTCCACCTGTGGTAAATTCCATTGATTGGACATGATATGGAAAGGCACACACCTGTCTATATATGGTACCACAGTTGACAGTGCATGTCAGAGCAAAAACCAAGCCATGAGGTCGAAGGAATTGTCCGTAAAGCTCAGAGACAGGATTGTGTCGAGGCACAGGTCTGCGGAAGGGTACAAAAACATTTATGCAGCATTGAAGGTCCCCAAGAACACAGTGGCCTCCATCATTCTAAAATGGAAGAAACTTTTAACCACCAAGACTCTTCCTAGAGCTGGCCACCCGGCCAAGCTAAGCAATCGGGGGAGAAAGTACTTGGTCAGGAAGGTGACCAAGAACCCGATGGTAACTGACAGAGCTCCAGAGTTCCTCTGCGGAGATGGGAGAACCTTCCAAAAGGACAACCATCTCTGTAGCACTCCACCAATCAGGCCTTTATGGTAGAGGGGCCAGACGGAAGCCACTCCCCAGTAAAAGGAACATTGCAGCTTGCTTGGAATTTGCCAAAAGGCACCTAAAAGACTCTCAGACCATGAGAAACAAGATTCTCTGATCTGATGAAACCAAGACTGAACTCTTTGGCCTGAATGCCAAGCGTCACGTCTGGAGGAAACCTGGCACCATCCCTATGGTGAAGCATGGTGGTGGCAGCATCATGCTGTGGGGATGTTTTTCAGCGTCAGGGACTGGGAAACTAGTCAGGATCGATGGAAAGATGAACGGAGCAAAGTACAGAGAGAGTGGCCCAATCAGAGTGGTCCAACCAGACCCCGGACTTGAACCCGATCTAACATCTCTAGAGAGACCTGAAAATAGCTGTGCAGCAACATTCCCCATTCAACCTGACAGAGCTTGAGAGGATCTGCAGAAAAAAATGGGAGTAACTCACCAAATACAGGTGTGCCAAGCTTGTAGCGTCATTCCCAAGAAGACTCAAGGCTGTAATGGCTGCCAAAGGTGCTTCAACAAAGTACTGAGTAAAGGGTCTGAATACTTATTTAAATGTGATATGTAATATTTTTTATGTTTAATACATTTGCAAAAAATTCAAAAACCCTGTTTTTGCTTCATCATTATGCTGTATTGTGTGTAGATTGATGAAGGAAAAAAAACAATGAAATCCATTTTGAGACTAAGGCTGTGACGTAACAAAATGTGGGAAAAGTCAAGAGGTCTGAATACTTTCCGAATGCACTGTATATCTTCAAATCTATCTATCATCTCTTGCTGTCTTTATTTCTCCTGGGGAGTGGGTTTCCTTTCAAACGTCCAGTATCCCAGAATGCAGAGGGTCATAAAACTCCCTGGCAGTAGCTGTCCACTCTGAACTCTGAACTCTGTGTTTACTCTAGAATTCCTTACAATCAAATGCTGACCGCATTATCATCTTCGATTATAGTCACAGCCGTGTATACCCCCCCCCCCCTCACCCCCCCCCCCCCCCCCCCCCTCACCCCCCAAGCAGATACCTCGTCGGCCCTGAAAGAACTTCACTGGACTCTAAACTGGAAATCCGGAAGCTGCTTTTAACAAAGCTAATCTAAAATTATTACTCACTAAATTCTATCAGCATATCGAATGCCCGACATGAGCTGGCAGAATTCTGGAACATTGCTATTCGAACTTCCCGCGATGCATACAAAGCCCTCCCAAGCCCTGCCTTCGGCAAATCTGACTATGAATCAATTTTGTTGTTCCCAGCCTATAGACAGAAACTTAAACAGGAAACGCCCGTGCTCAAGTCATCAATACAACGATGGTCTGACCAATCGGATTCAATGTGATCCACACAAGATTTCTTCGATCACGTGGACTGGGATATGTTCCGAATAGCCTTAGACAACAACATTGATGTATACGCTGACTCGGTGAGGGAGTTTATTAGCAAGTGCATCAGAGATGTTCAGAGATGTTGTACCCATTGTGACTATTAAAACCTTCCCTAACCAGAAACCGTGGATTAATGGCAACATTCGCGCAAAACTGAAAGTGCGAACCACCGCTTTTAATCATGGCAAGGCGACCGGAAACACGACCGAATACAAACAGTGCAGCTATTCCCTCCGCAAGGCAATCAAACAAGCAAAGCGTCAGTATAGAGACAAAGTAGAGTCGCAATTCAACGGCTCAAACACGAGACGTATGTGGCAAGGTCTACAGTCAATCACGGACTACAAAAAGAAAACCAGCCCCGTCGCGGATATCGACGTCTTGCTCCCAGATGAATTAAACAATTTCTTTGCGCGCTTTGAGGACAATACAGTGCCACTGACACGGCCCGCTACCAAAGCCTGTGGGCTCTCCTTCTCCGTGGCCAACGTGAGTGAAACATTTAAACGCGTTAACCCTCTCAAGGCTGCCGGCCCAGACGCCATCTCTAGCTGCGTCCTCAGAGCATGCGCAGATCAGCCTGCCGGTGTGTTTACGGACATATTCAACCAATCCCTATCCCAGTCTGTTGTGCCCGCATGCTTCAAGATGGCCACCATTGTTCCTGTTCCCAAGAAAGCTAAGGTAACTGAACTAAATGACTATCGCCCCGTAGCACTCACTACTGTCATCATGAAGTGCTTTGAGAGACTAGTCAAGGATCATATCACCTCCACCCTACCTGATGCCCTAGACCCACTCCAATTTGTTTACCGCCCCAATAGGTCCAGTGACGATGCAATTGCCATCACACTGCACACTGCCCTAACCCATCTGGACAAGAGGAATATCTATGTAAGAATGCTGTTCATTGACTACAGCTCAGCATTTAACACCATAGTACCCTCCATAGTACCCTCCAAACTCGCCATTAAGCTCGAGACCCTGGGTCTCGACCCCGCCCTGTGCAACTGAGTCCTGGACTTTCTGACGGGCTGCCCCCTGGTAGTTAAGGTAGGAAACAACATCTCCACCCCGCTGATCCTCAACACTGGGGCCCCACACGGGTGCGTTCTCAACCATCTCCTGTACTCCCTGTTCACCCACGACTGCGTGGCCATGCACGCTTCCAACTCAATCATTAAGTTTGCAGACGACACTACAGTGGTAGGCTTGATTACCAACAACAACGAGACGGCCTACAGGGAGGAGGTGAGGGCCCTCGGAGTGTGGTGTCAGGAAAATAACCTTTCACTCAATGTCAACAAAACAAAGGAGATGATCGTGGACTTCAGGAAACAGCAGAGGGAGCACAACCCCTATCCACATCAACCGGACAGCAGTGGAGAGGGTAGAAAGTTTTAAGTTCCTCGGCGTACACATCACTGACAAACGGAAATGGTCCACCCACACAGACAGCGTGGTGAAGAAGGCGCAGCAGCGTCTCTTCAACCTCAGGAGGCTGAAGAAATTTGGCTTGTCATCTAAAACACTCACAAACTTTTACAGATGCACAATCGAGAGCATCCTGTCGGGCTGCATCACCGCCTGGTACGGCAACTGCTCCACCCACAACCACAACGCTCTCCAGAGGGTAGTGAGGTCTGCACAATGCATCACCGGGTACAAACTAAATGCCCTCCAGGACACCTACAGCACCCGATATCACAGGAAGGCCAAAAAGATCATCAAGGAGAACATCCACCAGAGCCACTGCCTGTTCACACCTCTACAATCCAGAAGGCGAGGTCAGTACCATAAAGCTGAGACCGAGACTGAAAAACAGCTTCTATCTCAAGGCCATCAGACTGTTAAACAGCCATCACTAAGACTGAGAGGCTGCTACCAACATACTGACTTAAATCTCTGGCCACTTTAATAAATAGACCTAATAAAGGTATCACTAGTCACTTTAAATAATGCCACTTTAATAATGTCTACATATCCTACATTACTCATCTCATATGCATATACTGTATTCTATACCATCTACTGCATCTTGCCTATGCCGCACGCCATCGCTCATCCATATATTTATATGTACATATTCTTATTCATCCCTTTACATTTGTGTGTATTTGTTTGTACAAGGTAGTTCTTGTGAATTTGTTAGATTACTTGTTATATATTACTGCATTGTCGGAACTAGAAACACAAGCATTTCGCTACACTCGCATTAACATCTGCTAACCATGTGTATGTGACCAATAACATTTGATTTGATTTTCGATTTGATTTGTGATGGAACACATGGACTTCAAATCAAATCAAATCAAACTTTAATTGTCACGTGCGCGACGAATACAACAAGTGTAGACTTTACAGTGAAATGCTGACTTACAAGCCCTTAACCAACAGTACATTTCAAGAAGGGTTAAGAAAATATTTACCAAGTAGGCTATAATAAAAAAGTAACACAATAAGAATAACAATAAGGAGGCTATACACAGGGGGCACCGGTACCGAGTCAGTGTGCGGTGCTAGTGGAGGTCATTTGTACATGTAGGTAGGGGTGAAGTGACTATGCATAGATAATAAACAGCGAGTAGCAGCAGTGTAGAAAAGGGGGCGGGGTCAATGTAAATTGTCCGGTGGCAATTTTATGAATTGTTCAGCAGTCTTACGGCTTGAGGGTAGAAGCTGTTAAGGAGCTTTTTGGTCCTAGACTTGGTGCATCGGTACCGCTTGCCGTGCGGTAGCGGAGAGAACAGTCTATGACTAGGGTGACTGGAGTCTCTGACAATTTTATGGGCTTTCCTCTGACACTGCCTATTATATAGGTCCTGGATGGCAGGAAGCTTGGCCCCAGTGATGTTCTGGGCCGTTCGCACTACCCTCTGTAGCGCCTTACGGTCAGATGCCAGGCAGTCACATAATCAATGACATGGGACCATTAAACTGTTTTGTCATGATTATTAAGTCAAAGATTAGAATACAAACATCACTTTGATCCAGTGTCTTAAAATATTGGTATGAATGATTTGTCAGAAGGATGGATTTTGGTAGTGGAGGTTTCCCATCTCATATGATGTGTCAGCCACCAACATTAGTAACAGTCCTCCTCTCCCATGTCTCAATATCAGGCCCTGTTTGAGAGAGGTCACTAGTTCAACACTGCATGTATCATAAACTCGACTAAACTAACCTACAATGACTTGTTCCTGGCATTGTAATGTATGTACATAAGTTGATCGGATCACATCACTTGGTCCAGGTGTATCCCGTCTCTTGGCCAGTCCTCTCAGGTATCATGCTGCGTGCGCCATCACCGTGACTGACCCCGGAGCGAGAGGTCATCATTGAGAGGCAAACAGAGACCCTCTCATTCCTCCATCCCCCTTCCCTTCTTCTAATGGTCTGGAATGTCCTCTCAGGGACAAGAAAGAACCTCTTTCACATGGAGCCTAATCAGAGGCATGGTGCCTGCTGCTCATTCGGGGGACACTTGTGGAACAACTAGCCTTGTCTTCAGGCAAACGGCCGGCTGTAGAGCAGAGGGTTGGTGTTGGTGTCCTATTCATCCCACATAACCGCTACAGGACAATACTCATCCCATATAACCACTACAGGACAATACTCATCCCATATAACCACTACAGGACAATACTCATCCCATATAACCACTACAGGACAATACTCATCCCACAGACCACTACAGGACAATACTTACCCCACAGACCACTACAGGACAATATTCACCCCATATAACCACTACAGGACAATATTCACCCCATATAACCACTACAGGACAATACTCATCCCATATAACCACTACAGGACAATACTCATCCCATATAACCACTACAGGACAATACTCATCCCATATAACCACTACAGGACAATACTCATCCCATATAACCACTACAGGACAATACTCATCCCACAGACCACTACAGGACAATACTTACCCCACAGACCACTACAGGACAATATTCACCCCATATAACCACTACAGGACAATATTCACCCCATATAACCACTACAGGACAATATTTGTCCATAGCGTGTGCAATGTGTCTCCTCTCTCCCTCTCTCTCTCTCTCTCTCCCTCGCCACTCCCTCTCCCTCTCTCTCTCTTCTCTCCATCTCCTCTCTCTCAACTCTGTATAGATAGATCAATGATTTTTTAACTTTGTATAGATGAGTTAAGATAATAACTATCTGATTATAGTATTAGGTTAATTATCAGATGTTCATTTGGCTTTGAGGAAGAGGAAGATAACATCCAGGTTTAGGGCCAGTTCCATTTCAATTTAGTCAATTCAGTGGCCTTTAGTGGAATTCAGTTTACTTCCTGCATTAAGTGAATCATAATGGAATTGACCCCAACCTCGATAACATCACTGAAAACAACATGGATTGATAATGTAGCTAATATTACTGACTTACAGCAGCTGTACTTTGCCTCTGTGGTTTTCCATTGAAACAGCAAGTTGTGCCGGTCCTTGGAGAACGTCTTAAAGATGTCTTGTCTCTCTCTAAGCCAGCTGCAGTAGTAATCATCACATCCCTTCTACAGTAGGAGTCTTTACAACATATCACTAGAGACTCAAGTCCTCTGGCTGCCCCTCCAGCCTCTGCTCTCACCATGACTTGGTGTTGCCCTACACAGCAGCCAGGGTGTCGTTGAAATTTCCACTATACAATGACTGACCGTCACCCACCATAGAGATCCTATTAAGTACTCGAATTCCTAATTGTATGGTCCCCAAAACGACACATGTAGGGAAAATACACTGAGCGTAAAAAACATTAGGAACACCTGCTCTTACCATGACATAGACTGACCAGGTGAATCCAGGTGAAAGCTATGATCCCTTACTGATGTCACCTGTTAAATCCAACTCAATATCAGGAAGGTGCTCTTAGTGTTTTGTTCACTCAGTATACAAGGTTCCATCGGCATTTTTGGTCAAATTTGAGTTATTGACATAGCCTTGTTCTGTTACCTGTTCTCCACTCTCCTACTCTAAGTACCCCAATTCATGCTGTTAACACAAGATACAAATCTCAGAATCATCTTTGTACAGAACCGTATAGTCAGTCCCAAGCTCTTGATATCCCAAGCTCTTGATATCCCAAGCTCTTGATATCCCAAGCTCTTGATATCCCAAGCTCTTGATATCCCAAACTCTTGATATCCCAAACTCTTGATATCCCTAACTCTTGATATGCCCAGCTCTTGATATACCCAGCTCTTGATATGCCCAGCTCTCTATATGCCCAGGTCTCTATATGCCCAGGTCTCTATATGCCAAGCTCTCGATATGCCCAGCTCTCGATATGCCCAGCTCTCTATATGCCCAGCTCTCGATATGCCCAGCTCTCGATATGCCCAGCTCTCTATATGCCCAGCTCTCGATATGCCCAGCTCTCGATATGCCCAGCTCTCGATATGCCCAGCTCTCGATATGCCCAGCTCTCGATATGCCCAGCTCTAGATATGCCCAGGTCTCGATATGCCCAGCTCTCTATATGCCCAGCTCTCGATATGCCCAGCTCTCTATATGCCCAGCTCTCGATATGCCCAGCTCTCGATATGCCCAGCTCTCTATATGCCCAGGTCTCTATATGCCCAGCTCTCTATATGCCCAGCTCTCGATATGCCCAGCTCTCTATATGCCCAGCTCTCTATATGCCCAGCTCTCGATATGCCCAGGTCTCGATATGCCCAGCTCTCGATATGCCCAGCTCTCGATATGCCCAGCTCTCGATATGCCCAGCTCTCTATATGCCCAGCTCTCGATATGCCCAGCTCTCGATATGCCCAGCTCTCTATATGCCCAGCTCTCTATATGCCCAGCTCTCTATATGCCCAGCTCTCGATATGCCCAGCTCTCTATATGCCCAGCTCTCTATATGCCCAGCTCTCGATATGCCCAGCTCTCGATATGCCAAGCTCTCGATATGCCCAGCTCTCGATATGCCCAGCTCTCGATATGCCCAGCTCTCGATATGCCAAGCTCTCGATATGCCCAGCTCTCGATATGCCCAGCTCTCTATATGCCCAGCTCTCGATATGCCCAGCTCTCGATATGCCCAGCTCTCTATATGCCCAGCTCTCGATATGCCCAGCTCTCGATATGCCCAGCTCTCGATATGCCCAGCTCTCGATATGCCAAGCTCTCTATATGCCCAGCTCTCGATATGCCAAGCTCTCGATATGCCAAGCTCTCGATATGCCCAGTTCTCGATATGCCCAGCTCTCGATATGCCCAGCTCTCGATATGCCCAGCTCTCGATATGCCCAGCTCTCGATATGCCCAGCTCTCGATATGCCCAGCTCTCGATATGCCAAGCTCTCAATTTCTTTAATGGATTTCTTTTAGTTTCTTCAACCGTTTGTGACTGGCCGTGATTGGGAGTCCCATAGGGCGGTGCACAATTGGCCCAGCATCATCCGTGTTTGGCCATCATTGTAAATTATAATTTGTTCTTAACTGACTTGCCTAATTAAAAATAAAGCTTAAATTAAAAAATATATATATCAAATCATTTAATTTAAGTCCACACCATTTTCTTGACGTAAAGAAATGTTTCTTTACAGACTTCTGCTTCTCTGTTTGACTTTGATTTAGTTTGAGAATTAGCAGACTTGAAGTAACTTATGGAAGTATTTCACTGCATCACAGGGAAACTATGGAACACCACCAGGACATTTCAGGGTTTTCTTTATTGTGATGCCAGCCGTTTCCTCCCTGCTTCACAGTAACAGCCAGTGCAGAGTTACACAAAACGGCTGTGTGTGTGTGTGTGTGTCCTTGTATGTATGTGTGCAAGTGCTTGTGTGTGTGTGTGTGTATGTGTGTGTGTGTGTGTGTGTGTGTGTGTGTGTGTGTGTGTGTGTGTGTGTGTGTGTGTGTGTGTGTGTGTGTGTGTGTGTGTGTGCTTGTGTGTGTGTGTGTGTGTGTGTGTGTGTGTGTGTGTGTGTGTGTGTGTGTGTGTGTGTGTGTGTGTGTGTGTATGGGACTAATTCTGGGAAGAGTTATGTATTATTTCACAATAATTGCTCAATACTCTGTCATTCCTCCATTGGAGGTCCTGTCTACTCTGTTGTTGAAGGCATTTGGGTCTCTTCACTGCAGCATTAGGCGGTTCCCCTTGACGTGTCTGGTCGCTACATAAACTGTCCAAGATGAGTCAGACAGTGAAACTGGGAGAATAGATCACAACCACGACCAGGATCACAACCACGACCAGGATCACAACCACGACCAGGATCACGACCACGACCAGGATCACAACCACGACCACAATCACAACCACGACCACGACCACGACCACAACCACGACCACGACCAGGATCACGACCACGACCACGACCAGGATCACGACCACGACCAGGATCACAAAGACGACCAGGATCACGACCACGACCAGGATCACGACCACGACCAGGATCACGACCACGACCAGGATCACAACCACGACCAGGATCACAACCACGACCAGGATCACAACCACGACCACAACCAGGATCACAACCACGACCAGGATCACGACCACGACCAGGATCACAACCACGATCAGGATCACAACCACGATCAGGATCACAACCACGATCAGGATCACAACCACGATCACAACCACGACCAGGATCACAACCATTATCAGGATCACAACCACGATCAGGATCACAACCACGATCAGGATCACAACCACGATCAGGATCACAACCACGACCAGGATCACAACCACGATCACGATCATGACCACGATCAGGATCACAACCACGATCAGGATCACAACCACGATCACGATCATGACCACGATCAGGATCACAACCACGATCAGGATCACAACCACGATCACGATCATGACCACGATCAGGATCACAACCACGATCAGGATCACAACCACGATCACGATCATGACCACGATCAGGATCACAACCACGATCAGGATCACAACCACGATCACGATCATGACCACGATCAGGATCACAACCACGATCAGGATCACAACCACGATCACGATCATGACCACGTTCAGGATCACAACCACGACCAGGATCACAACCACGACCAGGGTCACAAACACGACCAGGACCAGGATCACAACCACGACCAGGATCACAACCACGACCAGGATCACGACCACGACCAGGATCACAACCACGACCACGACCAGGATCACAACCACGATCAGGATCACAACCACAACCAGGACCAGGATCACAACCACGACCAGGACCAGTATCACAACCACGACCAGGACCAGGATCACAACCACGACCACGACCAGGATCACAACCACGATCAGGATCACGACCACGATCAGGATCACAACCACAACCACGATCACAACCACGATCAGGATCACGACCACGATCAGGATCACAACCACAACCAGGATCACAACCACGACCAGGATCACAACCACGACCACGATCACAACCACGACCAGGATCACAACCACAACCACGATCACAACCACGACCAGGATCACAACCACGACCAGGATCACAACCACAACCAGGATCACAACCACAACCAGGATCACAACCACGACCAGGATCACAACCACGATCAGGATCACAACCACGACCAGGATCACAACCACGACCACGACCAGGATCACAACCACGATCAGGATCACAACCACGACCAGGATCACAACCACGACCACAACCAGGATCACAACCACGACCAGGATCACGACCACGACCAGGATCACGACCACGACCAGGATCACGACCACGACCACGATCACAACCACGACCAGGATCACAACCACGACCACGATCACGACCAGAACTACTTGAACACCAATATAGATAATAGGGATGTTTTAGAGTCTAAAGATATAGTCATTATAGAGTCATTATAGAGCATCCAAATTCAGTCTATAGAGTCATTATAGGGTGTCATTATAGTCTCATTATAGAGTCTCACTATAGAGTCTAAGTATAGTCTCAATATAGAGTCTCATTATAGAGTCCTTATAGAGTCTCTATATAGAGTCATTATAGAGTCTCATTATAGAGTCTCATTATAGAATCTCATTACCGAGTCTCATTATAGAGTTTCATTATAGTCTCAGTATAGAGTCTCATTATAGAGTCTTAGTATAAAGTCTCAGTATAGAGCCTCATTATAGAGTCCTATTATAATGTATCTTATTGAATCTTATTATAGTCTCATTATAGAGTCTCACTATAGAATCTCAGTTAAGAGTCTCAGTATAGAGTCTCATAATAGAGTCTCATTATAGAGTCTCATTATAGAGTCTCAGTATAGAGTCTCAATTTAGTGCCTCATTATAGAGTCGAGGGACATGGATAGCGTCTCACGTGGGTAGTAACACTAGACGTGGGACATGGATAAAGTCTCACGTGGGTAGTAACACTAGACGTGGGACATAGCGTCTCACGTGGGTAGTACCACTGGACGTGGGACATGGATAAAGTCTCACGTGGGTAGTAACACTAGACGTGGGACATAGCGTCTCACGTGGGTAGTACCACTAGACGTGGGACATGGATAGAGTCTCACGTGGGTAGCACCACTAGACGTGGGACATGGATAGCGTCTAACGTGGGTAGTAACACTAGACGTGGGACATGGATAAAGTCTCACGTGGGTAGTAACACTAGACGTGGGACATAGCGTCTCACGTGGGTAGTACCACTAGACGTGGGACATGGATAGAGTCTCACGTGGGTAGTAACACTAGACGTGGGACATGGATGGAGTCTCACGTGGGTAGTAACACTAGACGTGGGACATGGATAGCGTCTCACGTGGGTAGTAACACTAGACGTGGGACATAGCGTCTCACGTGGGTAGTAACACTAGACGTGGGACATGGATGGAGTCTCACGTGGGTAGTAACACTAGACGTGGGACATGGATAGAGTCTCACGTGGGTAGTAACACTAGACGTGGGACATGGAGTCTAACGTGGGTAGTAACACTAGACGTGGGACATAGCGTCTCACGTGGGTAGTAACACTAGACGTGGGACATGGATAGAGTCTCACGTGGGTAGTAACACTAGACGTGGGACATGGATAAAGTCTCACGTGGGTAGTAACACTAGACGTGGGACATAGCGTCTCACGTGGGTAGTAACACTAGACGTGGGACATAGCGTCTCACGTGGGTAGTAACACTAGACGTGGGACATAGCGTCTCACGTGGGTAGTAACACTAGACGTGGGACATGGAGTCTCACGTGGGTAGTAACACTAGACGTGGGACATAGCGTCTCACGTGGGTAGTAACACTAGACGTGGGACATAGCGTCTCACGTGGGTAGTAACACTAGACGTGGGACATAGCGTCTCACGTGGGTAGTACCACTAGACGTGGGACATGGATAGAGTCTCACGTGGGTAGTAACACTAGACGTGGGACATGGATAAAGTCTCACGTGGGTAGTAACACTAGACGTGGGACATGGATAGAGTCTCACGTGGGTAGTAACACTAGACGTGGGACATGGATAGAGTCTCACGTGGGTAGTACCACTAGACGTGGGACATGGATAAAGTCTCACGTGGGTAGTAACACTAGACGTGGGACATGGATAAAGTCTCACGTGGGTAGTAACACTAGACGTGGGACATGGATAGAGTCTCACGTGGGTAGTAACACTAGACGTGGGACATAGCGTCTCACGTGGGTAGTAACACTAGACGTGGGACATAGCGTCTCACGTGGGTAGTAACACTAGACGTGGGACATGGATAGCGTCTCACGTGGGTAGTAACACTAGACGTGGGACATGGATGGAGTCTCACGTGGGTAGTAACACTAGACGTGGGACATGGATAGAGTCTCACGTGGGTAGTAACACTAGACGTGGGACATGGATGGAGTCTCACGTGGGTAGTAACACTAGACGTGGGACATGGATAAAGTCTCACGTGGGTAGTAACACTAGACGTGGGACATAGCGTCTCACGTGGGTAGTAACACTAGACGTGGGACATAGCGTCTCACGTGGGTAGTAACACTAGACGTGGGACATGGATAGAGTCTCACGTGGGTAGTAACACTAGACGTGGGACATGGAGTCTAACGTGGGTAGTAACACTAGACGTGGGACATGGATAGCGTCTCACGTGGGTAGTAACACTAGACGTGGGACATGGAGTCTAACGTGGGTAGTAACACTAGACGTGGGACATGGATAGCGTCTCACGTGGGTAGTACCACTAGACGTGGGACATGGATAGCGTCTCACGTGGGTAGTAACACTAGACGTGGGACATGGAGTCTAACGTGGGTAGTAACACTAGACGTGGGACATAGCGTCTCACGTGGGTAGTAACACTAGACGTGGGACATGGATAGCGTCTCACGTGGGTAGTAACACTAGACGTGGGACATGGAGTCTAACGTGGGTAGTAACACTAGACGTGGGACATGGATGGAGTCTCACGTGGGTAGTAACACTAGACGTGGGACATGGATGGAGTCTCACGTGGGTAGTAACACTAGACGTGGGACATGGATAGCGTCTCACGTGGGTAGTAACACTAGACGTGGGACATGGATGGAGTCTCACGTGGGTAGTAACACTAGACGTGGGACATGGAGTCTCACGTGGGTAGTAACACTAGACGTGGGACATGGAGTCTCACGTGGGTAGTAACACTAGACGTGGGACATAGCGTCTCACGTGGCTAGTAACACTAAAAGTGGGACACGGTGGGAGCACCATGTATAAAAACCAGTAAAGAGCATGTGTCGGGTGCATGTTTCCTTAAATTGGTGGCGTGGTGGACACCTACAGTGGTGACGTCCCTATACAGGGTGCTGGCCATCTGCCTGTCGAGCCGCGTGATTCGGGCTGAAAGGTAGCAGCTGTGACGGAGGTTCACAGGACAAAGAGTTCACTTCAACAGGCGCTCTTTTGCTCTACGCCTCCAACTGACGCGCATCTCACTGCCCTTCAATTGCTTATTGAATTAAGTCTAATCACTCAATTAAAGTCACATGGAGGAGCAGCCAAGATAACAGGTCCAGTGTTGTCGTTCGTGGGAAGAAGTCCAGTCCAAACCAATAACACGGTAGCACCGTGACGGGTTCCTGCGTCGACCAGCACCTGTGACCACTAGGCCTGTGGTTGACTGGCTGACGGGCTGCTGAAGAGAAGAGGATGGCTTTGTGTTTTGGCTCCCTCTGGTAAGAGAGGACATTTTGTCTCAGATACATACCGATGGTGTCTGTCTGCTGTTCTGTGGTTTATGCTGAAGTAGAGGAAACTCCAATAAATATTGTATTGTTATGACTGACTAAGTAAGGCAGGCGTCGGCTGAACCTGGAATAGGCCTTTATATACAGGTATATCTCTCTCTGCCTAATTCAAGGGTTTTAGAGTATACTACACACTGAGCATCAGTTGACCTTAGATCTCAGAAAAGGAGATGTCACCACACGAAGGCTGCTAGCCCGTCACTGTCCTGCTACATCACTGTCCTGCTAGCGCGTCACTGTCCTGCTAGCCCGTCACTATCCTGCTACATCACTGTCCTGCTAGCGCGTCACTATCCTGCTACATCACTGTCCTGCTAGCCCGTCACTATCCTGCTACATCACTGTCCTGCTAGCCCGTCACTATCCTGCTACATCACTGTCCTGCTAGCGCGTCACTGTCCTGCTAGCGCGTCACTGTCCTACTAGCGCACCACTGTCCTGCTAGCCCATCACTGTCCTGCTAGCCCATCACTGTCCTGCTAGCGCGTCACTGTCCTACTAGCGCGCCACTGTCCTGCTAGCGCGCCACTGTCCTGCTAGCCCGTCACTGTCCTGCTAGCGCGTCACTGTCCTGCTAGCGCGTCACTGTCCTGCTAGCGCGCCACTGTCCTGCTAGCGCGCCACTGTCCTGCTAGCCCGTCACTGTCCTGCTAGCCTGTCACTGTCTTGCCAACCCATCACTGTCCTGCTAGCCTGTCACTGTCTTGCTAGCCCGCCACTGTCCTGCTAGCCCGTCACTGTCCTGCTAGCCCGTCACTGTCTTGCCAACCCGTCACTGTCCTGCTAGCCTGTCACTGTCTTGCCAACCCATCACTGTCCTGCTAGCCCGTCACTGTCCTGCTAGCCTGTCACTGTCTTGCCAACCCGTCACTGTCCTGCTAGCCTGTCACTGTCTTGCTAGCCCGTCACTGTCCTGCTAGCCCGTCACTGTCCTGCTAGCCTGTCACTGTCTTGCCAACCCGTCACTGTCCTGCTAGCCTGTCACTGTCTTGCTAGCCCGTCACTGTCCTGCTAGCCCGTCACTGTCCTGCTAGCCCGTCACTGTCCTGCTAGCCCGTCACTGTCCTGCTAGCCCGCCACTGTCCTGCTAGCCCGTCACTGTCCCGCTAGCGCGCCACTGTCCCGCTAGCCCATCACTGTCCTGCTAGCCCGTCACTGTCCTGCTAGCGCGCCACTGTCCTGCTGGCCCGTCACTGTCCTGCTAGCCCGTCACTGTCCTGCTAGCCCGTCACTGTCCTGCTAGCCCGTCACTGTCCTGCTAGCCCGTCACTGTCCTGCTACATCACTGTCCTGCTAGCCCGTCACTGTCCTGCTAGCCCGTCACTGTCCTGCTAGCCTATCACTGTCCTACTAGCGCGCCACTGTCCTGCTAGCCCATCACTGTCCTGCTAGCGCGTCACTGTCCTGCTAGCAAATCACTGTCCTGCTAGCGCGTCACTGTCCTGCTAGCGCGTCACTGTCCTGCTACATCACTGTCCTGCTAGCGCGTCACTGTCCTGCTAGCCCATCACTCTCCTGCTAGCCCGTCACTGTCCTGCTAGCGCGCCACTGTCCTGCTAGCCCATCACTGTCCTGCTAGCCCATCACTGTCCTGCTAGCCCGTCACTGTCCTGCTAGCGCGCCACTGTCCTGCTAGCCCATCACTGTCCTGCTAGCGCGTCACTGTCCTGCTAGCCCATCACTGTCCTGCTAGCGCGTCACTGTCCTGCTAGCGCGTCACTGTCCTGCTACATCACTGTCCTGCTAGCGCGTCACTGTCCTGCTAGCCCATCACTCTCCTGCTAGCCCGTCACTGTCCTGCTAGCGCGCCACTGTCCTGCTAGCCCATCACTGTCCTGCTAGCCCATCACTGTCCTGCTAGCCCGTCACTGTCCTGCTAGCGCGTCACTGTCCTGCTAGCCCATCACTGTCCTGCTAGCGCGTCACTGTCCTGCTAGCGCGTCACTGTCCTGCTACATCACTGTCCTGCTAGCGCGTCACTGTCCTGCTAGCGCGTCACTGTCCTGCTAGCGCGTCACTGTCCTGCTACATCACTGTCCTGCTAGCCCGTCACTGTCCTGCTAGCGCGTCACTGTCCTGAGAGGCCACAGAGAGGCTACAGAGAGGCCGCAGAGAGGCTACAGAGATGCCACAGAGAGGCCAGAGAGAGGCCACAGAGAGGCTACAGAGAGGCTAAAGAGAGGCTAAAGAGAGGCTAAAGAGAGGCCACAGAGAGGCTACAGAGAGGCTACAGAGAGGCTACATAGGGGGTACAGAGAGGCTACAGAGAGGCTACAGAGAGGCTACAGAGAGGCTACAGAGAGGCCACAGAGAGGCTACAGAGAGGCTACAGAGAGGCTGCAGAGAGGCTGCAGAGAGGCTGCAGAGAGGCTACAGAGAGGCTACAGAGAGGCTACAGAGAGGCTACAGAGAGGCTGCAGAGAGGCCACAGAGAGGCTACAGAGAGGCTGCAGAGAGGCTGCAGAGAGGCTGCAGAGAGGCTACAGAGAGGCTATTACAGTTTAGTCCCCCTGCTGTTACATGCAGCAGCTCTGGACTGACTGACTGACTGACTGACTGACTGACTGACTGACTGACTGCCTGACTGACTGACTGGAGCGCTGAGTTGAGAGACTGACTGACTGACTGACTGGAGCACTGAGTAGAGGGACTGACGGACTGGACAACTGAGTAGAGGGACTGACTGACTGACTGACTGGAGCACTGAGTAGAGGGACTGACTGACTGGAGCACTGAGTAGAGGGACTGACTGACTGGACAACTGAGTAGAGGGACTGACTGGCTGGAGCACTGAGTAGAGGGACTGACTGGCTAGAGCACTGAGTAGAGGGACTGACTGACTGGAGCCCTGAGTAGAGGGACTGACTGGCTGGAGCACTGAGTAGAGGGACTGACTGACTGGACAACTGAGTAGAGGGACTGACTGACTGGAGCACTGAGTAGAGGGACTGACTGACTGGACAACTGAGTAGAGGGACTGACTGACTGGAGCGCGGAGCTGAGGGACTGACTGACTGGACAACTGAGTAGAGGGACTGACTGACTGGAGCACTGAGTAGAGGGACTGACTGACTGGACAACTGAGTAGAGGGACTGACTGACTGACTGGAGCACTGAGTAGAGGGACTGACTGACTGGAGCGCGGATCTGAGGGACTGACTGACTGACTGACTGGACAACTGAGTAGAGGGACTGACTGACTGGAGCGCGGAGCTGAGGGACTGACTGACTGACTGGAGTGTCTCAGAACAACCAAGGTTATTTTTCCCCATTGAACACTGGTATACTGCTTATTGTTAGCGCCCGGGCTGTGCAGTCTTCTTCAGGGGCAGTAGAACAGAAGTACACCAGAGAATTGTCTCAAGGCCATCGACATAATTCTCAGTGATAGAATTTCTCTGTTTCAGTTTGAAGATTACCAAGAGATTCTTACCAACCATAGCTACAGAGCTACCAGAAGAAGAACAAGAATAGACAGACAGACAGACAGACAGACAGACAGACAGACAGACAGACAGACAGACAGACAGACAGACAGACAGACAGAATTAGAGAGAGACAGACAGAGAGTCAGACAGAATTAGAGAGAGACAGACAGACAGAGAGAGAGTCAGACAGAATTAGAGAGAGACAGACAGAGAGACAGAATTAGAGAGAGACAGAGAGAGAGAGAGAGAGTCAGACAGAATTAGAGAGAGACAGACAGAGACAGACTGAATTAGAGAGAGACAGACAGAGAGACAGAATTAGAGAGAGACAGACAGAGAGACAGACAGACAGAATTAGAGAGAGACAGACAGATGAAATGAGAGAACATGAGACCCTGCGAAATAATGGACTATCAAAGGGAGGAGCTGGTTCTTTCATGTCAGGACACTTTGATTCTGTTGCTGATTGGTTCCAGGTGAGCCAGTGAGGAGAACCAATAAGAGGAAGGAGACTCTAAGCAAGATGACATTCCAAAACTATTAAACTACGATAGTAGTAGGATTTAGAGGATGTAGAGAATAAAGGGGAGTAGAGAATCCATGAAGCTCAAATGTTATGTTGAGGTTGGTGGCAACATAGCAGAGGGGGGTATGACTCTCCTTCAGGAGGTCGGGAATAACTGGGATTAATCTCTTTACAAAACACCAGGCCCAAAAGGAGTAGCGTTTCAATATGGTATCAACTTTTGCCATGTCTGGACATTGTATATGTGTATGTGCCTCTCTCTGGGAGATAGCGAGATGACATTCACATGAGACATTTTAGTCATTTGGCAGACACTGTCAACAAGATGATTCCAGAGATCCAAAGCTATTTCAGAGAGGAGTTCTCTGAACTGTTGAGATGGTGATGATGCCTTGGCCATCCTTGGTTTAAACTCTACATGGCTTAAAGTCTACATGGGTTAAAGTCTACATGGGTTAAAGTCTACATGGGTTAAAGTCTACATGGGTTAAAGTCTACATGGGTTAAAGTCTACATGGGTTAAAGTCTACATGGATTAAAGTCTACATGGGTTATACTCTACGTGGGTTATACTCTACATGGGTTATACTCTACATGGGTTAAAGTCTACATGGGTTAAAGTCTACATGGGTTATACTCTACATGGGTTAAAGTCTACATGGGTTAAAGTCTACATGGGTTAAAGTCTACATGGGTTAAAAACATGTCTTGTTCTGGCAATGAAGAGGTCAGAGAAAAAGGGAATAGGGCATCTGTCAGTTGTGTTGATGCTAGTCAGATCAGAAATACTGCTGCCTCTGTCCGTCAGTTGTGTTGATGTTAGTCAGATCAGAAATACTGCTGCCTCTGTCCTTCAGTTGTGTTGATGTTAGTCAGGTCAGAAATACTGCTGCCTCTGTCCTTCAGTTGTGTTGATGTTAGTCAGATCAGAAATACTGCTGCCTCTGTCCTTCAGTTGTGTTGATGTTAGTCAGATCAGAAATACTGCTGCCTCTGTCCTTCAGTTGTGTTGATGTTAGTCAGATCAGAAATACTGCTGCCTCTGTCCGTCAGTTGTGTTGATGTTAGTCAGATCAGAAATACTGCTGCCTCATTCCTTCAGTTGTGTTGATGTTAGTCAGATCAGAAATACTGCTGCCTCATTCCTTCAGTTCTGTTGATGTTAGTCAGGTCAGAAATACTGCTGCCTCATTCCTTCAGTTCTGTTGATGTTAGTCAGATCAGAAATACTGCTGCCTCTGTCCGTCAGTTGTGTTGATGTTAGTCAGATCAGAAATACTGCTGCCTCTGTCTGTCAGTTGTGTTGATGTTAGTCAGGTCAGAAATACTGCTGCCTCTGTGCTTCAGTTGTGTTGATGTTAGTCAGATCAGAAATACTGCTGCCTCTGTCCGTCAGTTGTGTTGATGTTAGTCAGATCAGAAATACTGCTGCCACTGTCCTTCAGTTGTGTTGATGTTAGTCAGGTCAGAAATACTGCTGCCTCTGTCCTTCAGTCGTGTTGATGTTAGTCAGATCAGAAATACTGCTGCCTCTGTGCTTCAGTTGTGTTGATGTTAGTCAGGTCAGAAATACTGCTGCCTCTGTCCTTCAGTCGTGTTGATGTTAGTCAGATCAGAAATACTGCTGCCTCTGTCCTTCAGTTGTGTTGATGTTAGTCAGGTCAGAAATACTGCTGCCTCTGTCCTTCAGTTGTGTTGATGTTAGTCAGGTCAGAAATACTGCTGCCTCTGTCCTTCAGTTGTGTTGATGTTAGTCAGATCAGAAATACTGCTGCCTCTGTCCTTCAGTTGTGTTGATGTTAGTCAGGTCAGAAATACTGCTGCCTCTGTCCTTCAGTTGTGTTGATGTTAGTCAGATCAGAAATACTGCTGCCTCTGTCCTTCAGTTGTGTTGATGTTAGTCAGGTCAGAAATACTGCTGCCTCTGTCCTTCAGTTGTGTTGATGTAGTTCAGATCAGTGCCACTGCTGCCTCTGTCCTTCTCTCCCTCCTCATCTCTGCTTAATTTGATCAGCGAATCTGCTGACGTAGTGTGTGTGCCTGCCTCATGTGAAACCAATTTACAATAAAACCCCTCTTTCTTTCTCTCAGAGGGCGGGTGGGGTGGGGGGGGGGGGGGGGGGGGGGGCGCATCCCCATCTTCAGGGAGGTGAGAAGTAACCCCTCCAACCGAGCCGGGTCAACATCACCGTGTCACCATAAGTCCTGACCCTTCTATTGGATATGGTAACAGAGGACATGCCTGTCCACCTATGACCCCTCAAAACGGGAATAGAAGTCAGGTGTTAAACTCCTATAGATATATTCTAAGCAGGCGGCATCCAAACCAATGACGTCAGATAAAACAGACTTATGATGAATAGCAGCTTTGGTATGACCGGCAGCAACACATTCACATTGAAAATAAACAAGCTAGTACTTAGTACTATTAGGACTGTGTGTCATCATACGTCAGACAGACAGACAGACAGACAGACAGATAGACAGACACAGACAGACAGGCAGACAGGCAGACAGACAGACAGACAGACAGACAGGCAGACAGGCAGACAGACAGACAGACAGACAGACAGGCAGACAGACAGACAGACAGCATCACCACACAACACTGAGTCTCATCGTCTGGTTGCCATGACGAGGTAACAACAGCGTCATGGAGAAAACGTTGTTGATTTCCCATGACGGGGGAGTCGTGGCTTTTAGATAGAATTGAAGACGTTACCATGGAGCAGCACCCACAGTGTCAACTAGGGCCGTCATCATCTGGTTGCCATGGTGAGGGATCCATTAAAAAAGAATGAGTCGTAAGTACAGAGCCTTCAGGAAGTGTTCACAACCTGTAACGGTCGCCTTCAGGAAGTGTTCACAACCTGTAACGGTCGTCTTCAGGAAGTGTTCACAACCTGTAACGGTCGTCTTCAGGAAGTGTTCACAACCTGTAACGGTCGTCTTCAGGAAGTGTTCACAACCTGTAACGGTCGTCTTCAGGAAGTGTTCACAACCTGTAACGGTCGTCTTCAGGAAGTGTTCACAACCTGTAACGGTCGTCTTCAGGAAGTGTTCACAACCTGTAACGGTCGTCTTCAGGAAGTGTTTACAACCTGTAACGGTCGTCTTCAGGAAGTGTTCACAACCTGTAACGGTCGTCTTCAGGAAGTGTTCACAACCTGTAACGGTCGTCTTCAGGAAGTGTTCACAACCTGTAACGGTCGTCTTCAGGAAGTGTTCACAACCTGTAACGGTCGTCTTCAGGAAGTGTTCACAACCTGTAACGGTCGTCTTCAGGAAGTGTTCACAACCTGTAACGGTCGTCTTCAGGAAGTGTTCACAACCTGTAACGGTCGCCTTCAGGAAGTGTTCACAACCTGTAACGGTCGTCTTCAGGAAGTGTTCACAACCTGTAACGGTCGTCTTCAGGAAGTGTTCACAACCTGTAACGGTCGCCTTCAGGAAGTGTTCACAACCTGTAACGGTCGTCTTCAGGAAGTGTTCACAACCTGTAACGGTCGTCTTCAGGAAGTGTTCACAACCTGTAACGGTCGTCTTCAGGAAGTGTTCACAACCTGTAACGGTCGTCTTCAGGAAGTGTTCACAACCTGTAACGGTCGCCTTCAGGAAGTGTTCACAACCTGTAACGGTCGCCTTCAGGAAGTGTTCACAACCTGTAACGGTCGTCTTCAGGAAGTGTTCACAACCTGTAACGGTCGCCTTCAGGAAGTGTTCACAACCTGTAACGGTCGCCTTCAGGAAGTGTTCACAACCTGTAACGGTCGCCTTCAGGAAGTGTTCACAACCTGTAACGGTCGCCTTCAGGAAGTGTTCACAACCTGTAACGGTCGCCTTCAGGAAGTGTTCACAACCTGTAACGGTCGTCTTCAGGAAGTGTTCACAACCTGTAACGGTCGTCTTCAGGAAGTGTTCACAACCTGTAACGGTCGTCTTCAGGAAGTGTTCACAACCTGTAACGGTCGCCTTCAGGAAGTGTTCACAACCTGTAACGGTCGTCTTCAGGAAGTGTTCACAACCTGTAACGGTCGTCTTCAGGAAGTGTTCACAACCTGTAACGGTCGTCTTCAGGAAGTGTTCACAACCTGTAACGGTCGTCTTCAGGAAGTGTTCACAACCTGTAACGGTCGCCTTCAGGAAGTGTTCACAACCTGTAACGGTCGTCTTCAGGAAGTGTTCACAACCTGTAACGGTCGTCTTCAGGAAGTGTTCACAACCTGTAACGGTCGTCTTCAGGAAGTGTTCACAACCCTTGTTACAACCTGAGATTAAAATTGATTAAATCTGATCTAGACACAATACCCCATAATGTCCATGTGGAATTAAGTAAATCTTTCTGAAATTTTTACAAACTAAATAAATAATGAAAAGCTGAAATGTCTTGAGTCAATAAGTTTTCAACCACTTTGTTATGGTAAACCTAAATACATTCAGGAGTAAAAATGTGCTTTATAAGTCACATAATAAGTTGCATTATTTAATGACTACCCACACATAAAATGATCTGTAAAGTCCCTCAGTCTAGCAGTGGATTTCAAACACAGATTCAACCACAAAGACCAGGGAGGTTTTCCAATGCTTTGCAAAGAAGGGCACCTATTGGTAGATGGGTAAATATAAAGAAGGGCACCTATTGGTAGATGGGTAAATATAAAGAAGGGCACCTATTGGTAGATGGGTAAATATAAAGAAGGGCACCTATTGGTAGATGGGTATAAAAAAGAAGAAGCTGTCATTGAATACCCCTTTGAGCATGGTGAAGTTATTAATTACACTTTGGATGGTGTATCAATACACCCCAGTCACTACAAAGATTCAAGCATCCTTCCTAACTCAGTTGCCGGAGAGGAAGGAAACCGCTCAGGGATTTCATAATTTCAACTTTAAAACAGTTACAGAGTTTAATGGCTGTGATCAGAGATAACTGAGGATGGATCAACAACATTATAGTTACTCCACAATACTAACCTAAATGACAGAATGAAAATATTCCAAAACATGCATCCTGTTTGCAACAAGGCACTAAAGTAATACTGCAAATCATTTGGCAAAGCAATTACCCTTTTGTCCTGAATACAAAGTGTTATGTTTGGGGCAAATACAACACATTACTGAGTACTATTCTCCACATTTTCAAGCATAGTGGTGGCTGCATCATGTTATGGGTATGCTAGTAATTGTTAGGGACTGGGGAGTTTTTCAGGATAAAAAACAAAGGGAATGGAGCTAAGCACAGGCAAAATCCTAGAATAAAACCTGGTTCCATCTGCTTTCTACCAGACACTGGGAGATGAATTCACCTTTCAGTAGAACAATAACATAATTTTACAAGGCCAAATATACTCTGGTTGTTAACCAAGGTGTTAACCAATAAGACAGTGAATGTTCCTGAGTGGCCGAGTTAGAGTTTTGACTTAAATTTACTTGAAAATCTATGGCAAGACCTGAAAATGGTTGTCTAGCAATGATCAACAACCAATTTGACAGAGCTTGAAGAATTTTGAAAATAATAATGGGGAAATGTTGCACAATCCAGATGTGTAAATCTCTTAGAGACTTACCCAGAAAGATTCACAGCTCTTAGAGACTTACCCAGAAAGATTCACAGCTCTTAGAGACTTACCCAGAAAGACTCACAGCTCTTAGAGACTTACCCAGAAAGACTCACAGCTCTTAGAGACTTACCCAGAAAGACTCACAGCTCTTAGAGATTTACCCAGAAAGACTCACAGCTCTTAGAGACTTACCCAGAAAGACTCACAGCTCTTAGAGACTTACCCAGAAAGACTCACAGCTCTTAGAGACTTACCCAGAAAGACTCACAGCTCTTAGAGACTTACCCAGAAAGACTCACAGCTCTCAGAAACTTACCCAGAAAGACTCACAGCTCTTAGAGATTTACCCAGAAAGACTCACAGCTCTTAGAGACTTACCCAGAAAGACTCACAGCTCTTAGAGACTTACCCAGAAAGACTCACAGCTGCTAAAGACGCTTCCACAAAGTATTGACTCAGGGCTGTGAATACTTAAGTAAATGAGATATTTTAGTATTTCAATTTCAATATATTTGCAAAAATGTCTAAAAACATATTTTCACTTTGCTGTTATGGGCAAAAATATATACATTTAATTCATTTTGAATTCAGGCTGTAACAGAACAAAATGTGGAATAAATCAATGAATATGAATGTTTTCTGAAACTCTATATAACTCTATATATCTATGTATATAACTCTATATAACTATGTACATATCTATACATATAACTCTATATAACTCTATATATCTATGTATATAACTCTATATATCTATGTATATATCTATGTATATAACTCTATATATCTATGTATATATCTATGTATAACTCTATATTACTATGTATATAACTCTATATATCTATGTATATATCTATGTATATAACTCTATATATCTATGTATATAACTCTATATATCTATGTATACAACTCTATATATCTATGTATATAACTCTATATATCTATGTATATAACTCTATATAACTATGTATATAACTATGTATATATCTATGTATATAACTCTATATAACTATGTATATATCTATGTATATAACTCTATATAACTATGCATATATCTATGTATATATCTATGTATATCACTCTATATAATTATGTATATATCTATGTATATAACTCTATATATCTATGTATAACTCTATATATCTATCTATAACTCTATATATCTATGTATATAACTCTATATAACTATGTATATATCTATGTATATAACTATGTATATAACTCTATATCTATGTATATATCTATGTATACAACTCTATATATCTATATATATAACTCTATATAACTATGTATATATCTATGTATATAACTCTATATAACTATGTATATATCTTTGTATATAACTCTATATATCTATGTATATATCTATGTATATAACTCTATTCATCTATGTATATATCTATGTATATAACTCTATATATCTATGTATATATCTATGTATATAACTCTATATATCTATGTATATATCTATGTGTATAACTCTATATATCTATGTATATATCTATGTATATAACTCTATATATCTATGTATATAACTCTATATAACTCTATATATCTATGTATTTAACTCTATATAACTCTATATATCTATGTATATAACTCTATATAACTCTATATATCTATGTATATAACTCTATATAACTCTATATATCTATGTATATAACTCTATATAACTCTATATATCTATGTATATAACTCTATATAACTCTATATATCTATGTATATAACTCTATATAACTCTATATATCTATATATATAACTCTATATAACTCTATATAACTATGTATATATCTATGTGTATAACACTATATATCTATGTATAACTCTATATATCTATGTATTTAAAGTGAGCTCCAACAGTACTGGGACAGTGACATGTTGCTGTTGTGGCTTTTTACTCCGGTACTTTGGATTTTAAATGATACAACGACTACGACTTTCAACGACTACGAGGTTCAACGACTACGAGTTTCAACGACTACGAGTTTCAACGACTACGAGGTTCAACGACTACGAGGTTCAACGACTACGAGGTTCAACGACTACGAGGTTCAACGACTGCGAGTTTCAACGACTACGAGGTTCAACGACTGCGAGTTTCAACGACTACGAGTTTCAACGACTACGAGTTTCAACGACTACGAGGTTCAACGACTACGAGGTTCAACGACTACGAGGTTCAACGACTGCGAGTTTCAACGACTGCGAGGTTCAACGACTACGAGGTTAAACGACTACGAGTTTCAACGACTACGAGGTTCAACGACTACGAGGTTCAACGACTACGAGTTTCAACGACTACGAGTTTCAACGACTACGAGGTTCAACGACTGCGAGTTTCAACGACTACGAGGTTCAACGACTACGAGGTTCAACGACTACGAGTTTCAACAACTACGAGGTTCAACGACTACGAGGTTCAACGACTACGAAGTTCAACGACTGCGAGTTACAACGACTACGAGTTTCAACGACTACGAGGTTCAACGACTACGAGGTTCAACGACTACGAGGTTCAACGACTACGAGGTTCAAGTACAGCCTGTCATTTTCCTAGCGTGCAATGATTACATCAAGCTTGTGACTCTACAAACTTGGTTGGATGCAGTTAGTTGTTTGTTTTCGTTGTGTTTCAGATTATTTTGTGCCCAATGGAAATGAAATGGTAAATAATGTACTGAGTCATTTTTTTGAGTTTTATTTCTTATTTAAACTTTTATTGTAAATAAGCAAATAATATTTAGAAACACTTCTACATTAATGTGGATGAGTAAGGGTCACAAGCTTGCCGTAATCATTGGTTGCTAGGAATATGGGACCAAATACTTTTGAATACTTGGAGGGAAATGGGGGGGACTGTAAAAATGCGCTATACATTCTGAACGGTTCACCCGATATGTATGAAAATACCCTCAAAGGAAAGCTGACAGGCTGCACTTTAACCTCCATAGTCATTGTATCAATTAAAATCCAAAATGCTGGAGTACAGAGACAAAACTACAAAAACATGTACTGTCCCAATGCTTTTGGAGCTCACTGTAACTCTATATATAACTATGCATATAACTCTATATAGTATATAACTATGTATATAATTGTATATATAACTCTATGTATAAGCTCCAGAGTAATTTATTGGGTAAACCACCAACGTGCCTTCTTCAGGGTGAGGGATACAGACAAAGCATCGCCATGGCTGCACATAATATGGAAGACATATTGTCCAGCGGTCTCGATGTCCCAATGTCCTGATGTCCCGATGTCCCGATGTCCCGATGTCTCGATGTCCCGAAGTCCCGATGTCCCGATGTCCCGATGTCCCGATGTCCCGATGTCCCGATGTCCCGATGTCCTGATGTCTCGATGTCCCGATGTCCCGA